>NC_059079.1:19203264-19506294 GCF_020497125.1 Mauremys mutica
ATATATTCTAGCTCTAGAGAAAACTCTTTTTTCCCTTTTTCTTGTTCCTCTGAAAGCTTAATATTGACAAGAAATCAAAATTGCCAAAAATATGTATCTTCTTTTTATGATCTATGCAGGGCCTACAGTTGGCTTATAGTTAGTGAAAGTTACCCTGCTTCAGTAGCTTCCTTCTCGAAAATAAAGTAAACTAATCTGTTAACTTGTGTTTTCTGAGCTAAGGGGTGAGATTCCATGTTGCCTCTCCATGAGGCACAGCACAGAACTTGCAGCCCTGCACAGAGGGACCTATGCTGGCTTTAAATCATCTTTTTGACCAACTGCTTCAGGGACTGGAGAGTCCTCCCCTGTTCCACCCCAGGGAGCTTATCTAAGCTACAGTAGTTTCCCACAGGGCTCTTCTGGGCTGCAGCACTGCTCAGAATCTCCACAAGGCTCCGCACTACAGCAACACTTCTACTCACAATACCAACCCACCCATCCCCACAACTGGCATCCCCCACATCCGGGCTTGTGAGGGCTTCCTCCGAAGGCAGCCTGATGTGCCTGAACTGAGGAATTCTGCCCTGAAAGGGATGCAGGGCTTTTTGAGACCCCTGACATCACCATGGCCCTTTTAGACAGCATGAAGGGGTTGGAGCTGAGTCAATCATTCACCTTAAAAGCCAATTACAAATATTTATTATTGCCCATTGATATGCTTAGCTGCAAGACAACCCAGATGCAAGCTAAACTGTAACTGATAGGTTGGGACAAGTTTTCTTGCAAGAAAACAAAACTGTATCTAAGAATATTAACAGTACTCCTGTAAAATCAAAGTGTTTACATCATCTGTGCATGGTTCTACCACCAGACTTGATCATAATAAATTACAAAAGATTTATTCCTCATAGTCTAGATTAAATTAACCAGCTGTATATTTAATGTGCAGTCAATTATAAATCTCTTTATAATAAATTTTTTTTAAAAGGCAGCATATTTAGATTGTGCAAATGTAGAGTACCAGCATTATTCCACGACACCCACACTGTAATATTTTTACTGTATACTGCCAGTGATCGTTGAACAAAAACAAGGAGTTACTTCTTATAAGTAATCCCCTGGTCATACTGAGCTTTTTCCTTTAATATCCATCTTGATAGTAGTTTCAGACTGCTTGTTCAATTGCTCTTCTGTAAAAGTGATGTAAGAATACACCAGGCTTCCAGCAATACTACAAAACACATTTTTAGGTAAAAAGAGAGAAATTAATGTTAGAACTCCATTTAAATTACCACATACTCTAAACATATTTTAAATGTGCATTCCTTCTCCAATTTACTAATTAACACTGTCACCTAGAATCCAGGACAGAGATTATTCTGAATTTTGATTCATTCCTACCATTATACCAAAATATTCATGGATCTCAGTATGCAGATGTACCAAACACTAGGCCTGGTGGTACAGGAGTTGGGGTGGGCCTATAAATAACTGGCCAGCCACAGAAATACAAATTTTTGAGTATACTCTGCTGCCCCTCCCCTCCCCCCCGGTTTTATATAGGCTGCAAAAGGAAGTTAAATTGGTAAAATATGAGGAGTCTGCACAAGGTGGTTGATTTAGCTAGCTGATTCTCCCCCTGCCCCCTTGAAATCAATCCTCTGCTCTTCCTACAGTTCGTATTTTGTTCAATCTGATTTATAATCCATTTTCTCCAACCACTAAATATCTAGAGACTTTAATTTTATCATCACATGCTTCAGTGTTGTGAAGTTACCATTCAGAAGAACATAAAGGAAAAAGGAATGTGTGTGTTCTATGCAGAGCTAAAAACAGTTTCTTCTGAGGTCATTTTATTTATTTACGGTACCCCTTGACCTATGTCAGACCATAAAATACTGTATGCCCAAGTACATTAAAAAGCTTAAGTAACTTCATTCTCTCTTACTACCTTTAGTTACAAATTTAAAATTTGCCTTTTAAAAAGGCAGAAACAGAGAATGGTCCAAATTTACAGGCATATTTTAGCAGCACAACCTCTCGACCTTAATAGTTGTTTTTGTTGTTTTTTTTTGTAATGAAACCAGTGGCACTATTTGAAAACTTTATAGAATTTGAGCTGTAAATAAGAACATTAAAAATACCACTTAAAAAAAACCCAAACAAACTAAGGATGCCTTTTAGATCAGTCAAATGTAGGTCTGGATTGTATCAACTTTCAGTTTATGTGCACTGAATACCAAACAACCCCTGATGTTCCCAGTGGTGCCTAGAACGAGCAGTGCATTCTTACTGGGTGTAGATGCATTTCTGAATGTTTTCAAAAGAGAACCAGGGAGGTATGTGTTGTTTTTTAAAAATAGCTTTTGAAGATAACCATTTAAGTTGGTAGAATTGGGGGGAAGGGATTGTTTGTTTTAGGTATTTATCAGTTGAAAAGATAAGTCTCTGGGTTTTGGTTTTTTAAATTAAGTTTGTTAAGTTATTTTCCCTTATGCGGTCTCAACACATGAACTCTACACAGTTACATCGGGTTTGCTATAGCAGATGATGATCAATGAACCAAGTAGTCCAATTACCTATCCTCATACAGTAGCTAGGACAGGATGCTTCAGAGAAAGGCACGAGACCCCATAAATGCCACAATATGTTAAGGAGGGACAATCTATTCATTACTCCAGTGGATGATTTGCTTATGCCGTGAAGTAAGATGATCAATAACAATTTTCTTTAATCCTGATAGTTTAACTGCAGATTGTCATTTCATTCATATGTCTGTCTATTTTAGGGTTTAGTACTGCTGCTCATCACTGTAGTATCTGAGCATCTTCCATGTAAAACAAATTAATAGCAGTAGCAAAGTCCTCAATGCACTTAATCAAGTCACTGGCACTTCTCCCTTCTAGAGCAAACTCACTGTGTGGGGTAGGGTTTTTGAATGTATTAAATTTCTTCTTTTAGTTAGTAGGGGTTTATTGAGTGGAAGGGGGACATCCGTGTTGTGTCATTCTTATGGCGAAAAGGCTTTAGCGAAGCAAGGTTTTAGAGTATTTCCTAAAGATGGCCAGATTCTGGATTCACTTGACCTCTCTAAAAGACTCGTTACAGTTGGTATGGCAACCCCCATTTGTGTGTGTGTGTGTGTGTGCGCGCGCGCCTTCCTCCTGTATTTTCCACTGCATGCATCTGATGAAGTGGGTTTTAGTCCATGAAAGCTTATGCTCAAATAAATGTGTTAGTCTCCAAGGTGTCACACGTACTCCTCATTCTTTTTGTTCCAGAGTGGTATCCCCTCAACAGAACACTATATCCCCAGCTCTCACCTCCTAGGTCACAGGCTTTGTGATCTGCACTGTCCCAGAGGAGTGCAGCCGATTGAAATTTGGCTTTCGAAAATTTAAGACCAAAGGTTTAAGCTGGCATTGGAAACTAATTAGGAGGAAGTGGAGGGATTTGAGCATGGGCCTAATATGCTCACAGAGCAGCTGGTGCCCATGCATCATCTTCACATTCAGCTTTAGATACAGCAAATCATAGTAACCCTACCAGGAGATCACTAATGCACGGATCCTAGCAGTCAGGGCCTTGTCTAGGGGGAAGGGACACCACCTTTTTAGGTAGCTGGAAGTAAAAAGAATGTTTAGATATTGATGCTACCTGTCACCCACACTTCGGAGCCCAAGAGAGTCCAGAGGCTTCTCAGCACTTTGATGAATGGGGGCTGTGCGCCATCAATGAAAGGAGAAGACAACCACTCGGCTCAGAGCATTTTCCCCCTTCCAACTACCACCACTTCGGTCTTGCAAGGGTCCAGCTTGACTCAGCTGCTCTGCATCCAAGCGCTGATTTCTTGTAGGCACGCTGACATTTTAGTAGTGTTGGTGCTTTCATCCATTGAGAATGATGTATTTCAGTTTAGTTGGCAGCTAGGCCCCCAGCATCTCCCCTCTCTCCCCACAAAATGGTCTCACGTAGTTATTGGAGAGAAGTGGGGACAGTATGAATCCCTATAGGACCCCAGAGATGAGGCCCTCCGGAAAGGCTAAGCAGTGACAGAGAGGAACAAGTGGAGCCACTGTAGTGCTGGGCCATCTACTCTTGCTGTGTCATGTAGCTGTATCTTGTTGTCCACTGTGTCAAAGGCTGCAGAGAGATCCAGCAATGCGAGCACAGAGATCTTGCCTATGTCCATGGCCATGAGGTGTCATATTTTAGTGCCACCAGCACTGCCACTGCTCTGTGCCCTATCTGTCAGGTATCTACTATGCTGGCTGATTCACATGCTGGAGCATGGTGATTGCTGATTTCTCAATTACTTTGCCATGGAATGGGAGGTTGGAGACAGGAGTGCAATTGGAGAGATCTTCAGGGTCAAGGGATGTTTTCTTGAGGATTGGGTGAACTGTTCCTTTCTCCCCCGTCCCAAGGAGTTTGGTAGGTGACTTTTCTTCTCTGCAGGAGGCTCTGACTGCATCCATTAGTAGTGTGCATAATTCTTCATTGGCTTTTACCAGCCAGGAGGGGCATGGATGCGTTTCACAAGTTCTGGCTCTAATATTTTATAGGGCTTTTTGAGCTTCAGAATGTGAGATCAGGCCAGACTCAGTCAAGGGTGGTGGGGCAGATAATACAGTCTTAACTAAAAGCTATGACAAGAGCACGATCCTGCAAGCAATTAGGCACATACTTAATTTTATGCACATAAATCCCTTGATATCAATAGGACTACTCACATCCATAACTGTTTTCAGGATCAAGACTTAACTACTTTCTACTTAATAGCTTTGTAGTGGATTCCTCCCACCAGAATTCAAAAAAGTGCAGTTCTATTTTGGAAAGTGATCCTATTTGGATGGTTCAATACTTCTTTCAGTAATTCAATAGCAAGTTGCTCAATTTACAAGTTATTTTGAAGAGCGTTACATACATTCAAGACAAGTCTTCAGTTTTCTTACCTGATATTTAACCCAATGAAGTTTGTCCATGTGAAAATATAGTCTCCTCCAAAAAACATTCCCATATAGGTTATTAATATATTCTGGAAAGGAGGGGAAAAAAAGATTAAAAAATCTAAGCAAAATGTGTAAAACAGCTGTTTATGTATATTCCACTGGCATAAACAGGATGCTGAAACAAATAGAAGAGAGTCAGAAGAGATAACTGTGTGAAAGATACTGACATTTGTATTTATAATACTGTCTTGAAAGTTACCATATCAGGGCTACTGGAAATATTCAGGCCTTAATTTTTTTCCCTTGTATTACTGTTTTTCCTTCATATTGCCCTACTGAGCCCCAAAAATGTTCTCTCCGACCCTCCAAAACAAAGGCTGCAACATAGGGGGGAAAAACACTTCTGCTAGGCAACCTTACAACAATGTACCTAGAGCACTGAATTCTTCAGAAAGCCAGCTATTCTCTTGCTCTGCCTCTTTTCCTTATCTGCAAGTAGGCAGATGCTGACATGTACAAAAATCCTTACCCTTAAAAAGGTATGTATTTTCAAAACTACACATACTGCTGGAAGCCCTAATTCTAGGCCTAACCGCTTCAACAGCAGCTTTTTAGCTCTGATATGTTTTTATTGGTTTCCGATTTCTCCTCAGGCATCACTGGTTTTGTTAAAGACTTCATTTAGATCTCCAGTCATGCCCAAGTTCAGTATCCTCAGCTTTCAACCACACAACCATCCACAGGGCTTCTACAGTAGGGCTCCACAGGGGCTTAATCCCAGTGCATGAGGCAAAAGATATTCAAGAATTTACCCAGCAGAGATCCATATACAGATGCTGGCAGCTACAGATCACTATTGAAAACTCGTATCAACGAATGGAAAGGAGCCCAGACAGACACGGGAGGGCTCCTGGAGATCATCAGCCCTAAAGGGAAGTTCTGCTCTGGAAAGGGATACCACATAGAAGCCTCGTGTATCTTTTCTCTCTATGTATTCCTTGTCTATCCTCTGACCTCTTAACCATGCCAAGCCAAGACACTAGAAGGGTGAGCTGGATTCTACTGTGGCTCACAAAGCAATGGAATAGTTAACTAATTTCAGGACCAAATCCTATCTTCAATTACATCTGTACTAACTTAGAGACAATGGGGTTGCACAGATTTAAATATCAGAGGGGTAGCCGTGTTAATCTGGATCTGTAAAAGTAGCAAAGAGTCCTGTGGCACTTTATAGATTAACAGATGTATTGGAGCATGAGCTTTCGTGGGTGAATACCCACTTTGGCGGATGCATCCGCCGAAGTGGGTATTCACCCACGAAAGCTCATGCTCTAATACGTCTGTTAATCTATAAGGTGCCACAGGACTCTGCTACTTTTACAGATTTAAATGAGGACAGAATCTTGCCCGCAAAATGTCTTAGAGGTGGTGATATGCCAGAAAGAACAAGTGAAACCTAATAATGTCAATCTATTTATGTAGACTGGCTGATTCGACCTATGGATTAGAGGACCTGAAAGGTCTTTATTTCCAATTTATAATTCACTGCAATCCTAAACACAGCAATTTCATAATTTCATTATGTCATACAGCATTATGGTTGGTTTCCGATTGCATAAACATAAGCAAAGTATTATGATTGCCTTTGCCCAGCATGAAAAAGCATTATATGCAAGTGCCCCAGACCAGCTGAATTATACTTCTATCACTGTTTGGAAATGGTACTTCTCTGGCTAAGCATACACACTATTTTGATCTTGGCAGATTCACATTCTTGTGTTTTGGTCTGACCTTGGTGTCACTGACTACAACAGAGCTGCCTACTTTGCTTTACACAACACCACGTTAAGCCTACTCAATGCAACAGTGAATTCCACAAACTTAGTCCCCTTATCATGAGGAATCCAATATATTTGATAGATGAATCAAAATATTTTAAATATTTTAAAAATAAGTAAAAATAGCCTCCTTTGTTCTGTTCTTAAAGTTTACGGCAAGGGATTGAGATGTTTGCCAGAGATGACTTTGTTCATTTCTCCAAGCAAGCAGGTACGGTCATCTTGTTTGGAGATTAGAGCCTAGGGGAAAGAGGGAGGAGAGAGTGATAGTCCATAGAGGAGAGCAAGATAAAGAAGCAGAAGTGAATCAGGGGAACACCTGTGCATCGAAGGAGAAGCAGGGAGTTCATGCGTGCGTTTGTTCAAGTCTGTGTGTGTTTTTCTGGAATACCATGATCTACATATATTATTCCAGTACAAAAAGCACATGGTTCCAATGCCTATAGCACTGGCATTCAGGAGCAGATTGGTTTTGCACACTACTGGCCACAGCACTGTAGTATATGAACATGGTTGCCCTATACCTACGCCATAAGGAAAACACACAACGCAAGTCTGAAATCGAATAGAAGAGACCTACAGCAATGCCAAGTTGTCAGTGTAATGCACTAAAGTCTCCAGACTTTTAACTTTAAGGGAAATGTTTAGTTGGGAAAACATTTTATAGAAGTTATTGGTTACTTTCCATTTAAAGGTGAAAATTCTTAAAGGGTTAAGATAGTATAGGTTTCTTTTTTATGTTCATTTGCAAATGCGTGTCTCTAAATGCAAGCATCGGAAGCAAAACTTCCTGATATTATGTGAATACTAAGATGTTTTATCTACTAATATAGAATCAAGAGACCTTGCTACATCTGGTTATTATAAAAAGTCATTGGAGTATAAAATATCTGTATTTATTGAGGAACTACTTAGCTACCTGGCATGTTTACTCCTTATCAAAGAATCACCTCTGCATGTATAGTTAAGGGGAAAAAGTAATTTATCTGGTTACCATTTAAGTTGAAAGACCCTCTTTAGGAATCATGAAAACAGCCGTGTTTGGACTCATTTGAAACTATTTCAACTTCTATTAAGCCCTCATGGAATTAAAGGGATATCTCAGAAAGTTAACCGAATAAAAGAAAGGTATTAAAAACTTTAAAAGACACTCTGAGAATTTCCCACCACAAAGATAAAAGCAATAACCACAAAGTTGAAGAATTACAACCCAGCTGCATATGAATTCGTAGATGGCATATTCACAAGTGGAATATGTTGCCAGGCCCATCCCATGAAGGCACTGAGCAAGTGAAAGGTGACAGGAGCTGATATTTGAATCCAGCCAAGCCCCTGAAAGAGGTGAGTCTTCCACCTTCCATCAGACTACAGAAAGAAAACAGACTTGGACACTGGATACTTCAGTTCTCAGTTCAGCCTGTTCACCTCATACCTTCAAATCAACAGCTTTGCAAACAAACTGCAGCAGCAACAAGATAGCTGAGATGACAAAGAAGCCAAAAAAACAGCATGAAAAAGGAAGCAACTCTCCAGTCTAGCACTGCTTCTGCAACCTGATAACTTCACCAAGACTTTTAACACTGTTGACAAGAAGTTTGCAAAAGCACTGCCAACAAATTAGTTGTAAATTTTTCTGGTAAAGATCTTACTGGACTACTGAAATGCTATTGTAACTAAAGTACTAACAGCTTAAACCTGCTAAACCGCAGCTTGTTTAGGCTATGCACTCCTGGAGAGCAGACATAAGCTAACCTTGATAAACTGAAGTAGTGGAATTTAATTTGAATGTAAAAATGAGCAACAAAAATGATTACAGGTCTAGAAAACATGACCTATGAAGAAATATTTAAAAAAAAAAGGGGGAGGGGTTAGTCTGGAGAAGAGAAAACTGAGGGGAACATAACAGCCTTCATGGACGTAAAAGGTTGTTATAAAGAGGAGGGTGATAAATAGTTTTCCTTAACCACTGAGGACAGGACAAGAAGTAATGGGCTTAAATAGCAGCAAGGTAAACTCAAGTTAGACATTAGGAATAACTTACTAACTGTGAGGGTAATTAAGCACTGGAATAAATTATCTAGGAAGGATGTGGAAACTCCATCATTGGAGGTTTTTAAGAACATGTTAGACAAACACCTGTCAGCAATGGTACAGATAACTCCTTAGCCCTGCCTCAGTGCAGGGGATTGAACTAGATGACCTATCAAGGTCCCTTCTAGTCCTGCATTTCTATGATTCCTATGCTTAAATTTCAGTATATTGCCAGCCTCATAACCTCTCCTTAAAGTGCTTTGGTGTGTTAAGAAACATTACTATTTTAAATTAGTAATTTTTGAATGACTTCTTTTAAGTAAACAAGTTACATATTTTCTCCAGATTCATAAGATTTAGCTAAGACCACTTACCTCTGCCCATCTGTAAATTGTTTAGGTTAGGAATGATAACCAAACAGGATTCACCAACCCTTAAATGAAATTCCTTTACCCAGGTACAAACTATAATAGTTATCTATGCTCCACTGAGATAGAACTCACTACTGAATTGCAGAATAATACACTTTGGTCTTAATTTATCTAGGGAACAACATCCCCAGGAGCCCAGACTCATTCTCGATGGTGTAATCTCTCCATAATAGAGAAGTACAGAAGAGATTGTGACTGAAATAGCCATTGGTTATAGCTCACAGGTTTTTTTCTTTCCTTTCTTTTATTAATGTTATTCATAAGTGTGAATATTTTGCTAGGCTTTAGTTTACAACACATAGTAAGAACCACAGGCGAGTAAATGAGAGGTCAACATCCTTGAATTGGTACTGAGAGAGACAATCATGAAGAACTGGCTTACTGTTCTTGGTTTCTCTAGACTAATTTTATCCTCCAAGTTACTAAGAATTCCTACTTAGCTCTCTATATCCCTTCCAATCATACAAAAGCCTCTGAGAATATAAACATTTATGCTGCTTTTGTAAGCATCGTACAGGCACTGTTGTAACACAGGAAATGGAAACTTAATAAACTTGACAAATAAGAGATTTATGCAATTTACCTTAATACAGCCAACTATTGTAGTTGTAAGAGCAGAATTATACTGAGTGCAAAGAACTGTGGAGTACATCAAAATAAACCTGCAGCAGAAAAAAAAACAAAAAAAAAACCACAACAACATTCAGCTTTTCATCATTTAAGGGTGCATTTGTTATACTAAAATGCCATCTCACACCCTGCTCTTAATTATATGCCATAGTACAGAGTTTCCAGAACTACTTGCTTGAAGAGACCTATATAATTCACTATGGAGTAATGTTATCTGTCAAAATACACAGCAATAGTGTCCCCACACCATCATGTACACTATATACTATAGTGCATTGTACAGGAGGACCTCACTAACTCGCATTAACATGGCAACCCTTTTGTGATCACTACATTTTGGAAATTAGTGAGAGAACAAATAGACCAGAAAACCTAAGTATTTAGCACAAATTCTACAGGTAGTTTAGTTTGACAGGCATTATTTAGTTTTATTTATAAGAAGTTATGTTTGTAAGTGTCACAAACTATATTTTAAAGAAGTAATGAAACCTTAGTAATGACTTCATTACCACATTCTATTGTTTAAGTCTAATTAAGAAGCGGGCCAAAACCACTGGAGTTCGTGGATTAGCAAAGTGAGAGTTGGTAAGAGTCTACTAGTTTGAGTAAAAGGAAATAGTAAAATATGCCATTGCTCATAAAAACAGCTAGATTTAAGAAAATAAAAAACATTACGGGTATGCAGTCTCTCCAAAATCAGAATATACAGTAGCATCTAAATTTCTAACTCATGAGACAGCCTTTTAAGGAATAATCTTTCTCCAAACTGTTTTGTGCCACCACTGAAATTGGACTTTCTACTGATTAGTACGTTAACAGTAGAACTTCTCTGCAAAAATTATTCTCTCCACAATTAACATTAACGGGAGTTTTATGTGCCTACTGACTACAGAGCAGGCCCTCATAGTAAGGCACTTCCTTAGTATCTATTGGTGGGGATACAGTAGATACTACTTGGAGGAAACACCACTAAAATTAAAGTAAATCCTTACCCCATTACACATGAGAGTGTAAACTGTATAACGAAGAGTGTATCTGCCCAGCCTTTATATTCCATTGCCTGAAACAAACAAATCCAGTCTTAAAAATGAAAAAATGTTCCAAAGTAGACTTTAAACCTTTAACATTTTGCCGCAGTTAATGTGAAAACCAGAAGCGAGCACTAAAGAATCATGGCCATAAGGAGGTCATTCACCAACGCTATTACAGCCTTCTGAGTACCGCAGCTTAGTGTGAATCCAGATTCTAGAATCACGGGAGGAACGTAAGGCTAAAAGGGACCTTGAGAGGTCACTGAGGCCAGCCCTCTGCACTGTGGCAAGACCAAGTAAACTTAGACCATTCCTGTATGCAGTGTAGTTGAAGCTGTGTTGGTCACAGGATATTAGAGAGACAAGGTGGGTGAGGTAGTATCTTTTACTGGACCAACTTCTGTAGGTGAAAGACAAGCTGTCGAGCTTACACAGAGCTCTTATTCAGGTCAGTCAGCCCAGACCTGAAGAGAAGCTCTGTGTAAGTTCACCAGCTTGTCTTTCACCCACAGAAGTTGGTCCAGTAAAAGATATTACCTCACCCAGCCTGTCTCATTTAGACCATCCCTGAAAGGTGTTTTTAAAAATCTCCAATGATGCTGATTGAACAACCTTCCTTGAAAGCCTATTCAAGAGTTAACCTACCTATATAGTTAGAAAGTATTTCCTAGCATCTAACATAAATCTCCCATGCTGCAGATTAAGCCAAATACTTTTTGTCCTATTTTCAGTGGACATGGAGAACAATTGACTGGTCCTCTTTATAGCAGATCTTAACATATTTCAAGACTTATCAGGTCCCCAACCCCTGGCCTGCCTTCTATCAAGACTAAACATGTCTATTTTTTTCCCATCTTTCCTCACAGGTCAGGTTTTCTAAACCTTTTATCATTTTTATTGCTCTCCTCTGGACTCTTTCCTAAAGTGTGGTCCCCAGAATTGGACATTGTATTCCAGCTAAGGCCTCACCAGTGACAACCAGAATTGGACAATTACGTCTCATGTCTTACATATGACATGCCTGTTAATACACTCCAGAATAGCAGCCTTTTTTTTTTTTTACAGCTGCTTTACAATTTGATTCTTAATTTGTAAT
Source organism: Mauremys mutica (assembly GCF_020497125.1). Taxonomy (NCBI): domain Eukaryota; kingdom Metazoa; phylum Chordata; order Testudines; family Geoemydidae; genus Mauremys; species Mauremys mutica. The sequence continues at coordinate 19,215,256 of NC_059079.1, forward strand.
CCACTATAACCCCCAAATTCTTTTCAGCAGCACTATCACCTAGTCAGTTATTCCCCATTTTGTAGTTGTACATTTCATATTTCCTTCTTAAGTGAAATGCTTTGCACTTATCTTCACTTAATTTCATCTTGTTGGATTCAGACCAATTCTCCAATTTGTCAAGATTATGAATTCTAATCCTGTTCTCCAAAGTGCTTACAAGGCCTCCCAGCTTGGTGTCACCTGCAATTTTCATTAAGCACACACTCTACTCCATTATCCAAGTCATTAATAAAACTTACAGTACTAGACCTAGGACTGTCCCCTATGAGACTCCACTAGATAAACTACAGGGTGTCACATCGAACCATTTATAACTACTCTACAAGCACAGTCTTTCAACCTGTTGTGCATGTACCCTACAGTAAATTCATCTAGGCCTCATTTCCCTACTTTGCTTTGAGAATGGCATGTGGGACTGTGTCAAAAGCCTTACTAAAATCAAGATATCGCATCTATAGCTTCCCCCCTATCTACTAGGCCAGTAATCCTGCCAAAGGAAGAAATTACGTTGGGTTGGCATAATTTGTTCTTGATATATCCATGTCAGATTTGTGAAGTATTCAAGATACTAGCAGAGGATAGACGCTGTTGGACTCTCACTCTTCTCTTTTCCCTCCCCAATGAGTCTACACAGGAAAAGCAGGCAGGCAGTAGTATCCAGCCTTAGCTTCTCACAATTGCTGACACGTAGTTTGTTTCTGTCATCCATTTACAACAATATTCAGCATAAATAGTGAACGTGGGGGATGTTTGTGAAATAGTGAAAGTGGGGTTAGTGTGCAGTTTAGAAACGATTGCTACAGCTCCAACAATGTGAGCAATAAAATATAGATTTTAAAAAAAAAAATAAGTCTAGCACTGACAGCGCTAAGCACCTGTTGGCTTGTCTATAAAACTGGTGCCACTTGTAAAACAAGGTGTTTAACAAAACCTGTTTAAATAAAAATAATTTTAAAAAATCAAGGCAAAATCTGTATTAAAACAAGGTTGCAGTTTAGAGAATTGCGAGTTACTATTTTTATGATACAAAGCTTCATGCACTATTAATTGTTCCACAGAATTGTGTTTTAGGATAGCCTTTTAGTTCTCCAGCTGTGTCAAAGTTCTTTGCAAAGTAATTCAGGTATTCTGAAGCCAAAAGAGCAGCTCAACTACAGATCACATCACCTTGAATATTAAAATCTAATACATATGAAGGTAATTTTAAAGTGTGTGATTGAATAGACTATCAGAAACAATATTTTGAATGCTGTTTTAGAACAGGGGTTCTCAAACTTCATTGCACCGCGACCCCCTTCTGACAACAAAAATTACTACATGACCCCAGGAGGGGGGACCGAAGTCTGAGCCCGGGGGAGGGCAAAAGCCCGAGCTCCACCACCCCTGCGCAGGGTGGACCAAAGCCAAAGGGCTTCAGTCCCAGGCACGGAGCCTGTAACCTGAGCCTCGATGCCCAGGGCCCTCAGGCTTCAGCTTTGGCCTCGGGTGGTGGGGTTCGGATTAGGCCGCAGCAAGTCTAAGGCCAGCCCTGGTAACCCCATTAAAATGGGGTCGTGACAAACTTTGGGGTCCCAAACTATAAGTTGAGAACCGCTGTTTTAAAAAGTTTTTGTAAAAATTAACCAAGTTTCACATCATTACTGCGTACCTCTACCCTGTAATAAAAGATCCATAGCAGGGCTGTGGTTGGCCCAGGTCAGCTGACTCAGGCTCATCGGCTAAAAATAACTGTGTAGGCTTCATGCTCCCCCTCATGGGGTCCCAGAGGCTGGATTCCAGCCTGAGCATCTACACAGCAGTTTTACACCTACAAAGCCACCCAGTGAGCCCAAGTCAGATGACACAGGTCAGCTACGGGTGTTTAACTGCAGCGTAGACATACCCTGGGAGAGTAACTACTTATTATTCAAACGCAGTTGCTAATACTGCTATTGGGATTTGAGGTCCATCAATTTCTAAATGATTTACATTTAGAACAGGCAAACAGTTACTAATGCCAATCCACAGCAGATGCTGCCAACTGGCTAATCAAACCCCAGTTGTGGTATTATGAATGGCTTTGAGAATGAGCTATTTGTCTCACAGTGGTATAATGTCTATTCCATTTTATACCTGAAGATTACTGTAACACATATACTACATCTATGAACACACACCCACTCCAAGTGTGTGTGTGCCAGATTATAAATACATACATGCTTATAAAAACACTTATGCTACACAATAATTAGACTTGGCAGAATTAGACTTTTTTAAACTAATTTCTATGGATAATAAATAAAAAAGCTTAAAATAAATATCAAAATTATGTGTTATGCATTTTTCCCCCTATTTTCATCTATTTAAATTTTCACAGTTGTAGGAAATTGGGGGGGCAACAATTATTTAATGACAGTAGATACAGACTCAAAAAGTTAAAGCTTTATAAACATTAAAACACAAAGTGTCACCACATATCAAAATATAAAGTAAATATCCTTAATTCAAACTTTAAAAATCCTCAAGCAATATTTTTCTTACTTTTCCTATATAAACATCAATGCTCATCAATAGAAATATTTTTTCATCAGTTTGTATGTGTACTCTGAAATTGACATTTACCAATAAAAATCTAATCCTTCCAAACTGAACAATACACTAATGCCACAAAAATCTATTTGTTCCATATAGCCACCTATTGCAAGGTAGAGAATACTGAAGACAAAATACAGTTTTTATTGTGTTCTACAATAAAAGTAGAGCGTAAACTATGATGCTTTCATATTAGAAGTAGGTGTGTAATTTGGCGCCTGTACCATTCTTTGTAATGAAAGATGCTGTGAACATTAGTTTACAGAAAAATCCAAGAAGCACAGAGTTTAACTTCATATGAGACACTTCGTTTGTTGTTATTTTTAGCTGCATTAATACCTGTGCCACCTTCAAACATTTGGCCAATACTGAACCATGAAAAAAAAGCAGAAGATACCTTAATGAAACAGACAAAGACTACTAAACAACCAACAATGGGACCAGCAGAAAGTTGGAGGAGTAAGAAAGACAGGCGTGCTTAGGAACATGGGAGGGAAGAGAAAAGGAAACACTAGGAATTATTTCACTTCCTGAGCCAGTAGGCGAATTTCATGCTGTAGAGCAGCGATACTCAGACTGAGGCTCACGAGCCACAAGAGTCTCCTGATGCTCTTTGCAGCACATGATATTAAAACACTGATTTAATTAATCTAAGTTATTAACCAATCAGGATGCTTCTACTATGTTATTAACCAATTAAGTTTTCAACTTCCACTAAGTTCTTAACTTATTTTGCTGTGAGAAAATGTGTCTGTCTGTCTCTCTCTATATATAGTAGTCTAGTGAATGAAACAACAAATTCACACTACTATGGCTCTTTTGGACAATGCTGATTGCTAATTGGGCTCCTGACCCATTGAGGTTAAGTATCCCTGCTGTCGAGAAAATGCCTCATGCCATTCCAACAGCAATCAGTCCAGCTGATTAAGGAACCCTATTCATTCAAAGGGAAGATTACTAGAATACAGGAAGGAGATTTAAATATTGCTAACAATCTCACAGCTGTAACAGTTCTGAGGTGTTCTCCTTGGAGTGAACAGGAACTGCATCTTGCTGTTATCTTATATGACTGGAGGCCATAAAATACTAGGAGATAACACATTGCTAGAGTTAACATGACAATGAACTAAGCTTCATAGAACATTTAGCAGTGCATTATTAATGGGTTTGGCGCTATGTCCTTTGAGTTTACCTAAATGGCTGCTTAAAATGTTGCTTAGTTGTAACTAGGGGCTTGTCTTTACTATGGGGGTAAGTAGACCTAAGTTATGCTACTCTAGCTACGTGAACAATGTAACTGGAGTCGACGTAGCTTAGGTCAACTTATCCTGGTGTCTTCACTACGCTACATCTACAGGCGACTCTTTCCGGTCAACTTACCTCAGGCCTGGTCTACACTGGGGGGAGGAAATCGATCTCAGTTACGCAACTTCAGCTACGTGAATAATGTAGCTGAAGTCGACGTACTTAGATCTACTTACTGTGGTGTCTTCACTGCAGTAAGTCAATGGCTGATGCTCCCCCATCAACTCCGCCTGTGACTCTCACCATGGTGGAGTACCGGAGTTGACGGGAGAGTGCTCGGCCGTCGATTTATCGTGTCTAGACCTGCTAAATCGACACCCGCTGCATCAATTGCAGCAATGTTCATCTCCCTGGTAGTAAAGACAAGCCCTAGGATGGGGAAAAGTCTCTTGCTTTCTTTGCCTATCTTAACTATACTGTTCTGAGTTGGTTTTGTTCAAGTAGAACTCTTACATTAGTACATGTCCTGATTTCTATTATGTAGCCATCTGATGACAGACTTCTCCATTAAGCATAGCTTTCACACTCACCAAAGCTCAATTTAGTTCTAGTCTGGTTTCTGCCTAGTTGAGGGAAATAGTACTGAACGTACAGCCTCTGTTCTAAGGTATTCTGAGAAGAGCAGAATCTCTCCCTTGGGGTTTGTCTTACATGTCCCTGCTGACACAACCGCTCTAGAATCTCATTTTCTTTGTAACTAGCTCTAAGGCCAACTGTAGATTCCATTTCAAAGCTATCCTAACCGCACGCACCTCCTTTGTATACTGTAACTCAGCAGTAGGTTTGAGGTGGAAAGCATCCATAATTAAAAATGCTCTACAGCCATACAGCTGTACACATACAACAAATATTAACATCCAGCAGAGCTTAGCATTAAACACTACAGTAATGCTTAAAAGCCTCCCCACAATCTAAGATCCTAGCTATTGATCATTATTTCTCTGGATGACAGACAACCGCACAACTGGCCAGATGACTTCAGACATTTAGTAATAGTCATGTCAGATGCCTGAAAACTAACATTCTCAATTTAAAGCAACAGGCCTCCACGCCAGAAGAATTTTTATTTATTTTTTTAAATATAAATGTACAAACACCCCCCCGTCAGTACTAGAGAAAACACAGGTTCTCGCCCCCATGCGTGAGTGGTATCAGAAGGGTCCCTGGCTGGATATACTTCCCAATTTACCACGTAATGTCCCCTTTAAAGTATTTTAGAGTGGAAGGATGGGCCAGTGGTTAGTGTCCTAGTCAAGAACTTGGGATACCTGGGTTCAATTCCCTGATCCACCACCTGATCCACCTCGCGCAAGTCACTTGGGAACTGAGCCTCAGTTCCCATCTGTAAAATGGGGATAATAGTATAGAATACTATAGCAGTATTTCACACAGGTGTTGAGAGAATAAACACATGAAAGACTGAGGTGCTCAGAGATGGATGAAGTAGGGGGCCATGTACATACTTGAAACGGACGTAAAAAAGCCAGCTGACTGACCAGTTAAAGAAACTTAAACCTACCAGCTTCACTGAGGTTTATTCACTTCATTACCAGGAATTATTTAGATGTAAATTTTGCTTGCACTCAGCACAGTGCCATTTCTGCCTGCTGTGTAACTGGGAATTCAACAAGATGTCGGTACCTTTGACATGGATTAATGAAACACCACGTATAACTATGACAAATCATTTACATGCTTTGATAATGGGAAAATGTTATCAACTTTTATTACAAACATTTTCCTATGGATCTGAAATCTTTTTGTCTGATAGTTAACCCTCCATAAAAATCCAGTTTTTGAGCATATTCACATAACTGATGGCCACTCTCCTCCTGTGGCTACACTTTTTATTATTGCTTTACTAATGCATTTTTGGATTAGCAGAGAATGCAAAAAAAAATTAGTACGATGATATGCTTTAGAAAAAACATTGAAATAAGCACATGCATTTATTAAATAAAGTTTCATAACCTGGTGAATGGTGAATTTCCTAAGACTAAGTTAAACAGAGTAAGTCTTTGTTCACCTTCAATTGCCAAGACCTTTTTCAGAGAGCAAAAGAAAGTTTATTCAAAAAAATTGGATGAGGAAGTTTCTACACATACTGTGAATACACAGACTCTACAGAGTAGCACAAAGCTGACATTCAACTCCACATTTGTTGGCTCTGATTTATAAATGAGTACATTCTCCTCAAATATATTCCAGCTGAGTTGCTTTTGGCCTATCTCAGAGAGGAGTGGGGGTGAGGTGGGGAGCATGGACACACTGAAATATTTTCTGTTCACACCCAGTTTTCATATACTCATGATCTAAGCCATTGCCAGTATTATGATTATTAGTTACATTAAACTAATTAAACAGAACAAAAAAAAGATATTCCAACTAGTAGATATAGCTTTAGATCACAAGACTTCCTATTTAAAATGTCTATGCAGCATCACAAACATCCCAAAATAGTGTATAGTAAGTGTATGTGGCTTGTGATTTTATTAAAGGAACAATGCTAATAATTGCTTTCTATGATTGTCTGTTTTCTCTACTGATATGTAAGAGATTTACTCATCTAAGTGGTATTAATATTAAAGGGCATTACCCATATAAATTCCTTCCATGTGAATGATATAAGGACATCCCCCCCACCATCCCCAATATTTAGCTGCTCCATTTCACTTTTTAGAATAAGCTATCTATGGGTGAAAGTCTCAAGTAGTATCAATTTGGGGGGAATATATATCAATTTATTTTACTAAGTGGTGTGCAAGATCAATGCTTTTGTCAGTCCTAGAAGAACAAATTAAGCATACTTGCATGTAAGTAAGTTCTAAATTTGCATATAGATGTTAAATGCATTGATCTGCAGGCAGTCAGGCAATATACTGGTGAGTTGATATTAGCAAATATTAATATTTACAGTGTTCAAAATCCACCATAAAAAAACAACTACCTCTACAATTCAAAAAGAAAAAAAAATCCAAGAAGTCTGCAGTGTTTCATCTTTCTAGTACAAGCTGATCAGCAATAAACCTACTCTGAAGTCTCTACTTCTTCCTAGTTCTTGGTTTTAATTATTCCATTCCTCTTTAGGAAAAAGGAATGACTTAGTCCTTATGAAGATCAGTATACAGCCATTCCATGGATTTCATCAGAAATAAGGTGTCTCTTTTCAACAGTCACTAATTTTCTTAACTCTTTATACTTAAAGTTATAGGAAACTTCTGTGGTTTCTTCAGGCCTCCCTCCAAAAATGATCCCTTACATCCAAATTCAGTATATGCCATATACGATTTACAAACAGAGCAGGGGGGAAAACTATATAGTAGTTTTACTTTTACATATAAATGGCAAATTTTGTAAAAAAGCAAACAAAAACAAGTTGATAAGTTACAGGAAATAGAAAGTCATTCTGCATTCACATCTGAGTTATGATAAATAGCAAAAAACAAACCCCATTTTCTCTAGCAATACAGAAGCATATATTTGACAGAAAATGTTTACTGTGCAACTAAAGACTTGCAATTTGGAACACGAGTCCTACCTTTTGCGCATCTCCTGTGAAATAGGCTATGGCCAAGGTGGGAAGAATCATAAACAGTGCATTGTAATAAAGCAGACCATACTTTCCCAGCTCCTAGGAACAGAAAATAGTTGCGTATTTAGGTTGGCTCCACAAAACAAACATAAAACCTTATACATAAAGCTACACAAAACCCGGTCTCATCAGTGAAATGAATGTGTTATTCATGCATAGTTAGAAGTGAAACATGGACATTTTCAATATTATGAAATAAACCTGTCTTGCATATGATACTTTTAGAACCACTGGGTGAATTCTGTGCTTCGAAATATTAACAGCCATCAATATTCGGGTCTTAAAAACTCATGCACACTTTCGGGGACATGGCCATGTTTCATTTCAGGTAGAGAAAGCAATTCAGTTTGGAATTCACAGAGAAGACAGAGAGGCCAGGTGTTCATCAGAATATGAGCAGTGCCTGGGCACCCTTTCAGTAAATGACCTCCATGGGCCCCACAACCAACCACGGATGTAGACAGAGCCAAACTGTGTTGGACCTGAAGAAGAGCTCTGTGAAGCTCAAAAGCCTGTCTCTCTCCTCAACAGAAATCGGTCCAATAAAAGATACTACCTCACCCATTTGTCTCTCTTGGACACCTGAAGCAGGAATCATGACTGAGCCCTCATTCTGGTTGAGTTTTCTGTATCATTATGGTTTGGCCCTGTTTACACCAGCAGCCAAAGCATTTAATAATAATTTTCTGAGAGAGGAGGCAAGGTGCATTGTTGGGGGAGTCTTGACATGAGTTATCTCAAACACAGACCAATTCCCAATACAGACAGAAAGAAGGGTGTACCTCCAGCAGGTTTGATGAAGCACTGTTTGTCAGACTTGTAAAATGCTCTCTTAAATTTTGTTCATTAGGCAATACTTTTACCTAGTTTGACTTCCATGCAGCAGGCTTGGACACCTGGTTATAGTTATCATTAATCAAATGGAAGTGTCTTCACTGTCAGACAGATTGCAGCTATGCCTTGCAGAACTTTAAGATTGCAGGATACGTTTATAATGCTAAAATGGTCTAGAACAGCCCACAGAAGAACAGATACACCTATAGTATACCTAGCTCAAAAGTTTGCATGATATTTTGTCATTTCCCATAGCAGCAAACTGGTGACATAATCCACCTTATTCACACACAAGCTACATATTCTATGCTACACAAAAACATGTAACTTCATCACAGGAAACAAAAGGAGAAGACGACGACTAAGTAAAGCATTTTAAGGAACAGACTCAACATTCACAATAAATATAAGAAAATGCTTCATATCACAGGCAATAGATGCCCCAAAGTTATTTACAGTGGCTTGCACTTGTAGCTTCCTGGCTAGATTAATAGAAATGGAGTTCACTAGCAATGTAAAGGTTTGTTCTCCACCTTGTAGTTAAAAGTTACACTTAGCCCTCACACTGTATGTTGTGAACATCTGAGAAGCTCATCCTTGTACTTTCAGGGTAGCCTAAACAATCAGTTTCTCTTTCTCAGATGTTGAACTACTAGGAACTTGGCAATACTGCTGAGACCCTAACTGAATACAGCACATTTATGTTCAGTGTTTATAAGGAGATGAACAGGGACTCCCAATTGCCCCAAAGTACACTACAGAGCATCCCTCAGCCCGTGTTAAAAAACTACACAGTTGCAACAATAAGGACAGAAGTTCATTTCCAGGTCTGGCTGCAGAAAAAAGGGTAGAATAGGCTGACATATCAGCTCTCCCTGCCTTTGAAAGCAGTGGGAGGGAGGATATGGTCAGTTCACTGTCTTGTAAATGACCCTGACTTTGTAGCTAAATAGCCAAATCTATTATTTCACCCAGACACAAATAAATATAGCTCCAGTAACAGTGAACTAGTTATGTTTACAGTTTGAGAAAAACTGAATTTACAGCTTATTTCAAAATACATGCAACTGTATTTGCAAATAAAACAGAAGTGTCAAGTTAAGATCCAGAAAAATACTGTTCAGGACAAACACAAAAATAAGGAGCTACAAAAGTTCTACTTCTAATAATAGTGATAAGATGTGATGAGTTCAGTGACAGAGCACAATACCTGGGGGAATGAACAGTTCATCCAAACACCACATTACCAGCTGCAGAATACACTCACATTTTCAGACTCAACCAATTAGCTTTCTATTAATTAACCCATAATGTTCAACATTTTAAAAGTGGCAGTGTTGTAGATTATTGTGTTGCAAAGTAACAGCTAATGTCATTCTTAAAGTGAAAATTGAAGTCAGCCTACCTTTGAATCCAGTTTCTGTTTTACATATGCACCATTTGCAGCTGTCAAGACATCGTTAATCAGGATAAAAATATATCCTTCTAGATCAAATGCCAAGTCAGCACTGGAGGGGGAAATTAAGAATTTGAATTGCTCAGAGTGTAACATTAAAAAAAATCCTCCATGTTATATTTTGTCTGTAAGTTCCATGTAGAAAAGGCATTTCCAGTGAGCCTACCTGGCAGACTAGCCTCTGCATTTGAGGCACTGAGCTAAGACTCAATATAATAAATGCTGCATTCAGTACTACTAATTGTACAAACTAAGGCCCCGATCCCATAAATGCCACAAATGTTTACACGTGCTTAACTTTACTAGCATGACCTTGAAATCAGTGGAACTACTCCTGATAGTAAAGTCCAGCACATGCATAAGTGTTTGAGGACGGGGGCTTTAGTCTGGGACTGGAAGCCATTTTCTCCAGTTCTGGCCTTTTTTTTTTTTTTTTTAAATGAAAACATACGAACATTAGGCCATTAACTAGCCGTCTACTCTTCTCACAGGTGAAGAAGTGAGTTTTTTCCCACTCACCTTGCCCTGACAATGAAATTCAATGTTTTGCACAACTTTAGCAATTTCCATTTAAAAGGATCATAAAATATTTTAAAATTAAGCTTTGACATGACGATTTAAGCCTTGTTTACACTAGAAAATTAAATCACTTTCACTTATACTGATATAAAGGTGCTTGTACCAGTATACTTTATTTACCTGCTAGAAGGGGAATAAGTTATAGTGGTAAAAGGCACCTTAATATCACTATAACTGCATCCACACTAGGGCTTTTACTGGTATAATAATAAGTCACACCCCTAACCAAAACAGCAGAACTTCGAGTGCAGACCAGGTTCACCCTCATTCTACCATTATCTACGTCAGGGGTCGGCAACCTCTGGCACACGTTTCGCCCAGGGTAAGCACCCTGGCGGGCCGGGCCAGTTTGTTTACCTGCCGCGTCGGCAGGTTTGGCCGATCGCGGCTCCCACTGGCCGCGGTTTGCCGTCCCAGGCCACTGGGGGTGGTGGGAAGCCGCGGCCAGCACATCCCTTGGCCCGCACCGCTTCCCACAGCCCCCATTGGCCTGGGACAGCGAACCGCGGTCCGTGGGAGCTGCAGTCGGCCAAACCTGCCGACGCGGCAGGTAAACAAACTGGTCCGGCCCACCAGGGTGCTTACCCTGGCGAGCCATGTGCCAGAGGCTGCCGACCCCTGATCTACATGAAGGCTTTACCATAACCATCCCAGACAGTGGAAAAAACGGAAGCTGAACAAGGACAAGTTATGCTTTTAAGTTTAGAATTTTCTAGCTGGTCTATCTATTGCAGAGCATGCCGGCAGGATTTCATCATTTAAGTGCTACCGTTAAACTATTACAATTTATGTATTCTAATTAACTTTGTAAACTAACCAGCATACTCTGTACAAGCCATTTAAAAGACAAATAATATAAACTGTAAAAAGCTGTGTAATATTAAGAGGAAGGGATAAAAGCTTGAAGTCTTACCTAGCAGCTACAAATGCACCAATTATCATTGCAAACACTGTCATTTGAATGCCCCAAGAAAATTTCTTCCTGAAAAAAAGATACAAGAACCTTACTATCACTCATAAGCACAGTTCAATTTTGACATTGCAGTGCCATTTCTAAGGAAAAAGCATTTGCTCTGGTCACACTTCAGACTTCCTGGTGCAGAATCAACATATAAGGAGCAAAGATCAGAAATTCTGGAAGAGCGGAATACTTATGATTTTTTAATTAGGACTGATGGCGTGTAACACTTTAGTAAGTACTATCTGAGCTCACTATAAAGATTTCAGCTTGGCGTTGCAGAACTAGCTCCCAATATTAGAGAACCTGAACATCCATTTGTGAGCTATCACCACTGTGGACCAGAAAAATGCCACAATGCTGTCGTGACTGGCCACTAACACTGACTAGCCTGCGAAGAGGTGACATTCCAGGGAGGAGGAAGAGGGGAAAAACATGAATAATACACAGAGTGAGTGACCCTCATTCGATGTGGTGTAAGTAACTTTAGGATAGCCTCTTGCCCAAAGAATTACAGGGTAGGAAGACTGACAAACCTACCTATACACATAGAATTAATGATCTTGCCTACACTGCTAGAATCCAACTACATCAAGACAATTAATCTAGAGACTTGACCTCATCCAAGACTGCCAAAATACAGTACACCCCCATTGTAGGGAATTAACTGTGTGTTAACCATCTGGCATATGGACATAATCCTCATGCAGAGTCAGCCTAGTGACAAATGATAGAGACGCAGTGTAGAAAGTGCCTTATTAGTGTAAGAATCTTAACATTTTCCTCCCTTAGCCATGTAGTTAAATATATAAACTTAATGCATTAGATTTTTTTTTCTTTGATAAAAACCATGAAGGTGAAGGACCCATTTAGCATAAGATAATTCTCTTTCTAATAAAATAATGTATTATCAGTGCTCTCTCTCTTCCTTGCCCCCATGTTTCTAAAGCCCAATTTATGGCCAACTAAATCTGACTGCACAAATCCTCAACACGCAAAGGCTTACTAAAATGTTGCAACCACTTTAACAATCTTAAAAATGACATGAATAAATGATTGATACTTTTGGAAATAACTCACTTGAGTAAAATTCCTTCAGCAAACATTGTAAACAGAATAGAAAACCTTCTCAGAACCGTGAACATTGGCAAGCTGCAAAAGAAAAAAAATAAGATTAAACATGGGAGGAAAAATTATGAAACTCCACAGATATGTTACACCCCAAGCTCATTCCCACAGTGATACTTTGAATCAACACCAAGTTACTTTATAGGAACTAAGATAAAGATTAAAATCAGAGCTATACAAAACTACCACATCAGTAAGGATTCCATGGCATCCCTCCTGGAAATCATTAATTCGATAGCCAAAAGGTACTACTTACACCTGCCAAGAACTTTTCACAGGAGAAAGTCTCCATCTCCTACCAGCTGGATATAGTGCATGTTACTTCCAGAGGTTAACAATAATTTGATTTTGTAGGGCTATTTTCAAGCTCAAATCTATGAAATCCAGAGTAACAAATGAAGGTTGATTTATTACCAAATGTATCTATTTATCTTAAGGCTTCACACAGTTCAGTGCAAATAATCAAGTTGTATTATAATGAAAAAAGCATTCCATGAATAGATGTGCAGCTGATTGTGGGGTACTTTCCCTCAAAAGAATGTATCTTCAAATCAGCTAAGTCATATTTTCTCCCTCCTTCCCCCCACCAGATCCAAAGGACAGCAACCTTTAGTACAGTCTCTCCCCACTCTTTTCTTTCCGCCTCCCCAGATGCTGTTCAAGCGTAAGAAAAGAGACTCCTCTAAGATCATAGGAATAAGCTTCATTGGAGACACTGACAGATCACTAAATGCCAGTCAGGAAAGTGTCATCTTGTGATTTATAGCTCTTTAAAAAAAAAAAAACAAAAAAACCCACCTTGCGCATTCCAAGGCCAGGAAAGAGACCTTGATTACTAGTTGCCAGATAATAGTTATAACCCTCATTCCCCTACATTGCCACAAATCAAGCCCATGGTGATATTAAAGATCAGTTTCACCTTTATGTACCATCATAACACATTATAACCTCACTAAATAATAAAAGTTACCCGTACTTCAGTTTCTTTGTGCTGAACAGTCCTGTGATTTGGTTCCCAAAATATAGAAGAGGTAGTGGAAACGTCTAGAAATTTATAAGAGGGACAACACTCAATAAAAAATTAGACAGCTAAGAAAACTACCCATTCACATAGTAATGTGGTTACATGATCAGAGTTCTTCAATCCTGAAATGCTTAGTTCTCTCACGCACATTCAGACCTCAGATAATATAGTAAAGCATCGACTCTGTAACAGCTTTCAATTAGGGAACCATCTCAGCATGGAGACAAGCAAATACATTTGTGCAGCCTACTTTAAAACATGAGTTACAACACACACACTTCTGAAAAATGCATTTATCTTAAGCAATAATTTGTGAAACATCAACCGAACATCTTTGGTTGCATATAGATGCCATCTTTAAAATTAATGGCAACATAAACTTGGGAAAAGGTACATACTTGAGAATACAAAAATAAATACAGAGTACAACAACTGCTTTACATAGCAGAATTCTGTGTTGGATTGCATAATGTAATAAGACAGAAACCATATTATATTTGATGAATAAAGTATTTTAAATTGTATATTTTTAAATAAAAAGCATTCTTTCTTTCAAGTCTAGCTAACAGCACTAGATGTTAGTGAACTTTTTAAAGAATATGCACATTTTAAAGTGTTTATACCTTAAAAGGATAGTAAGAACTGTATTTTACTTTAGACACTATGAGTGAAAAATGTTTTACCTTTCGAGGTATATTTCTGTCAAAGTCTGGAAACTTCACCACCCTGAGCGCCTTTCCCACCCAAAGCACAGTCACCGTGGCCAGCATCTATAAGAGGAGCACAAAACACTCACTGTTCCATCACGACAACCCCTCCCATGCACTACTAGAAACATGCAATATTCAGGAATCCAACTAACCTGGCCTAGTCCAACACATAGTGAGGAGGGAAATCTATAGTAAAAAATAAAAATACAAAAGTCAGCAAAGTCAACATTGTACTTTCAGTCAATCACATTCTAGAGAGAGAGAAACACCACATGAAAATACAATCTGCCCCCCTTTCAAAGTTTGCTCTTTAGCTAAGCCTTAATGTTAGCCTTTGAATATTTGCCTTAAAGCATTTCCTGGCCAAAGCTTTAAAAAGCTGGCTGTACCGGCCGAGCTAACAGCAAACAACACCCATGACCCTACAGCTTTGGGATGCTAACGGTTTCTTCTCCCCTGCCTCATGTTCTCAGTGACTCTGAACACTTCCTTGCAGGCAGGGAACCTGCCCCTGAGCCTGCTCTAGCCAGGGGAAACCCCCTGCGATTAGCTAGCGAGCTCATCCAAGCCATACAACACCCCGATGCAGCAAGTGCCAAGCAAGACTCACGGCGGGTTAGAGTGACCAGACATCTCGATTTTATAGGGACAGTCCCGATTTGGGGGGCTTTTTCTTAAATAGGCTCCTATTACCCCCCCCCCCCCACACACACCTCATCCTGATTTTTTAGACTTGCTGCCTGGTCACCCTACAGCGTGTCGCTTAGCTGGGGCCGGGATCAAAACAGTGGACCAAGCACACCCACTCTCTGCAGCCGGGGAAGGCGGGGGGACAGCGAACCCCCCACCCCTGTGCCCGCAGCCGGGGAAGGGGGGCGAACCCCCCACCCCTGTGCCCGCAGCCGGGGAAGGGGGGCGAACCCCCCACCCCTGTGCCCGCAGCCGGGGAAGGGGGGGCGCCCCACTGGTCTATTCATGGGGTTTCAACTGATGTCCCTGCCCCGCTCGGTGCTGTGACCGAGCAGCTCCCCCGTGCGGAGCATCCCCCGGGCCCGGCGGCGGGGGGCAGCCCTGCTCCGGGCCCCGCCGCACGGGTTAATGTGCAGCCAGCCCCCGCTCCCGCCCCCGCCCCCGCCCCCGCCGCCGCCGCCGACCTCTGCCCGGAGCCCAGCGCCGCGCGGGGCGGCCCGGCCCGGCTCACCCGTAGCTGGTGAGGACGCTCTTGTTCACCACCACGATGAGGAAGGAGCTGAACCCGTAGAGAGCCGCCGCCAGCAGCTTGAGGCAGACGCTGAGGCTCGGGGCCGCCATGCCCGGCTCCTCATCTCCGCCAGCGGGGGCTTCGCGCGGCGCCCCGGCTGCCTGGCGTCTGCGCGCGGCGGCCGACATGGCTGCAGGGGCACGTCAGACGGGAGGGGGGCGGCACCGGGCGCGGAGCCCAAGGGGGCGGCGCTGCGGCCGGTTGCGCCAGCCCGGGGGAAGGGGAGGCAGCGAAGGGGCGGGGGCGGCGCGATGTTGGCCCAGGGCCGTGGTGCTTTGGGCCCTCACCAAGTCCAGCCCTCGCGCTGAGGCAGGACCAAGTTACCTAGAATCGCCTCCCACAGGCGTCCGACCTATTCCTACAAACCTGCCCTGAGGTGCTGCCACCAATTCCCCTGCAAGGCGAGCGCCCCTGCCACGGTTTTCTCTAGGTCTCCCTTGCTGCAGATTAAACGCAGTAATTTTTGTCTTAGCTTCAGTGGGTGTGGAGGACCATTGAGCAAATGCCACAGAGGCGCTTGTAAAGAGGACGGTGAAGACTCTTAGGGGGTTCTGCCTCACTCGTCTTTTCCCAAGATGAAACAAGCCTGTTTTTTTTTAAACCTTTCCTCATAGGTCAAGTTTTCTACACCTTGTATTGTTTTTGTTGCTCTGCTCTGGACTTTTTCACATTTGTCCACATCTTTCCTAAAGTGGAGTGTGCAGAACTGGAGCCAGTATTCCAGCTGAGGCCTTAGCTGAGCCCTGTAGAACAGGATCATTATCTTCTGTGTCTTACACAGGACACACCTCTGTTAATACATCCCACAATGATATTAGCCTTTTTTGCAATGGCCTTACATTGCTGACTCATTCAATTTGTGCTCCTCTACAGGGCCGCCCAGAGGGGGGGGCAAGAGGGGCAATTTGCCCCAGGCCCCGAGCCCCACAGGGGCCCCCACGAGAGTTTTTCAGGGCCCCTGGAGCGGGGTCCATCACTCGCTCTGGGGGGCCCAGAAAACTCTTGCGGGGCCGGGCGCAGGAGCTTCTTCGCTCCCGGTCTTCGCCGGCGGGGGGGGGGCCCTTCCGCCCCGGAGCGGAAGGACCCCCCGCCGGCGAATTACCGCCGAAGACGGAGCGGGACCCGCCGCCGAAGTTCAGCTCGGTCTTCGGCGGTAATTCGGCGGCGGGGGGCCCTTTCGTTCCGGGACCCGCCGCTGAAGTGCCCCGAAGACCCGCGGCGGGGCCCCCCCGCCGCCGAATTACCGCCGAGGACCGGGCTGCGCTTCGGCGGCGGGTCCCGCTCCGGCGGTAATTCGACGGCGGGGGGGCCCCCGCCGCGGGTCTTCGGGCACTTCGGCGGCGGGTACCGGAACGGAAGGGCCCCCCGCCGCCGAAGACCCCGGGCCCCCGGAATCCTCTGGGCGGCCCTGCTCCTCTATAACCCCCAGATTTTTTTCAGCAGTACTAACACCTACCCCATGATTCCCCATTTTGTAGTTGTGCATTTCATTTTTCCTTCCTAAGTGAAGTACTTATTGTGATGGTTTGCCTCCCACTTAGGGTGCCACCTGATGTGCTGAGATACCACTGAGCCTGTCTGTTATGCTGGCTTGGGTACCCTTTTTACCTATCTTGCTGAGCCAAGCAATTCTATTAAGCCTCCTCCAGCACACACACACAAGCAGAGCCATGACAAACTGCAGAACGAAACAGACACTGGGATGTGCCCACAGCACTCAGGTGTCCACCTCCCTTGGGGTGCAGACCCAAAGATATATTATGAAATCCGCCTCCTCCCTCAGTGTGGAGGAAGGTATGCAAAATCTCTTATCTCCCCGCCCCCCACTGTGAATTGCCAAAGCCCACACATTGACACCATGTATGCAGTCATGCGTTCGTCTCGAGGGTAAAGGCCCAGGCAGGGCCATGCACATCCTAAACTGGGAGGATGGCTAAGATCAGAACCTACGCTCCTGACCCTGGAGTCACTGCTGATCTGCTGAGGATCATATCTGGATGAGCAGCACGGGGGAGTGATCAGAGGGATGGATGAACCTTTGTAAACTTTGTGTAACATTTCAGATGCAGGTTCCAGGCAGGCAGCACACCTCCCAGGACATTATGTCATAGAATCATAGATTATTAGGGTTGGAAGGGACCTCAAGAGATCATCTGATCCAACCCCCTGCTCAAAGGGGGACCAATCCCCAAATGGCCCCCTCAAGAATTGAACTCACAACCCTGGGTTTAGCAGGCCAATGCAAAACCACTGAGCTATCCAGGTTAGCAGATAGATACCTCCATCCCCCTCAGAAGAGAGTCCCTGACCACCAGCATCCTACACCTCCTCTTATTGAGTGCAATGGCCATGAGCCTCCCAGCTTTTGGGGCAAATGACTCCTCCTCCTCAGCCATTGGGGTCTGTTCCTCATCTCCTGTTGCCAGTACAGCATAATAGTTCTTCCTCACAATGCATGGGGGGAACTGGGTGGAGAGTAGAGCACTATCTATTGCCTGAGGTGGCCAGCAGCTAGTCTCCTCCCCAGCAAGCAGCCATTCTCCTTCCTACGCTGGTGCCACTGTAGTCATCTGTATTTGGCTAGCATCCTCCATCCCAAATGTTTCCATGTGCAGCCTGTCAATGAAGTCCTTGTGCTCCTGGATTAAATGCTGGTGAGCCATCTCCTCCTGCAGCTCTTACCTGCTCCCTGAGGGATTCCACCAACAGACACTTCTCACACCGAGTGATTCCCCCTACCTGGATTTCATCAGCAGGGACATGCAGGCCACATTCCTAGCAAGTCGAGACCAGGGCCTGGGTGGAAACCTCCAGGGTCAGGGTGCCTCTCTGGCAGAGGGCCCCACAGGTGCAGGCAGAGGAAGAACTGGCAGTGATGTTGGCAACACACTGTTTTCCTTCCATTGTAGAGTCTTGCAAATTAAGGAAAACAACACACAACTTCTCTCTCTGCCTTCTTCAGCTGGCTAATTCCCTTAGTATCCCAGCTGCCTTTGCCTTACCAGCCATGGCCCTACAAACAGTTGAATCTGCCTCTAATCACTGGCCTATCCAATCAAAACTGCTCTTCTTTCACTTCAAAGAGCCCTGCTAGAAGCAGGTGATAACTCATCTAACTGCAAGACAACCAAGCCTAAATTTCAAAACACAGCAACAAGCCCAGTCCTATCAAATTCAATAGCAAGTTCCCAGCACAGGAAATGCTCTTCTTTCACTCCCCAAAGTTAATAACAATAGGGGTATGTCTACACTACGAAATTACTCCAATTTTACAGAAGTCGATTTTGGGGAACAGATTGTATAATGTCAAGTGCATGTGTCCACACTAAGCACATTAATTCAGGAGTGTGCGTCCGTAATACTGTGGCAAGCATCGACTTTCGGAGCGGTGCACTGTGGGTAGCTATCCCACAGTTCCCGCTGCCCATTGGAATTCTGAGTTGAGCTCCCAATGCCTGATGGGCCAAAAATTTGTCGCAGGTGGTTATGGGTAAATGTCATCAGTCAACCCTCCCTCCGTGAAAGCAACAGCAGACAATCATTTTGCACCCTTTTCCTTGGATAGCCCAAGCAGACGCCATAGCACTGCAAACATGGAGCCCATTCAACCTTTTTTCACTGTCACCATATGTCTACTGGATGCTGCTGACAGACGCGGTACTCCAGTGCTACACAGCAGCAGCTCCTTGCCTTTGCAAGTTAGCAAAGACGGTTACGTCATACCGTACCGTCTGCTGCTTTGCAAGTTGGCAATGACGGTTACCAGTCATACCTACTGTCTGCTGCTGTCATGGGTGCTCCTGGCCGGCCTTGGTGAGGTCAGTCGGGGGCACTTAGGCAGACATGGGTGCTCCTGGCCGGCCTCCGTGAGGTCGGTCGGGGGCGCCTGGACAAAAGTGGGAATGACTCCCCAGGTCATTCTCTTCTTTAAGTTTTGTCTAATGGAGATTCGGTGCTGCCTAGAAAATCAGGCAAGCCTACTAAAGAACCACAGATACAAGCGGCTGCTCCGGGTCAGAGCCCCAGAGATCCTGCAGAAATGATGAGCTACATGCCATTCTAGGGGGTGCCCCTACAACAACCCCACCCGTTGCTTCCCTCCTCCCCCACCTCTCCTGGGCTACCTTGGCAGTTATCCCCCCATTTGTGGAGGGGGGGGCTGACATGTACCCAGAACCACCCGCAACAATGTTTTTGCCACATCAGGCATTGGGAGCTCAACCCAGAATTCAAATGATTGGCGGAGACTGCGGGAACTGTGGGATAGCTACAGTCGTCAGTCGCCCCTCCCTCCATGAGAGCACCTGCAGACAATCATTTTGCGCTCTTTTTTCCACGCAGATGCCATAGCACGGCAAGCATGGAGCCCATTCAGCTCACCACAGCAGTTATGAGTATTGTAAACACCTTGCGCATTATCATGCAGTTTATGCAGAACCAGAATCTGAAAAACCAGGCGAGGAGGCGACGGCAGTGCGGTGACGAGAGTGATGAGGACATGGACACAGACTTATCTCAAAGCGCGGGCCCTAGCAATGTGGACGTCATGGCGTTAATGGGGCAGGTTCATGCCGTGGAACGCCGATTCTGGGCCCGGGAAACAAGCACAGACTGGTGGGGCCACATAGTGTTGCAGGTCTGGGATGATTCCCAGTGGCTCCGAAACTTTTGCATGCGTAAGGGCACTTTCATGGAACTTTGGGACTTGCTTTCCCCTGCCCTGAACCGCAAGAATACCAAGATGAGAGCAGCCCTCATAGTTGAGAAGCAAGTGGCGATAGCCCTGTGGAAGCTTGCAACGCCAGACAGCTACCAGTCAGTCGGGAATCAATTTGGAGTGGGCAAATCTACTGTGGGGGTTGCTGTCATGCAAATAGCCAATGCAATCACTGAACTGCTGCTATCAAAGGTAGTGACTCTGGGAAATGTGCAGGTCATAGTAGATGGCTTTTCTGCAATGGGATTCCCTAACTGTGGTGGGGTGATAGACAGAACACATATCCCTATCTTGGGACCGGAGCACCAGGGCAGCCAGTACATAAACTGCAAGGGGTACTTTTCAATGGTGCTGCAAGCACTGGTGGATCACAAGGGATGTTTCACCAACAGCAAGGTGGGATGGCCAGGAAAGGTTCATGATGCTCGCATCTTCAGGAACTCGGATCTGTTTAAATGGCTACAGGAAGGGATTTACTTCCCAGATCAGAAAATAACTGTTGGGGATGTTGAAATGCCTACAGTTATCCTTGGGGACTCAGCCTACCCCTTAATGCCCTGGTTCATGAAGCCATACACAGGCACCCTGGACAGTAGTCAGGAGCTGTTCAACTATAGGCTGAGCAAGTGCAGAATGGTGGTAGAGTATGCATTTGGACGTTTGAAGGGTCACTGGTGCAGTTTACTGACTCGCTCAGACCTCAGCGAAACCAATATCCCCATTGTTATTGCTGCTTGCTGTGTGCTCCACAATCTCTGTGAGAGTAAGGCGGAGACATTTATGGCGGGATGGGAGGTTGAGGTAAATTGCCTTGTGGCCAATTACATGCAGTCAGACACCAGGGCAATAAGAAGAGCACATCAGGAAGTGCTGCGCATCAGAGAAGCTTTGAAAACCAGTTTCATGACTGGCCAGGGTACCGTGTGACAGTTCTATTTGTTTCTCCTTGATGAAAATCCACCCCCTTGGTTGACTCTAAAATTCCCTGTAAGCCAACCGCCCTCCCCCCTTCAATCACAGATTGGAAATAAAGTCACTATTGTTTAAAAACCATGTATTCTTTATTAATTGATTATAAAAATAGGGAGATAACTCACAAGGTAGCCCGGGTAGGGTGGGGGAGGAGGGGAGGAGGAAAGGAAGAGGCCACTTCAATACTTGTTGAATGACAGCCTTCTGTCCACTGGGGTGAAGTGGTTGGGTGCCTGAAGCCTACCCCTCTGCATTCTTGGGTGTCTGGGTGAGGAGGTGGCTATGGAACATGAGGAGGGAGGGTGGTTAAACAGGGGCTGCAGCAGCAGTTTCTCCAGCTGACGTTCCTGAACCTCCACCAGACGCTGCATCATGTCCATTTGTTCCCGCAGTAGCCCCAGTGTTGCTTCGCGCATCCTCTGATCTTCCTGCCACCACCTCTCCTCATGTTCACTGGCCATTTTCCTGTCCTGTGCTATTGTGTCCCTCCACCCTTTCTGCTGAGCTCTTTCAGTGCAGGTGGCCTGCATGAGCTCAGAGAACATTTCATCACGCGTGCTTTTTTTTCCACTGCCTTATCTGAGATAGCCTTTGGGATGGAGGAGGGAGGCTTGAAACATGTGCAGCTGCAGGAGGAAAAAATGGGAGAGAAGTATTTAAAAAGATACCCATTGTTCTGTAAAATGTATACTCTTTCACGGTGAACAACACTATTCACATTACATAGCACATGTGATTTCGGTACAAGGTCGTTTTTTTGCATCTTATATTGAGTGCCTGCGGCTTTGATGTTTAGACATCAAACACGCCGGGCAACAGAATTCGGCTTGCAGGTGGCCATGGTAAGCCTTAGTCTTTCGGCTTCTGCAACCTTCATAAAAGCAGTGTCCTCCTTTCCCATACCAAGCAAAGGTTGAGTTGTCCATTTAGGGCTGTGGTTTTTGTGTTAACGTACAACAGCAGAAATCAAACTAACCCCCCCACATCCTTTTCTCTGGGATGACTGCTTTAATCCTCCCCGAACCGCGTGGCTGGTATCAGGTAAGATCCCTGCTAGCCAAATGCAAACATCTCAGCACCAATTTCCCCCGCACACACCCTCCACCGCTTGGCTAAATGCGGGGAGGATTTCTTTTCAGCCACAGGCAAACAACCCAGTAGGAACGGCCACCTATGAATATCCCCTTAATTAAATTCACATATTTCAACCAGGTTACCACAAACAATGTCACTCTCCTGAGGATAACACAGAGAGATAAAGAACGGATGTTGCTTGAATGCCAGCAAACACCGGGACCATACGCTGCCAGGCTTTGTCATGCAATGATATCAGATTACTTGCTACTAGCATGGCGTGGTAAAGTGTCCTACCATGGAGGACGGAATAAGACTGCTCTCCCCAGAAACCTTCTGCAAAGGCTTTTGGAGTACTTCCAGGAGAGCTTCATGGAGATGTCCCTGGAGGATTTCCGCTCCATCCCCAGACACATTAACAGACTTTTCCAGTATCTGTACCAGCCACAAATGCAGCCCAAGTCCTCAGGCAAATTAATCATTAAAAAATGCTTGCTTTTAAACCATGTTTTATATTTACAAAGGTACACTCACCAGAGGTCCCTTCTAAGGCTTCATGGTCTGGGATACCGCCTTGGGAGGGTTGGGAGGGTATTTGAGTCAGGGTGAGAAAAAGTTCCTGGCTGTTGGGGAGAATGGTGTGCTGTGTGGTCTCCTCAACCTCCTCCTCCTCATCTTCTCTGTCCGTAAAATCCTCAGGCATGGTGACTGAGAGTACCCCATCATCAGAGTCCATGGACAGAGGTGGCGTAGTGGTGGCGGCCAGTGGTGAGCTGGAGCCAGTTCGCACCGGTTCGCAAGAACCGGTTGTTAAATTAAGAAGTCGGTGTAGAACAGGTTGCTAAAGGGATGGCCCGGCTTCCCCAGGGGGTAATTTAAAGGGCCTGGGGCTCCCAGCAGGGGCTGGAGCCCCAGGCCCTTTAAATTGCCACCAGAGCCCAGGGGTAGTGCGGGGCTCCAGGGGCTATTTAAAGGGCCAGGGCAGTAGAAGCAGGGGAGTCCTGGCCCTTTAAATAGCCCCCTGAGCTCCAGGGGCTATTTAAAGGGCCAGGGCAGTAGAAGCAGGGGAGTCCTGGCCCTTTAAATAGCCCCCTGAGCCCCAGTGGGGGAAGGGAGGAGGAGAAACTTGTAGGTTCTGAGGGGGGCAGTCGGGGGCAGGACGTGGGTTGGGGTTGGATGTGGGGGGAGACAGGCACGTGGGGCTTGTACTGTACTCACCGCGTGGTTCCCTACCGGGTCTTCAGCGGCATTTCGGTGGCGGTGGGGAGGGAGGGGGGGTGTGTGTCTTCACTCGTTCCAGGTGAAGGACCTGCCGCCGAAATGCCGCTGAAAACCCACAGCGAGCGAAGACCTGCCCCCCCCCACCGCCGCCAAAGTGCCACCGATTACCCAGTAGGGAACTGGTTCTTAGGATTTTGGGAGCTCATCACTGGTAGCGGCCCCCCCTAGAATTGCCTGCAGCTCAGCATAGAAGCGGCATATCTGTGGTTCTGTCCCGGAGCGTCCGTTTGACTCTTTGGCTTTCTGGTATGCTTGTCTCAGCTCCTAAGTTTCACATGGCACTGTGTTCAGTCCCTGGTGTGGCCTCTGTCCATCATGGCCTTGGAGATTTTTCAAATGTTTTGGCATTTCATCTTTTGGAACGTAGTTCAACTAGCACGGAATCCTCTCCCCATATAGTGATCAGATCCAGTACTTACTGTATGGTCCATGCTCTTTTTCGATTCTAGGACTGCATGGTCACCTGTGCTGATGAGCTCTGCATGGTTACCTGTGCTGATCAGCCCTCCATGCTGGGCAAACAGGAAATGAAATTTAAAAGTTCAGGGGCTTTTCTTGTCTACCTGGCCAGTGCATCTGAGTTGATTGCTGTCCAGAGCAGTCACAATGGTGCACTGTGGGAAAGCTCCTGGAGGCCAATATCGTCGAATTGTGTCCACACTAACCCTAATTCGAACCAGCAATGTCGATTTCAGCGCTACTTCCCTCATTGGGGAGGAGTACAGAAATCTATTTTAAGAGCCCTTTATGTTGACAAAAATGGCTTTGTTGTGTGGACGGGTGCAGGGTTAATTTGATTTAATGCTGCTAAATTCGACCTAAACTCCTAGTGTAGACCAGGCCTAAGACAGAACTGCCCAGAGATACTCACCAAATTGTTAACTCCAGTTTTCCAGCTGCCTTCCTCTCACCAGCCACCAGAAGCCTGCAAAGGTGCTGGGGTTGTAGCGAGAGCTGGGGGTGAAATATAACATGCTAGTGGATGGAAGGATCGTACAGGGCAAGAGGAAGGATTTGCATGGTTTTGGCTTTAGAATATATTGAACAATTTTAAATCTAAAAGAGCCTTCAGCTACCAGCATGAGTGGAGGGGTGTCTCTGTTTGGGCATTCATGGTGATCCAGCCACATTTACAAAAATAAATCCATATTTTTAAAAAATACATACAAAGGCAACAGGGATGTTGGGCATATAAAGATATATTTTGGAGCCTAAATAGTTGGCTGTCTCTTTGATGCAGCAAGGTCAAAAGGAACATGAACTTTGCTACTTTGACACTTTACAGGAAAGGTTGCACAGCTCGGCAACATGCATGTGGGTGGAGTTGTGTGAACTTAATTAAGGAAATTAAAAAAAAAAAAAGACAAAATGACCCCAACAGCAAATCTGTTCCTCACTAATTTCATTTATAGGCAAAGCATTACAAATACAGGGTTTACATGTACAAACACATTAGCTCAGTTCAGAAACCAAATTAGGTGCTCAGCTATGTTGCATGTACTCTAGCAATGTAAGGAGATAAAGCCAGGGCCCATGGACTTGCATCACCATTTAGGCACCTAATGATTGGAAGTGTGGGGTTCTTACATGTTGCTAACTGAAAGAGTTATAGGAGTGACACTGCATGTCTATTCAGAAGTTCAAACTATCAGGTCTGAGTATAGTGTGTAAATTTAGCTTTGTCTGGTAGTATGATGAAAATCTCCTGCATTCATTTCAGTTCCAAACACTTCCCATATGGAGACAATCTATCCCACTGAAAGTCTTTTCTTCTTTTTTTTTTACGTGCCTGTGATTTAATATTAGCTGAGAATAAGTGAATCAAAGTAGTCATTAGTCTATACATATTGTCCGCAATGTATTTTATGGAGAACTCCAGCCTAATCCAATATTGCTAAATATTAAAAGCCTAATTCCACTAAATGTATTTATAAGTAAAGATAAATATCTTAATGCATTAAAATGTTCACACACAAAGTCATTCAGGATTTAAAAGAAATAACTTCTGTGCTTGAAATAGGAGTTTAATGCTTTTTATGTTTGCCTAATAAAACCATTGAATAAAGGCCTATCAATTAATTTTTAAGAGACACACATCCCCTTATAATTGCTATATCATAATTCATTGTAATGGCAAACATCTCATGGTTTACATACATTCATATACAGAATAATAGCTGTTCTGAGAAAAAAATTACCATAACATCTAGATTGCTCATTTCAGAAATTGACCGATCCAATATCTCTTTGGTAGCCCATTGTTAGACATACCATCAGTTAATTGTAGCGTCTGGTGTCCTTTAGAGTATCAGTGCCATCTGTAAATTCAGCCTCGACTTTTTTTATCTTGAATTCTGAGGCATCACATTGTGCGGTTGGTATACTAATAATTGGATGATTGAAGTTAACAGGTAATGATGCTGGGTGTTCAGATAGCATTGCTTTTTGCTGAGGCTCAGGGCTGTTGTCTGGCACTGCATATGAATTTTTCAGTGATGCTGAAGATCTGTGAGTGCTCCAGAATTCCATAGTATTATCCCATTCTTGGCCTTTCCTACTATCTATGTAATATTCCTTATTATTTAGCTTTATCTCAGCTGATGTTTCTTCCTTGCAAGAAGTTGGTTGAGAACACCTGGCAGGTTTGGATACTTCAGTGATTTCTTCATTGTTCTGACTAGGTGGAGGTTTTTCCTTAAAACAAACCCCAGATAGAATATTCCTTTTGTTTTCCAAATGATCACGTTTCATTGAGATTTTGTGAAATGACTGTGAATTGACATTTGGAAAGTCAGGTATTTTAATAGGTTTTGTTATGGATATATAATCTAGCTGTGACGAATGAGCTAACCTGCCTTTTTTATGAAGCTGGGAGACTGTGGATAGTGGCTTGCTGTAAGAACCGTGAGATTTAGCGACGGTTGCTGCATTCGCTTTAGCAGATTGGTGTGCTGCAGCTTTTGGGTTCACTCCAAGTATAACAAGGCCATCAGGGTTACATTCAGCCCTTGTTGTTGAAACATTCCTGTCTTTTGATGTAAGCTTACTGATTGGTACTTTAACATCATGAAAGCTACCAACTATTTTCTGCACAAAAGTTTTTTCCTTCTGTGAATCTTTTAAGCTCCTACTTTTTCCATCTGGAGATAAAATATGAATATTGATTTTCCGTTTCCCGGATAATGTTCTTTTTAGCTTTTTATTCTCCTTCACAGCTACGTTAAACATACTGTTTTCTTCCTTTCCAACTATGGCAAGGGCATAATCACAGTTGTTTTGTAAAACTGAATTTGGACTTGTTTGTATGTCACCATTTTCCTTTTCTGAGTCATCAGACACTTTATCTCCACGTAAATACAACCACTTCTTCAGAATAAAGTTTTGCATATATCCTTCTTCAGCATAAATGATGGGGTATGTTTCACTCACTTTCTGTAGAAAAAAGAATGGAACTTTAGTTTTCTCCTTTCTTACTGATATAGTTTCTGAGATATTTGCATAAAGAAGTCCAAGAATGTGTTGAAGATGCAGAAGTATATAGGATCAGATCAGATAATACACCTAGATATCACACGAACAGTCACACGGTGCTGATATCCACATGATGCATTGCAGTGCCATATTAATAAACTGTATTCATCGTACATTTTTGACACTTGTTTCTAGCCAAGGTAGAGCGTGAGTATCCATGTACCATACAGAAAACTGTAGAAAAAACAAAAAAGAGATACACAGAGGTCCCAGTGGAAGGAAATACCTCCAGAGTTTTTTGAAATCTTTACATAGGTCTGAAAAAAAATAGCCAATAACTCCAGAAACAGAAAATAACACAGCAAGTTAATTCAGGCTCCAGGGCTAGAGTTCATTCAGGACATGCTTGATACAAGTTAGCCCAAATTCTCAACCCTAGAGAAGTCTGGTCAGACCACAGTGTTCAATTGCCAACATAGAGCACAAATTGCATTTTACTAGGTCTTAAAATTAATCATGAAATCTTAAGCCTTTAAGCATTATAAATGTGTGTGTATTTGTCCTTACTCCTCTTTACGGAGGGACTAGTACCACATCGGTATTCATCAGCAATTCCTCATCTCCTTTCCCATCTGCATGCTAAGCGGGTGCCCTACTCCCTTTCCTTTATCAAAAAAGCCTCTCACCCATTGTTGGGTGCCAGAATGTGCTGCTGCCCACACCTCCCAACCATCTGCAGCCTGCACCACTTTCTCACTCTGTTTGTTGCTAGCTCTAAGCCAGTTCCTCCATGTCACCAGATCCCAAAAATCCTGCTGGTTTGCAAACTGAGCAGGAACTGGCAGTAGATCATGTCAAGTGTGCTGGAAATAGGAACAGAGGAAATGGGATCAGGTTGGCTCCTTCCAAGAGTCCTAATTTACCCCCTTTTTCAGGGGCTAAAAATTGCACTCACTCCCTTCTCTCCAGACAACCTTCAACTGAGAGCCTAGGACACTGGCCAGAAGCTAAGGTGTTAGATGTATGATGTAGGGCAGTGGCTCTCAACCTTTCCAGACTATTGTACCCCTTCCTGGAGTCTGATTTGTCTTCTGTAACCCAAGTTTCACCTCACTTAAAAACTACTTGCTTATAAAATCAAACATAGAAATACAAGTGTCTCAGCACACTATTACTGAAAATGGCTCACTTTCTCATTTTTACCATATAATTATAAAATAAACTGGAATGTAAATCTTGTACTTACATTTCAGCATATAGTATATAGAACAATATAAACAAGTCGTATGACATTTTAGTTTGTACTGACTTTGCTAGTGCTTTTTATGCAGCCTGCTGTAAAACTAGGGAAATATCTAGATGAGTTGATGTACCCTCTGGAAGACCTCTACATATCCTCAGGGGTACATGTATCCCTGGTTCAGGACCACTGATCTAGGGCGGAATCCTGGCAAAATCCCCATTGATTTCACTGGGGCCAGGATTCCACCCCTGCTAAAAGTTACTCTGTATGCATACTATTCCAAATACGGATAATGAAATAGCAAGCTATTATTGTAGGAATCTCAAGTGTTCAGAAGTCTGATCTTATTTCAGAATAGAATATTCTTTTAATAGAAGCATGCACTAGCATACGAGACCCGTTGTAAACTTTACCAAACACAACAGGGACAGTAAACAGGACATTACCACTACCGGCCTGGGAGATTTTGCTTTCAGAGAGCCCACATTGATTATTTTGGCATTTGGTTTTTCCATTTCATCCTCAATAGTCAAGGAGATGAGGTTTTTCTTTTCTTCTGAAGCAGATTTAGACAGGTGAAAATTATTCTTCCTTTCTGTTTCTTCAAGATTAAAAACATCTTCTTTCAGGGGAACTTCATTTCTTAAAATAAAGAAGGCATTGTTAAACAAGTGATGATGCAGATAGCTGCTTGTTACCTGAAACATGTTCAGACAATAATGTTTTAAAAGCAGGTATGGGCATTCAGCTTAGGATATGACAACACTTCATGCTGGAAGTGTAATTCCCACCTCGGGTGGACGTGCGCATACTAGTTTTGATTGAACTGGCATGCTAAAAACAGCAGTGTAGCCACAGTGGATGGGCTAGCCGCCCTGAGTATAATCCTGTCCCAGACCCTTGGAACTTAGCCTGTCCACCCATCTGCACCTCTATGGCTACACTGCTGTTTCTAGTGCACTGCGTTGATCAAAGCTTGCACACCTACATCCACCTGAGCTGGAAATTATACCTCCAGCTGCAGTGCAGACAGCTTTTCCTGAAGGTTTTGCTCATCATGAGAATTGCCAAATATCAGGCTGCAAAAAGGAGAAAGGAATAGGCTTTGTGGATGCGCACAGGCAGTTTCAAAAGAGCTCAGTGCCCAGCAGCGCCCATTGTGATACTGAATGTAGGTGCTGAGCTCTTTTGAAAATCTAGCCCTTTGTTTGTTAACACAGAACTATCTTATACACATATGTCCTTTCCTGATTCAACCTGCTCGTATTGGCGACCCGCAATGCACAATTGTCCTATCATGGGATGCCACTGAGTTCTCCTGGGGGCACAGCTTAATGGGGTCCATTGACCCCTTCCATGGCTCAGGGACATTGTATGTCATGCAATAGGCTCAGCCATTACCTCTAAGGTCCAGCAGGGTCTGGCATGACCATTTGTCCCCATGCTGATTCAAGCAATGAGATGCAGAGCCCTCATGCTAACAACCCCCAGCTCGGATACATTGAGAATGGTATGGCAGACAACTCACTTTAAACATGGGCAGCTGAGGTGACTCACCTAATCTAATTCCTTCTCTGCCTTCCCCTTTAATCAGCAAAGGCTGCCCACCCCTCTGGTACACAGAGCAAAATCAGCTCAACACTTACATGCAATCTGGTCTGAATGGGGTATAACAATGGCTCGACAGTGCACAGCAACACTATGCAACAGCTTAGGAGAGGTGAAGAATACCATAACCAGGTGAAACTGCAGGGGCAACGTAAGTAGGCAGACTGCAATTACTTGAGTTAGAATTTGACCAGAACTTCCAGGTTAATGTCTTTGTCCTTGCAAAAGTGCCATGGGGACCTTTAATGACCAACATGACTTGTCTTTTAAGCTTTACAATAAAAATGGCACTTTAAGCAGCACAGGGCTCCTTAGCACCATCCAGGGGCATTGGTTCAGTATTGATACAGAGGGAAGAGAGCTACCCACTGAATTGCTAGTACCACTTCCTGCTTCTTCATCCTAGGCACTCCTTGAAGTTCTCCACTCCAGCTACTGCCCCAGCCTGACTTTACTTGTCTTGTGAGATCTAACTGGGTAGTAAGGCCAGTCATTGACTATTGGGATGCCACACAGTAGGTCATTCAGAAAGTAATTCAACTTAGATTTGCAGTAATATTTACAGTCTGTCAGTAATTACCTTTCTTTCAGACCATCTAATGGCAAATGGCCATTTACACAGACTCTGATTTTATTGTCTCTCTCTAGCTGTTGAGCAACGAATTTGCCAGCTTCCCCATAAATACTGTATTGCGCTATCTTGTCCCCTGAAAAGACAGTGAGTTTTCGTATGTGATATGAATATGTGCAAATAAGGGAGATAAAAGTTACTTCTCACAGGCTGCTGTTGGAAAATAGTATAGGCGTTGGGTATTATAAAGCACATGGGAGAGCTGCAACAAATCCCATCAGTGGGCTAAACTGCCTGATCCTGGCCTACAGCTTTGCAGAGAGGGTGTCTTATGTTGTCTTCATCTTTGACAGTATGGTGCTGCAGCAATAATACATTCAGCCACAAGGATTCCTTCCTCAGAACAAGAAATTCAAGATGGTAGCAGAAGTGTGACAGGTCACACAGAATTTCCCATCTTAGGGAACATTGCACATTCCTACAGTTACTCACTTTTTTTTTTCTTAAACTGATGTCATAAAAATAAATTAAATAATTAAAGAAAAATGTAAGTTGAACAAGTTAGAATTATGCACATTTAATAGCCCATTTAGGCAGGATGTGTCCTTTTACCCAATTGTCACTGCTAATTTCGCCAAGTAAAACTTTCCTTCTAATTTGAATCTAAGGCAATGCAATGCTACTGGTAAATCTCCATGTATTTTCCTCAACTGTAGCTACATAAGGATTTCACTGATTCTTACCCATCAAAGCTGTTAGAAATGACTCTTCATTCTGACTACTGGCACTTTTAGGAGGGCACCAATGAGAAGTGTCCGTATGGTCAAGAGTAGACGGTAAATGGGCTTGGCTATCTTGCTGACAGAGGACATCCAACTTCAGAACATTTTCAACCTGGATATGAGGAAGTATTTGTACATGTTAACATCATATCATATTTGTAATGAGCCACCATTAAAAATATAACCCTACTATGACAACTTTTAAATTATCTTCATGGTAAATAGTATGTCAGAAACTTTAAATGATCATGCATTTAAAGCAAAAAATCAGAGACGGAATAAATAAAGATTAGAAAGTGTACCATTTGTGGTAAAATGAAAGAGTCCAGTCACTTGAATTATAAATAAGAACACAGGAATTGTTATACCAGATCATTGCATAACCATTTATACTAAGCTCATGACAGAATCTGACTGTCCGATATAAAGTAAGTATGCACAAAATGTGGAACGCTTATACAGATTTTGTAGATTTCATATTTAGAGACAGGTGCTAGGCTCAGATATGTGAGCAAACACTGCCTACCTAAATGAAAAAGAAAAAAAAATCCACAATATTGCTTGTGTGCGTAGTATAAGAATAGCTGTTAAAAAGTCAGTATTTGCCAGTAGATACCCGTAGGATTATAACTGATATTTCCTCTTTTAAGTATAGGGATAAGGTGTGGCAGCTTAGATATCACTGTGTTGTAGCTATTGGCAAAATGTTACGTATTCTTTAACTACATGCTGATACACATCTGAAATTGGAATCTGGCCTTTACCCTGAAGGAAAATCCTTGGGTGTATCAGCATTGTGAAAGCAGGCACTACTTCTTATAGCTCAGAGGGGAAGGAAAAAAATCTGGCTATGTCAGTCAGCCACAAAGGGTTATAATTATGTTGAACAACAAAAACAAAGTTCCACACCTGCCCCTTTTACCTTCTCCCCTGCCCTGTCCCTCACCCCCTTCCCTTGCCTTTTCTTTCCATTTAGCTCATCCCCTCCTAACTAAACCCAACCCCCCCAAAACTGTGAAATTAATATGACAATTATTGCCAGGGGCGGCTCTAGGTATTTTGCTGCCCCAAGCATGGCAGGCAGGCTGCCTTCGGCGGCTTGCCTGCGGGAGGTCCCCGGTCCCACGGATTCGGCGGCAGCCTGTGGGAGGTCCGCCAAAGCTGCGGGACCAGTGGATCCTCCGCAGGTGTGCTGCAGAAG
The DNA here is from genome assembly GCF_020497125.1 of Mauremys mutica. NCBI lineage: Eukaryota > Metazoa > Chordata > Testudines > Geoemydidae > Mauremys > Mauremys mutica. Next base: position 19,247,636 of record NC_059079.1, read on the forward strand.
GCAACCTGCCTGCCGCCCTTGCGGCGACCAGCAGAGCGCCCCCCCCCCCCCGTGGCTTGCTGCCCCAGGCACGCGCTTGGAGTGCTGGTGCCTGGAGCCGCCCCTGATTATTGCCATCGCATTGTTCACATCCTGCTTGTGTGTTTTGCCCCTTTCCTCCCACTCTGTCTGTCTTGTCTATTTAGAGTCTAAGCACCTCAGAGGAAGGACCTTCTACTAAGCACCAAGCACAAGACAGCACCATTCTTGGTTGGCCCTTCGGCAACATGATTAATAATAAAAGCTAATTGTTTATTACAAGAAATATTTTGTTTTAGTGCTCAGTAGGAAAAAGACTGATTTTTTCACTTTTTGTTTGCTCCATTGGCATATTTTTTGGCTGTTTGGTCCACCTTAAGATATTTACCTTTACTGTATGCAGCTTGTGTTATATTAATGTGGCGTTCATGCAAGAGAAGCATCTATTCCAGGAATGCCTGTGCCAAGTAGCCCCATAGTCACATGTTCACTCATTTTGTCAGGTTCCATTCCAGCAAAGCATTTTTCAGCACTGATCGCTTCCCTGAGTTTACAGTTGACGTTTATATTGTATGTACATCAAGTTCAGAACTTTCTGCAAGATTGCCTCACCTTGTAGCAATCTTGTTTTAGCATTTATTCTAAATACCCTCAAGTTTGTTATGTTAAATTATACAAAATAAAATGTTTTAATTTTTGCAAAAGGGGACACAGCTCAACGGATGTTGAGGTAGTTTGAAAAAATTATGTGTTTCACTAGAAAAAAATTGTGATCTGTATTTCTTGCAGAAAAAAAGAACTAATTAACTAGCATTTCTAATTTGACCCTCACTATGGTGAGTGATTTTCATGGATATCTAGATTACAACCAGAAAAGGAATTTCTCCTCAGACACCTCCTTCTTCCATACCCAAAAGATGATGTAAACCATCTCAAGAAGAAATTAGTATCGGTTTTAAAGCATGTGTAACTCTGGCTAGAGTTAAGACAGCAATGGAGAGTATTAGTTAGTAGTTTGGGATTAAGATAAGAGTGGAATTTACCTCTGTGTTCCACTTTGGTCTTCTGTGAACTTTTGGTCCAAGGCTAGCAGGTTTTACTTTTTGGTTTAGTTTTAATGAAATAAAATCTTTTAACATGCGCAGATTCTCTATAAAAAAGGATAGATATGAATTTAGGAATAATGTGAAGAGATTATTATAGTGCAGTATTTTAAATTAATAGGTTACATTAGAGGTGAATTAATCATTAAAATAAGCAGCCACATCAAGCAAGGAAACTGCTGAAGAGACAGTGATTGCATGTAATGTTTTGCTCCCTTGCTTGTCCTTTGCAATGATGTAGCAGGTTTACCCGAAAACACTATTTTTTAAACAGAACCGTTCTGACTCATCCACATACAGCACTCCTTTCATCTGTGGTTGTACCAGCACATTCTGAGATTCCGCAGGACATATCTTATAATGCTCAGCGCTGTCTCCAGGAGCAAGGGCTTTTGGGACTTTTCCTAACACAGGGAACTGTATTGTTGGATGAGTTAGGACAGTGGTTCTCAAACTTTTGTATTGGTGGCCCCTTTCAAACAGCAAGCCTCTGAGTGCGACCCCCCTTATAAATTAAAAACACTCTTTAATATATTTAACACAATTATAAATGCTGGATGCAAAGCGGGGTTGGGATGGAGGCTGACAGCTCGCAACCCCCCATGTAATAACCCACAACCTCCTGAGGGGTCCCGAGCCCCAGTTTGAGAACCCCTGAGTTATGAGAACTACTTGAACCAGTGCAGCTGCAACATTTGTGGTTTCCTTTCCACAATGTACTGGTTCGGCCATATCTGAGCTAAAGACCTTCTCCCACATTTACAGTCATCACTTATATCTTAGATGGATGTTACATGTAGATGCAAGGGCCTGTAAGCTCAACGCATCCAAACAAATTGTTTCTTGCAACCATTTTTCTTTTTCTGGAAAAATGCATTTTTCCATCAAATTAACTAACTCTCTCGATGTAAAAACACACCTTTTGGCAGCGAAGACATAGTTTAGTGTAGACGGTGCAATAGTGCTAAAGTCATGCTTTTTGAAATGTGACATCGAATGCCAATCCTTTGCATACAATGTTTTTAAAAATGTCTAAACAAGTTGAAGACCATGTATGTCAGAATCAGCAGTAACCCTGTGTTACGTAAAGAAGTACCTTTCTGATGACATGCTTTAGCTTGCAAGGTATCTGGAGCACTAAATGGCCTTGCAGTTGGTTTGCCAGAGTGACTCTTTCTAGCCGCCAGTCTTGGGGTCACAGATTTAAGCCTGCTAGGACTAAGATCAAAGCTGTACATTTTATAGACATGCACAATCAACATCTGACTAAAAAAAGTTAAACAGGTTGGAAAAGGTAACAGAATTATACAGCAATACTTTGGCTAATATTGCAAAATAAAGGTTGCCCCCCCAAGTGATGAGAAATAATGGTAATAACAAAATTTAGCACTTATTAGTGGTAGCTCTACGTACAAAATGTTAGGTTGGGCCCTATCATTTAGTGTTTTGTGTATTTATGAAGAGGGTTAATCCTGAAAGATGCTGAGCACTTGAACTATGACTGAATTTAATGGGAACAGAAGGTGCCCAGTATAGGCCCTAGTACTTTTGAAATTGCTTCCGTGGAGTGGCTGGCAGTCTAACACAGTCTTGCTGCTTTTGAGCTCCCTATTGTCAGGGGCGGCTCTAGCAATTTCGCCGCCCCAAGCAAGGCGGCAAGCCACGGGGGGGTGCTCTGGCGGTCGCCGGTCCTGTGGCTCCGGTGGACCTCCTGCAGACATGCCTGTGGAGGGTCTGCTGGTCCCGTGGCTCCGGTGGAGCATCCGCAGGCACGCCTGCGGGAGGTCCACCAGAGCTGCGGGACCAGCGGACCCTCCGCAGTCACGCCTGGGGGAGGTCCACCAGAGCCGCCTGCCACCCTCCCGGCGACTGGCAGAGTGCCCCCGCGGCATGCCGCCCCAAGCACGCGCTTGGCATGCTGGGGCCTGGAGCCGGCCCTGCCTAGTGTAATAGGCACTATACAAACTGCAGCAGCTGCCCCATAAGTCTTGAATCTGGAAGAGAATTTCCATTAAATGAACCTTTGTGAATGGTGCTTAAAACTGGAATGGAGGTCAGATTATTTTATTTAATATTATATTTCTGTGGCAGGGGTAGTGTTCAGAGGTACAATGCCTCCAAACTTGAGAGTGTTCAAAGTACTGATTTTGCGCTATCCCTCTTTGCCAAGTAGCAGGGAATAGGTACATAAGAATGTCTGAATGGCTATACTGGGTCAGATCAATGGTCAATCTAGTCCAGAATCCTGTCTCTGACAGTGGCCAGTGCCAGATGCTTCAGAAGGAATGAACAGAACAAAGCAATGTCAAGTGGTCCTTCACTTGTCTAGTTCCAGCTTCTGGCAGTCGGATATTTAAGGACATCCAAACATGGGGTTACATCCCAGACCATCTTGGCTAATAGCCATTGATGGCCCTATCTTCCATTCATTTCTCTAATTCTTTTTTGAACCCAGTTATACTTTTGGCCTTCACAAGATCCCCTGGCAATGAGTTCCACAGGTTGTGTGAAGTACTTCCTTTTGTTTGTTTTAAAACCTGCTGCCTAGTAATTTCATCCCCAGTTCTTTTGTTATGTGAAGGGATAAAAAACACTTCTCTATTCACTTTCTCCACACCACTGATGTTTTTATAGACCTCTTATCAGGACCGGCTTTAGGAAGTGCAGGGCCTGATTAGAATAATTTAAACAGGGCCCCGGCAGGGATGACTCACCTGGCGGTGCTCCGGGTCTTCGCTCCGGGTCTTCCGTGGCACTGAAAGACCCGCCGCCAAAGTGCCGCTGAAGACCCGGAGCACCGCCGGGTGAGTAAAAATTTAAAAAGCGCCTAAGTTAGGTGCTCTTCTTTAGTGCATGGGGCCCGATTCGGGGGAATTGGCCGAAAGCCGGCCCTGTCTATTATAACCTCTCTTATTCATCTCTTTGCTAACCTGTACAGTCCTAGTCTTTTTAATCACTCCCTGTATGGAATCCATTCCATACCCCTGATCATTTTTGTTGCCCTTCTCTGCACATTTTTTTTTGAGATGAGGCAGCAAGAAATGCATGCAGAGCATTCAAGTTGGGTGTACCATGCATTTTATATAGCGGCATTATAGTTTCTGTTTTATTATCTATCCCTTTACTGATCGTTACTAATTTTGTTAGCTTTTTTTTTTTTGGACTGCCATTGCACAGATGTTTTCAGAGAACTATCCATGACGACTCCAAGATCTTTCTTGAGTGTTAACAGCTAATTTAGACCCCATCGCTCTGTATGTATAGCTGAGTTTATGTTTTCCAATGTGCATTACAGTAATTTGCATTTATCAATATTGAATTTCATCTGCCATTTTGTCAACCAATCACCCAGTTTAGTGAGAATTTGTAACTCTTTGCAGTCAGCTTTGGACTAAACTAGGAGTAATTTTGTATTGTCTGCAAATTTTGCCACCTCACTGTTCACCTCTTTTTCAAGATCATTTATGAATATTTATCATGGCACAGGTCCCAGTATTTACCCCAGTATCTACCTCTCCATCATGTGAAACTGACTTTCTACCCTTTTTTTGTATCTTTTAAGCCATTTATGATCCAGGAGAGGGCCTTCCCTCTTACCTCATGACTACTGAGTTTGCTTAAGAGCCTTTGGTGAGGGACCTTGTCAAAGGCTTTCTGAAAGTCCAAATACACTATATCAACTAGATCACCCTTAGCTACATGCTTGTTGACCCCTACAAAGAATTCTAATAGATTGGTGAGGCATGATTTCCCTTTACAAAAAGCTGTGTTGATTCTTCCCAAACATATCATTTTTATTTGTGTGTCTGATAATTCTGTTCTTTACTATAGTTTCAACCACTTTGCTTGGTGCTGAAATTAGGCTTCCCAAAGCCTGTAATTGCCAGGATCACCCATGGACCCTTTTAAAAAAATAGATGTTACATTAGCTACTGTCCAGTTATGTGGTTCAGTGGTTGATTTAAGTGATGGGTTACATACCACAGTTAGTAGTTCTGCAATTTCATATTTGAGTTCCTTCAGAACAATATCATCCGCTCCTGGTGACTTATTACTGGTAAATTTATCATTTTGTTCCAAAACCTCCTCTACTGACACCTTAATCTGGGTCAGTTCCTCAGATTTATCATCTAAAAACAATGGCTCAAGTGGGGGAATCTCTTCCATATCCTTTGTAGTGAAGACCACTACAAAGAATTCATTTAGCTTCTCTGCAATGGCCTTGTATTCCTTGAGTGTTCCTTTAGCACTTTGATCATCCAGTAGCCCCACTGACCAGTTGGCAATCTTCCTGCTTCTGATGCCCTTAAAAAATGTTTGCTGTTAGTCCGTGTCCTTAGCTAGTTGATCTTCAAATTCGTTCTTGGCCTGTCATATACTTTTACTCTTGATTTGCCAGAATTTATGCTCCTTTCTATTTTCCTCACTAGGATTTGACTTCCAATTGCTCATGGACACACACTTGATATAGCACATCAAACCCTGGTATGTAATCACTTTGGAGATCACAGGAAGATTGCATCCTCCGGTGCAGGGGTAAAAGTAACATTTAACACATACCAGTACAGGGGCTGGCTCCGGCCCCTGGAAGGGGTGGGGCCTCAGGCGGAAGGAGCTGGGCTGGGGGTCAGCACCCCCAGCCAGCCCATCTGCACTGCCTGGCCTGCACTGCCTGAGGCTCCAGTGGTGATTTAGAGGGCCCGGGGCTCTGGCCGCTGCAGTGGGGGCTGGAGCTCCGGGCCCTTTTAAATCACCGGCCCCGCCCCCCATCAGCAGCCCGGGGGGGAGGCAAAAGGGGCAATGACGTTAAAGCACTGCCACGGCAGCGCTTTAAGGACCCTGCTTAAAGTGCTGCTGCGGCAGCGCTTTAACATCGGCTGAGTACGGGCTGGTACCGGCGGCCACTTTTTACCGGTATGTCGTACCGGCCCGTACCGCTTACTTTCACCCCTGCTCAGGTGGCAAACGAACTGCCTGCACTTTTCCAGCTTTTTCTTTTGGGATAGGAAAATTTCTAGCATTCAGTCATGTGAATTACTGTTTACACAGCTTCCTGTTTTATGGTGAGGAATCATTTCACTGTAGGAAACAGCACAGAATCCCCTCATTGCAAGGCCTTTCCTAACAATAATACCTTTAACACTAATAATTGTTATTTAAAATGGCTGTAGATTTGGGTAAATCATGCAAACAAGATACTTTTAACAACTCCGATTTAATTGTACTGAGAGTGAACTGATGTAAAAGAGTAATGGTACTTTTACGATATTTATAGCATCTCTAAGTCAAACTAAAATTAACACAAAACATTCTCGTTTGGGGTCACCTTATTTGCTGATGTCTGAAGAGCCGTTCATCTTTTGATAACTGCAGTGCAGGTTTAGGCCTGGAAATATTTACTGTTCTAGCACTGGGTATATCATAATCCTCTTTAAATTCAAATATCAGTGGGGTTGTGACAAATGGCTTTAACTGCAATTTCCCAAGCCCTGGGCTCTGCAACACAAGTGTACATGGCCTTAATTGGTTAGGATTGCAATATACTGATTTCTATTATGTGAAATATTACTAACTTTGTGAACCACCAGCTATTATCTCTTTCTGCAATTAAGCATCTGAATTTAAAGTCAACATGAGTCAAAGCAATACAATCTTGTTTATTTTATTAAAATATCTTTGCCTTGGAAGACACACATCGGGAGCAGAGCTGTTAATAAGAAACTACCATTTTACATAATCACTCAGAGTTTAAATGCACTTTAAAATGTCTTTTTACTTTAACGGCAGTGCAATGCAGTAGTTGAGACAGCTTAGTTAAGTATTTCTGTGATACTGGTTACCCTGACTTTTACTACAGAAGATTTTCCCAAGAAATTAGCTTGCTAGAATTCTGACAACCTACGATTTTTTAAAGAACGCATTCTAAAACCAGACAATGTGGTGGGGGAAGGGGATACATGAAGGGCTGACTCCAGCTTTTTTGCCACCCCAAGTGGCGAAAAGGGGAAAAAAAAAAAAGGCACGATCAGCGGCACTTTGGCGGCTGCTCTACCGCGCTGCTTCATTCTTCGGTGGCAATTTGGCGGCCGGTCCTTCCCTCCGAGAGGGACTGAGGGACCCGCTGCCAAATTCCCGCTGAAGACCCAGATGTGTCACCCTTTTCCATTGGCCGCCCCAAGCACCTGCTTGCTGCGCTGGTGCCTGGAGCCGGCCCAGGGTACATGAGGAAAGGGTGGGGGAGTTGGTCTGCATACACTGGCATTGTGGCAGGTGCATTTACAGGTGCTCTGTGGTGAGATGTTCCATTGGCTTTTTGTCACGGGCCCATCTGAGCCACTGGGGCCTCTCGCAAGGCAAGCACACCTTAATTGTACAGCAGTAAACTGATATTTAACTCAAGATGGCTACCTGGGCTTTAAATCCTGTAACATAACACGATCTTTTACTTGTTCACCCAGACCTGGGCCCCTGGAACTTGGCAGGTCAGGTCAGAAAAATAAGCAAAAGTTAACTTCTAAAAACAAGTCCAACCCACTGCTGCTTTATAATAGAGATTTCATTACTCTTTAAAAAACAAACTACTACTGTGGTTATATTATTCATGCATCAAAACTTAGCACCTGCCAAGTGTTCTCATCCTTAAAGTGTTCATGGCAGCATCACACCCCAGATTGTGGAGGTGACCCCAACCATTGGGTGCTGTGAGGATTTTCACGCTGTTTGGCTGTTTTTAGGCAGCCACCCACATGCCATGTAGCCCTCAGCCTGTTTCCAATCACAGCCACACCACGCAGCTGCCTGTGGCACAACCATCTTGGTTGTAGCCCAAGCCCCGCACAGTTCCTTTCACACAGGGAGACTGGAGACCTGCACAGCTGCCATGGGCAAGAATGGGGGGCTGGTGCCCATGGCAAGTGAGGGAGGATGTGGGGGGCGGGGGCTTGCCTGACATGTGGAGGGTCTGGGCTATTTCTCTTTGGCAACAATTACTCTGCAAATCCAAATCCAAATAATTTTTTTTTAAATAAAATGCATGTGGACTCAGAGGCACATGATTGGCCTCCCAAGGCCACATGGTCAGAAAAGCAGCCATTAGCGTGGGGTGCATCTGAGGTTATGCCAGCGGGGGTAGGGGTTCTTTTCAAAATGCTCACTTCTCACTGAGATGCACAAAAACACTGCAGCCCGCAGCTTCAAAAGATCATGCCTGCTGGGCTCTGACTGGCTTCTGCCTGCTCCCGAATCTTTTAGCTGCTGGAGGACCAATTTTCATTGGTTCTGCCAGCAGCTGATCCTGGGGGGCTTCTCTAGGCCACTCGTGGAGGACTAAACTTCTTTGGGCAGTACACCAAAGACAGGGCCTCCAGCAGGGGGTGCCAAATGCTTGGTACTCCCTGTCGCACTTCTAATGTTCTTTTCTCAGCTGCCAGCTCGGGCGACCAGACAGCAAGTTTGAAAAATCGGGACAGGGGATGGGGGGGTAATAGGACCCTATATAAGAAAAAGACCCCAAAATCAGGACTGTCCCTATAAAATCGGGACATCTGGTCACTCTACTGCCAGATGATCTGCTCACTTTATCAGTATTCCTTTGTTGCCTGGAGTAATCATCAGTCAGACATAAATCAGTCTCTCCCTCTCCCATCTCTCTCATCCCTCTACCTTAGATATTTATTATATGGTGCAAGTCATGATAGTGTGTAGGTGCTGGCATAACTCAAGAAAGAGTTCTTTCAAAGCTGACAACGGGTGTGTCTATCTTTGATATGATTTCGATTTGCTCCATACTTACTTCAACTTTTGCATGTTTGGCCAGTCTTTTGCGTGAATATTGTTCCAGAGAATAAAGTTTTCCTAAGAGTCTCTGGGTCATTTTTCTTTAATTAAATTCCTAAAATAAAATATAATAAAATAAATAATTATAATAATGAAATAATGATTTTAGAAAAATTGGTGCTTTCATGCTACAAACTTTGAAAAACGCTTTGTGGAGCACCAGTAACTTTGTGGTAATGTCATGGAAAACAATCTGTGGATCACAACACCGTCCCATCACTTTGGTAAGGGTCATGTTATCCCATAGCAGGAAAAACCTGGGGAGAGGTTAGGAGTTTCCTTCTCATTCCATAAAAGTGGATGAGGAACAGAGGCAGGGGTTGGCCCTTCCTGTATTTTATGAGATCAACCACAGATTTCGGGGCACAGAGAAGTCTAGGCACAGCTGCCCTTAAAGCCTCTCCCTTAATGCTGCTATTGGATGCCTCCCCAGAGGCAGTCACAGAAGGTACTCAGGAATTAACTGCCGAGCTGTATTAGCTCCTGATTGGATTTCCAGTGTGAAATCTGCTGGGGAGAATGTGGTAAATAGCCAAAGACATTAAAGGTGACCTGAAAAGGGAGGGACATTTTTAAAATGTCATGATGTATGCAGAGGGACAGAAAGACGTATTCTTCCCTCCAAAATTATTTCCTACTTGCTATTCTCAGAAACACTGGAGATATAGTCTGATCTGTGCTGTTTTTGCAGTAAGTCTCCTTGGAGGCCCAGAGTGCTATAGGACTTGGATCTCTTAGCCTTTCAATTAAAGGGAAGGCATGTTGATTTTTTTTAACAATGAGGACTTTTCTCGCAACTGTTTCTCAGGGGGTTGTGATATGTGTGTTAACAAAAGCCAGAACCTGACTTCTAAACAGTCTGACAGTCTCAATTGCTAAGGTTTCACTCTACAGGTTTTGGTGATGTCATCATCCTACTAGCTTCTCTAGTTGTCCATAGGGTCTTCCGGGAAAGACAGAGTAGACTGTCTGCATATGGAATGTAAAAATATGAGTAGAAAAACAAACCATTTTAAACCAGGTCTTCTTCATGCATCAAAAAGCAACAAGAAAAAGGGCACAAAACATTTTCTTCTTTGTGGATCATTTTCTACATAGGAACATAGTATTTGCCATATTGGATTTGATTCAGGTCTATTTAGCCCAGTCTCCTGCATCTGAGAGTATCCAATACAAGATGCTCCCAAGTAGGCAAAAAGCCTCCTACTACCCCTGTCTAATTGTGCAGTGCAATGTTTGCTGTCTGTGGAGGGGATGGAGTGGGTTAGGTTCCTTCCTGACTTCCATGTGGGATCTATTTATGCTTTGAATCCTCCTGAAAGCTCATCCTGCTGTGATCCCTGCTTTGCCAGCATAAACTGGTGACATAAAATTACAGCGCGGCTGAGCTGATGGAAAGGAAAAGTGCAGAGACTCACAGTAGCCCAGATGGTGAAGTATGATGGGTCCAGCTGTAGGATTTCCACAGGTCCCCTGTGCAATGAAGTTAGCAAGTGTCCTCCGAAGGCTTCATCCAGGCTTTCACTCTCTTGCTGTGTAACCGCCTTGTACTTCACTACAACATGCTGCAGCAGTGAAGCCCAAGTTCAGTGAGATGCAAACTGAATGAGGCTTCCGTGGTGATAAGCTTCATGTGAGCAGGGATGGGGGAAAGGAGGGATTGTTTATGGGGGCGTGGGGAAAGAAGGGGGAAAGGGAGGGAAGATGCTCCTTGGCTTATTGTAGAGTTTACAGGAGGCCTGCATGGTAATAATAATAAAATAGTATTTAGCTATTATATAACAATTTACATGCTCAAAGCACTTTACAAAGATTAATCCTCAAAGTCAGAGAAGTTAGTATTGTTCTCATATTACCAATGGGGGAACCAAGATAGAAAGGTTAGAGGAGTTGCCCCAGGCTACACACAGAAGCACTGGTAGAACAGGGACTAGAGCACAGGCCTCCAGGCTTCTCAATGCACTAATCGCTAGGCCAGATTGACTGATAGCACAATGTAGCCTCATTTTTAAATGGGCTGAGCATCCTCAACTCCCATTGTCTTCATTTGGAGTTGGACGTGCTCAGCATCTCTGGAAATCGGGCCTTGTGTCGCTACGAGTTTTTGAACACTTAGCAATCCAGCTTTCAACAGCAAAAACAGCCACAGAGTATAGGATGTTTCTAGATGGCAAAATTTGGTCCCTCCTTTTTAGTATGAAGAGAAATGTAATAAATCAGTTTGTTAACAAAAAGATTCCCATGCACAAGTTTTAAAACAATGAGACTCAGGAGCCAGTAGGATGAAGCAATTCCTCTTCTAAGGGAAGCAATAGTTTGTCAGCTCACATGGCCTGAGCTTTGCAAAGCATGTAGGTAAGTCCCCTTGAACTTCATTGCATGGTAAGCATGTTCTTAAATACTTTCCTGAAGGGGGTCTGAGACTGAAGTAGCACAGATATATGCCATGATGCAGCTTCAGCCCTGAAATGTGACTGGCAGCTGCTGAAAAGTTACATTTTTTGTGTTATACAAAAAACTCCTGCCATTCAGAAAGAGAGAGAGAGAGAGAGCGCGAGAGTGCGCACACTGTACCAAACACATCCAAAGCCCATGGAAACCATTGTGTGTGTATCTACAACAGCTTAGAAAAGTCAGCTGCATGTTCATCTACATCTCCAGTTGAGACAATGAGATAATATACTTTAAGCTATAGTAGAAATAGATATGGTATGATTAAATATATATTTAAAGGGGCAGCACAATTTAAAAACATGAGTTTGGGGGTTTTACTCAATCCAGTTAAAAGTCTAACCTTAGATTACTAGATCTAAAAGAGGTTAGAGAAAATAAAGTGATTGTTCTGATTTTTCAGTTTATTTTGTGCACTTCTGTAATCCAATTCATTGACTCCCCTGTACAGTCAGCCAGTGAGTTGGTTTCTCCTGTCTGCGTGAGTCTTTTATACAGGAAAAGGGTAGAGTAAAACTTATTTTTAAACTGGGAAGTGTGATTGTAAAACCAGAATTGTCTGGAGGAATTAAAGGCAACCATAGTGGCTAAAATAACCAATTCATTGTTTTCAAAAACAGTCTGTATTTGCAGTTAACCACACAGCTTCCAAACAACAGCCTGGCCAGTAGCACAGTGAGATCATATGTACACCTAGACAGGATTGCACCTCTGTATCCTGTTACTCTAGAGCCTGGGGCTGTAAACAAAATGGTTTGGGGGCTGACAGTGGGTGTTGACAATGAATGCAGTGGAACTGGTGCTAAGCAAGGTGTAAACTGCATGTGCAGACAGCTGGTCTATTCTGAACGGCTGCTGAACACTGTTTGTCTTTGTCTGCATTTGCAATTAAAGTCTGTTTGTCAAACTACACTCACTGTCAGCCCTGGGACATTACCATAGTGTAGACCAGGCTAATCCTCTTCAATGGACATAGGGCAATTACACCTGGCATCTTCTATCCAAGAAACTCCATGCACCTTACAAATCTTGAGGATGCTTCACAACATACCTAGGAGGGCAGGTATTTATCCCCTTTTACAGATGGGGAAAACTGAGTTACTGCTCCTCCTTGCCTCTCCTGTTCTTCCTTTCTCAGTGTCTCCCTCTCCTGTTCAGAGGTGCTGGAACAATTTTTATAGTGGGGGTGCTGGTGACAGAAACCACATAGTTGGTGTTTGTTGTTACTTGAAGCTAGGGGATGTGGCAGCACCCCCAGAACCAACAGTTCCAGCACCACTGCTCCTGCTATAATCCACTGCTGCTTCTCCCTTCTTGTCTCCTCATCATTCCCCCAAACCTGCTGCCCACGCACACTGTTTCCCCACAAATATGGCTTCCCCTTCCTCGACACCTGAGTCCTGCTGCTTCTCCTTTTGTCTAACTCCACTGCTGTTGCCTCTTCTTCTCAGGGCATCTAGGATCCTGATTGGGTTGCCCTCCATTTCTTCTACCTCCCCTGTAGTTCTCCTCTCTTGCTGTGGCACTTACCAGAAGAGATCTCCAGGGCCCCCTAACCCATCTGCAAGGCTGCTCTGAGCTCCTGTGGTCTGCTCCAGACAGATAGTGTGTACATGGTGGGAAGATGCAGTTCAGTCATACGGCCCCTTCACCTCTTTCCCCAGGGATAGGATCCTGCAGTAATTCTGCCACGTCCTTTTGTTACAGTGTTGCTCAGCAATAGCTTCCCCGGCTCACTGGGCTTGGCTTTCTTATTGTGTGTTGGTTACCGTCAGGCACCACCATGCCTATATATTCTGTTCCCAGGTTCAATCATTTGAACTGGGACTTTTCCCCCAGGGCTTGCAGTCATGCACAACCCCACCCAGCCTGGAAAATGGGTTAATCTGCCTCCAGGAGAAGTGGCTGAGCAGGGCTTGCAGGACCTGATTCTGCTCTAGTTTATGCTAGTGTAAATCTAGAGGAACTGCCTGGAAAGCCAAGATTTGCACTTGTCTAACAGAGAGAAAAAATGTATCCTTTCCTATGTGACTTGCTGCCAAGCTATGAGGTCAGAGGGACAGGAGAGGAAAAATCCAGATAGAGGCTCAAACCCTGTTAAAGGATTACGTTTAAAACATCGTAAAGAGTTGAGTTAAGTTTAGTTTAAACATGGATCCAGCCTGTTTTATAAGGGCCTATTTACCCTACAAATACAGCCATGTTGAGGGGACCACGACCCATTACAGATCTCTCAACATGGTTGCATTCATGGGGTAGAGAGAAAACGGTAACACAGTTTGGTCAGCCAGTGTGTTCAAAGTGAAACCATGTTAGAACTATGCTTAAAAAGCCATGTGGTTAGGGTTGCCCACTTTTTAATTGCAAAAAACCAAAGACCCTTGCCTTGCCCCTGCCCCCACCCCTTTCCTGAAGCCCCACCTCCGCTCACTCCTTTCCCCCTCCCTCTGTTGCTTGCTCTCCCTCACCCTCATTCATTCGCTCATTTTCACTGGACTGGGGCAAGGGACTACAGTGTGGGAGGGGGTGAGGGCTCTGGCTGGGGGAGCAGGCTCCAGCCTGGGGTAGGGTGTGGGAGGGCTCTTGGCTGGGGGTGCAGGATCTGGGGTGGTGCTGGGGATGAGGGGTTTGGAGTGCGTTCCGAGCTGTGGCAGGGAGTTGGGGCATAGGGAGGGGGTTCGGGGTGCAGGCTCTGTGAGGGAGTTTGGGTATGAGACGGGGCCCAGGGCTAGAGCAGGGGGTTGGGGAATGGGAGGGGGTGCAGGCACCAGGCAGCACTTACCTCATGGGGCTCCCAGGAAGCGGCCACATGTCCCTCAGCTCCCAGCCAGAGGAGCAGCCAAGTGGCTCTGCACTCTGCCCCCACCTGCAGGCGCTGCCCCCACAGCTCCCATTAGCCACCGTTCTCAGAGAGTGGGAGATGCTGAGCTGGCGCTCGGGGCGGGGGCAGTGCGTGGAGACCCTGTGGCCACCCCTCCACTGAGGAGCCAAGGAACTTGTCACCGCTTCTGGAGCCAGGTAGGTAGCCTGCTGGCCCCATGCCCCACAGACTTTTTTAACAGCCCGGTCAGCAGTGCTGACTGGAGCCACCAGGGTCCCTATTTGACTGGGTGTTCCAGTTGAAATCCAGACACCTGGGAACCCTATATTAATAATTTTTTTTAATTATTGGAGATATACCAATCTCCTAGAACTGGAAGGGACCTTGAAAGGTCATTGAGTCCAGCCACCTGCCTTCACTAGCAGGACCAATTTTTGCCCCAGATCCCCAAGTGGCCCCCTCAAGGATTGAACACACAACCCTGGGTTTAGCAGGCCAATGCTCAAACCACTGAGCTATCCCTCCCCCCGTTCTAACAGTATTTGTTCCTGTCCATGCTGAAGAGGAACTGCACTTAAGGACACGGACGCACACGCACACGCGCTCTCTCTCTCTCTCTCTCTCTCTCTAGAAGTAGAGGCTTCTCCTGTGTTCAGAGAGCAGCCCCTGTAAAGACTCTCCTGTAATCTCCATATCCCAGAATCCTTTGCATCATTTTACCACCACAGTGCATTAACTAAACAACTAAATATAATGTTTTTAAAACAATTTTGAAATTGTAAGTGCTATACTGCTGACCACTTGACCCTCACACTTGCCTTCCTCACAGGGATGTTAAGTATTCTAACAACTCCATGGCCACCTAGAACTGTACAGATGTCACAATGCTATGGTTGCTCAGAACATTAGACACACCAACGCTATAATGCAAATCCTTTTGCTATAAGAACCCTGACTCCTTGAGCTAATGGAGAATTGCTATTATTTTTGTGCACTAGAGAAGGCCAGGCTGTGATATTTGACCAGTTCTGATTCCATCCAGCAGAGGGCAGTGATAACCATACATTGTAACAAAGTGAGTTGTGTTTTTCTTTATTGCAGTACACACAAAAACCAAAACCGCCACCACCACTATGCTAGCAGAAAGCCAAAAGCAAGCACTCAAATGTTAGGAAGTGCCTGTGCAATCTTAATTCATAGACTTTAAGGCAAGAAGGGGCCATCATGATCAGCTAGTCTGACCTCCTGCACATCACAGGCCACAGAACCTCACTCATCCACTCCTGTAATAGACCCATAACTTCTGGCTAAGTTACTGAAGTCCTCAAATCTAGATTTAAATACTTCAATTGACAGAGAATCCACCATTTATACTACAATAACTCCTCTCTTAATGTTGTAGTTATGTTCCTGAAAAATACTACTTTGTTTTTCTTAATGTTAAGCAAATCCAATTTCCCCATAAGAATTAATGTAAATGGGGGGGTTAGGTTCCAGGGAAATTGTTTTTGCCAGACAAAAGACTGTATTTAAAGTTTTAAACAAACAATTTAATACTGTACACAGCAATGATGATTGTGAAGCTTGGTTGAGGTGGAGAAGTCAGAGGGTGGAAGAGGGTGGGATATTTCCCAGGGAATGCCTTACTGCTTAATGATGAACTAGCACTCTGATGAGCCCTCAAGGGTTAACACATTGTTGTTAATGTAGCCTCATATGATACAAGGCTGCACGAATGGAGGAAGGGGAGACAGCATGGCAGAGAGAGACAGAGACACATACCCTGTGTGTGGGAGAGAGACTCACATTACTCCTTTAAGTACGCTGACCCCACTCTAAGTACATTGCCTTTGTAAGTAGATTAGCAAATTGAGACAGCAGCTGCTGCCAGCAAGCTCCCTCTGTCCTGAGCCCCGTCCATTTATTATGGCATACACTGCACACAGAGTCACACTAGCCTTCTCCAGGCAGAACATTGCTGAACACTTTAAGTACATTTTATAGAAAATAAAGGCGAACCTCAGCACTGCTGGGTTCCTGACCTTCTTCACTGGCTCACTCTCAGCAAACACAGGCCACAAACTCTCTGCCCAGAGAAACAAAGCAGCTCTTGACTGCTTGCCAAGTGCTAACCAGTCTGTTCACAGATGGGAAAGACTCAACCAATGTGTTGGGACATGACGTAGCAAAGCAGCTTACTCAATGTCCATAAACTCAAACATGTCCTTCAGCACAGCCACTCTCTTAGTAGAACTGCTGAAGTGATCAAATGTCTGAATTACCAATGACTCATTGTCCACTTTTAGAGCCACTGCATTATGCATGATGTGGGCTGGGCAGTTGGCAGGTAAAATATTTTCATTCTTCTTTTTCAGGTTCTGGTACACAGATTTCTGCCTATCATCAGGTGCACTGGGACCAGGGCCGGCTCCAGACCCCAGCACGCCAAGCGCGCGCTTGGGGCGGCATTTTGCCGGCAGGGCGGCAGCCGGCTCCGGCGGACCTTCTGCAGTCATGCCTGTGGGAGGTCCATCGGAGGCGCGGGACCAGTGGACCTCCCGCAGACATGACTGCGGAGGGTCCGCTGGTACCGCGGCTTCGGTGGACCTCCCGCAGGCATGACTGCAGAGGGTTCGCTGTTCCCGCGGCTCGGGTGGACCTCCTGCAGACGTGCCAGCGGATGCTCCACCGGAGCCGCGGGACCAGCGGAACCTCCGCAGGCATGTCTGCCAGAGGTCCCCCGGAGCCGCGGGACTGGCGACCGCCAGAGCGCGCCCCGCGGCGTGCCGCCATGGTTGGGGCGGCGGGATTCCTAGAGCCGCCCCTGACTGGGACCAGAGGAGGTTGTGGGGAGCCAGGGCACCCTGGCCCCATCACTTTTTTCCAGTGTGACAAAGTTCCTCTTCTACCTTGGTGGGTCCTGCGCTTATTGGCAGATTTGCTCACCTCAGTGATCTTCCCCTCTGATGGAACCCACAGTCTGGGTCAACTCCTCCTGTGTCTGATCAGGAGTTGGGAGGTTTGGGGGGAACCTGGGCCCTCCCTCTACCCCAGGCTCCAGCCCAGGGCCCTGTGGATCGCTGCTGTCTAGAGTGCCTCCTGTAACAGCTGCATGACAGCTACAACTCCCTGGGCTACTTCCCCCTGGCCTCCTCCAAACTCCTTCTTTATCCTCACCACCAGACCTTCCTCCTGGTGTCTGATAATGCTTGTACTCCTCACTCCTCCAGCAGCACATCCTCATCCTCTCACTCTCAGCTCCTTGCGCCTCTCACTCTCAGCTCCTCACACCCCAAACTCACTGACTAACTGGGAGGTTTTTAACTAGTTCCAGCCATCCCTTGATTGGCTTCAGGTGGCCCAATCAATGTAGCTATCTCCACTGCCTTCTAGAAAGATCTTAATTGGCCCCAGGTGTCTTGATTAACCTGGAGCAACTGCCATTTGGTTACCATGGTACTAGGGATTTGGTTAGCCTGGGGCTAACATACCTGTTCCTTACTACTTTACTGTAGCCATCTGGCCTTGCCCCATCACACAGCCATAAAGGCGAGCAAGGTGGGGGACGAAATGGGATGGAGAGGAGCGAGTGGGGGGTAAGGTCTTGGGTGGAAAGGGCGGTGCAGGGGCAGGGCCATGGTTCAGGTGCCAGTGGGCCCCCCTCCACACACACTTTTAGAGTGCTTCCATCGCTCCTGCCTGCCATAATTAACATTTGGATTGTCAGTGCAAAAGGAAGAGACTTAAGCTAAGTCGAGTTTGTGAATTACAAATTTTTGAAGGAGAGTGTGTTGGTTATTGACCTGAAGTTTCCACGCTTTCTTCATAAAAGTCTAACAGTTTATTTTGTATTCCTAGTTCAGGTGTCCAATATCTCAGGGACAAGGGAAAGGTTCTACGTTACCTTTGTCTGATGCATCCATGATGATTGAGAAGTAGGGTCTGTCTTGACTGTGAAGAATATCAGGAACTTCAGTTAACAGCAGCGATAGTACATCTTTAATCAGGGCTTTGGCTTTTCTACAGCCACAATAAAAAATGTTTGCAATCATTGAATCTGGATACCAGCTGCAAGCTTCAATTCACAGTCACCGGACCAATACAACTGTTGGTACATTACTGTGTGATACACTTGTGTAAGCTCTGCAGCAACAACATGGGTCTCCAATGTTTCATTGGGCTTGCTGAAGAAGTTTGAGACCAGGATATTCTGTTTTGGAATTTGGCAGCTTTGCACATGTTGTTTCTCACTGGTATGATGCTTCACATCCAACTCACCGCTGTGCCTGATGCTGAATTATTTTTTTTACACAATTTACAAAATGCCTTTGTAATCCAGTTGTAATTTCTTCCCCACTCTGTTCAGTACTTGCATTGTCTTTTTAGCTCTTTAGTGGCAGGTTAAAATCAGCAACACTAACCATCAAGACACTTTGCCACAAAGTCTTCGCCAGTGAAACCGCGTGGAAAACACACATACGCACAGATGCATGCACCAAAAAACATGACGTGATTAGATAGCCACATAGATGCGTTGCCACGGTAACTCAAAATCACACAGGGCTGGCATTAGGGGGTAGCAAGCAGAGCAATTGTTAATAACAGTCACAGATGGGACATATGCCATCATAGGCAATCTCAGCATTACATCCCTTTCAAAAATGTATCAAGCTCAGACTTGAATCAAGGTAGATCTCCCCCACCACCACCACCACTCCCCATTCCTTCCCTTGGGAGTCTGTTCCAGAACTTCTCTCCTCTGGGTTAGAAACCTTTGTCTTAATTTCCAAGCCTAAACTTGTTTATGTTCAGTCTATATCCATTTGTTCTTGTGACCACATTGGCCCTTAACTTAAAGAACTCCTCTCCCTCCCTGCTCTTTCAGCTCCCCTTGTGCATATACTTTGTGATACAGTCTTTAAGTACCCGATGACATGCTATTTTTTATACAGGACTCCAGCCTTATTTAGCTTACAGTTAAACTTACACTTATGAACTGGAAAATTTTCTCTCTCATAAGGAAAAATGAAACCACATTTTTCTTCATCACAAAACAATACATATTACTAGAGCTGGGTGAAATATTCATCACAAAAGTGTCCACATTCATGAAACTTCTGTGAAATTGTAAAAAAAAAAAAAACTTTTTATTTTTTAAATTAATGTTTGTGTAAAACATTTTAAGCTCTCTGGAAATTTGGTGGGGGGAACCAATAAAACCATCTTAGCATGAACATTTTTTGTACTTGAGAATTTTGAACAAGTTGCTGATGAGCTCCAGGGATCCAGAGACTGGGGGCTAGGAGTTCTTTTCCCACCTTTACGTTTATTTAGATAGGCCTCACAACATCCTCATAGAGCAGGTAAATGCTATTTCCCCATTTTACAGATTAGGAAACCGAGGCTGAGAGAGGTCAATTGCCTCTCTGGAGGCCACACTTTGGGAACACATTTTGTTTCTCTGAGACTTTGTAGGTCATGCCATCCCTCACATCCATGGGAGAATAGTCTTGAAGGTAAGGGCTATTTTGGAGGCAGTGGGTTAGTTTCATTAGAATGTTGAGCTTTAATATCCTTGTCAGCTTCAGCAATTTACTCTGCAGGGGTTTGTGCAAACATTTAAATCAATTTGCAGTCCAGTTTGGGTCACTCCTGTCCTGTCCCTGCCCCAGATTTCAAGTTTAAATGAAAGCTTAAGCTCCAAGCACAAACCCTTACGTTTCACAAGGTTTCAAGTAACAAACATACATGAATTTTGCACTATTTCAACACAAAACATCAACCTAGTTGTGAGGATGTGTCTCATCTCTTTAAATACGTAGCGGGAAGTCAGGCTGAAGTGGTTGGAGGAGGTTCTGGGTAGAAAAACGGTTGAAGTAGAGAAGCTTTAGGTTTAGAACCTTATTCTAGTAAAGTTCCTTGTTTGCCAGAAGAAAGTGACTTTTTCTGTGATCCCTTCCCATTGTCACATGACACCAAGTTTGCTCAAATGATTGACAACTTTGCTAAAGTTTGTGAATGAACTTGTTCAAGTTTGTAACAAAATCTAAAATCAGGTAAGCTTTATGTCGTTTTAAACATCATTCTCACAATTTTTCACTGATTTAATGTCATGAGATTTTTAAGGTAAATACTAGAGATGGGTGTGAGCTACAAAACTGACATCTAACTCTATAACTAAATTATCTCAAAGTCTGGGAGTTGTTCAGATCTGGGCCCATTTCTAATCTGTGTAATTAATATACATAAGGGGAAATATGAATTCAGTATTCCTTAGGCGAAACAAGGGGGCCCAATCCTGCTCACATTGACTTCAAGAGAAATTTTTCCCAAAGTTACCAGATCATCCTGTAGGGGAGAGACCACAATATTGATGCAAAAATGGTATTAATACAATTACTATCCCTTATTTGATTAGGTCCTTACAAATGTCTTTGGCCCTTCACTAAATGATAAGCTATAGCTACGATTATGTTGTAGCTCGGATGTTTGGAAATATAACAATACATATATTTACCTAGTTATATTACAAAATGTGAAAGCTAATCAAAGAAATCCCAGAAGGTTTCTGCTTCTAACTCCCAATGACATGCATGCATCAAGCAGATAAACAATGTTAAACATTCATGTTTTAGGAAGAGATCTGATTGTGAAAAGAATGTAGGGTGTGTTATCAGAGCAATAAATAATAAAGCGGGCTTTACTGATCTTCACCATCTTGCAAGGAAAGCTGCTAGTGTTCTTCAGAGATGTTTTCAACTTTTGTTTATTTCTTAAATGTTGAAACGGCAAAAACTTTTGAGAAGTGCTGACTTGCAAATATGCTAGCTAAATGCAAAGCTCCTAATGTCATTGCTCTGTAAGTGGTAACAGTTTAGGTACCAACATGAAATCTGATGACCTGGCGAAGCTAGTGTAAGTAGCCATTTAAATAAAGAATATTTATATTAATAGGCAATTAATTAATTACGAGCCATACACAAACAAACCCTCACCAACTCAGGACGACAAGAAAAATCTTTTAAAAAACTATCATGTAGAATCAACAGCTTATGCTAAAGACTTTCTAAAAGTTATTTAATGTTAAAAGACTGTTCTGATAACGAGAAGCTTTTATTTTGAAACTTTTAAGGCAAAAGTTACAATAAAATATTAACATATTACATCACACAGTACTTATTAAGGATCAAGTTAATATTCAAAGAACCTGGCTAAAGATTCTGGCTTGCTAGCTGGGAAGCCCTGCTCCTCTGAGTACACTAAAAAAGATGAGCACGTTTCTAAATACCTATCCTCTTTTTGGTGCTTCTTTTGTGTACCTACTTGTGATAAAGAAGTTTTGGACAGTCCATATTTTACTATACCGCAGTCCACAGGAGAAATCCCACTTTCCAATAACATGCCATACAAAGTCTTGCAGCTAACAATAAAAAAAATTATTTGTCATGCTGTTTAAAATGTAGATCCTTTTACTGGCGCATTAAGAAAGGAGATAAGGAGATCTCTAGAAAGCTGGCATTTTGTCATAAAATGAATCTCTAATAATTTCTGCCCCAACCATCTAATTCCTGGACACAGCCACCACATGAACAAGTATGTTCCCCTTCCCCTGAAACTCCTCCAACAGAGCATCTCCTTAGTAGCAAAAATATGATAGATCTTTATTGTACAGATGTCATTTGACTCCAGTTTTTTATAAAAAATTTCTTTATGAGCTACATAAATTGAGATGTATATCCCCTTTCCCACATAAAGACCCAACTCAACTAGTTCAATGTCTTTGTCTAAATCCCTCTCCCATCTTTTCATCTGGGTTGTTTTCTTATCAAGATCTTTTTCAATCAAGATTGTGGTGCCCAGAATTGGACACAGTACTCCAGTTGAGGTCTTATCAGTGCTGAGTATAGTAGAATTACTTCTCGTGTCTTGCTTATAACTCCTGCTAATACTGCCCATAATGATGTTCCCTTTTTTTGAAACAGTATAACATTCATGACTCACTTCTGTGATCCACTATAACTGCCAGATCCTTTTCTTCAGTACTCCTTCCTACACAGTCATTTCCTATTTTGTATTTGTGCAACTGATTATTGCTTCCTAAGTGTAGTTCTTTGCTCGTCTTTATTGAATTTCATCCTATTTATTTCAGACCATTGCTCCAGTTTGTCATCATCATTTTGAGTTCTAATCCTGTACTCCAAAGCACGTCACCCCTCCCAGATTAGTATCATCTGCAAACTTTATAAGTAATCTCTATGCCATTATCCAATCATTTATGAGGCCACTGAATAGAACCAGACCCAGGACAGATCCCTGCAGGACCCAACTCGATATGTGAACTATTTATATCTAGTTTCAGAGTAGCAGCCGTGTTAGTCTGTATCTGCAAAAAGAACAGGAGTACTTGTGGCACCTTAAAGACTAACAAATTTATTTTAGCATGAGCTTTCGTGAGCTACAGCTCACTTCTTCGGATGCATAGAATGGAACACACAGACAGGAGACATTTATACATACAGAGAACATGAAAAGGTGGAAGTATGCGTAACAACAGGAAAAGTCTAATAAATTGAGATGAGTTATCAGCAGCAGGAGGAAAAAAACTTTTTGAAGTGATAATTAAGATGGCCCATAGAAGGTGTGAGAAGAACTTAACATAGGGAAATAGATTCAATTAGTGTAATGACCCAACCATTCCCAGTCTCTGTTTAGGCCAGAGTTAATTGTATCTAATTTGCATATTAATTTGAGTTCAGCAGTTTCTCTTTGGAGTCTGTTTTTGAAGTTTTTTTGTTGCAAAATTGCCACCTTCAAGTCTGTCACTGAGTGGTTAGAGAGGTTGAAATGTTCTCCCACTGGTTTTTGAATGTTATGATTCCTGATGTCAGATTTGTGTCCATTTATTCTTTTGCGTAGAGACTGTCCGGTTTGGCCAATGTACATTTATATATTTATTTATATCTAGTTTCCTGGAATCTTGTTCTCCAACAGTATACTGTTAAGCAATTCAGTTAAAATAGGGAACACCTCTTATTTTAGAGCTCTATAATATTCTCTCCCAAAAATACATTAGAACTTGGGGGGGTTTTTTGGATTTTAAACTCTTCATGATAAATTCAGCTTCCTCTGAAGCAATTACCCTATCAAGAGCTGCCACATCATCCTCTGAAAGCTGATGTAGTTTCACACTTCTCAAATATCTATTTATAAATTCAAGATTTGGATGTTCAGAAGTGTACAAAGTATGGAAAAAGTTAGCACATATTTCAGAGATCTGTTTGATGCTGGTTACTAAATCCCCCTTTTTATTTTTAATCAGAGGGATGGCTGACTTTTCTTGTTTCTTTAACTCTCTGGCTAAAAGCCTATCAGCTGTATTGTCCTTAATATATTTAAGGATTTGCTCACCCTTTTGTTTGTAATAGGTTAATCTTCCCTCATCTCAATTATTTTCTTATACACTTTTAGATCCTGTTGATTTAAGTCTACCTTCTAAAACAATACGTTCCTTAAATCAAACTTTCTTCTTCCAGTGCTCTCATCTTATTGAGGTATGATTCTTTATTTACAAGGATCCTCCTTATTACTGCCTTTCTGGCATCCTAGAGAACACCTGATCCCTTCCTTATCATCATCTTCTATTTCTGAAAATTTTCTTCCAACTCTTTAATTCTAAAGGGGTTATACAACAAAGCTCTATTCAACTGTCAGACCCTTTGTTTTTCCACTGAGTTCCAATCTTTTAATTAGAGCTGTCAATTAATCACAGTTAACTCACATGATTAACTCAAAAAAATTAACAGCTATTAATCGCACTGTTAAACAATAGAATACCAATTAAAATGTATTAAATATTTGTGGATGTTTTCTACATTTTCAAATATATTGATTTCAATTACAACACAGAATACAAAGTGTACAGTGCTCACTTTATTTTTATTACAAATACGTGCACGGTAAAAAACAAGAGAAATGTTATTTTTCAATTCACCTAGTATAAGTACTGTAGTGCAAGCTCTTGATCATGAACATTTAACTTACTAATGTAGAATTATGTACCAAAAAAACCCTGCATTCAAAAATAGAACAATATAAAATTTTAGAGCCTACAAGTCCACTCAATTCTACTTCAGCCAATCGCTCAGACAAACAAGTTTGGTTAAAATTTGCAGGAGATAATGCTGTCCACTTCTTGTTTACAATGTCACCTGAAATTGAGAACAGGCGTTCCCATGGCACTTTTGTAGACAGCATTGCAAGGTCTTTATGTGCCTGATGTGCTAAACATTCATATGCCCCTTCATTCTTCAGCCACCATTCCAGAGGACATGCTTCCATGTTGATGATGCTCGTTAAAAAAAGAATGCATTAATTACGTCTCCTTGGGGGAGAACTGTATGTCTTCTCTTCTGTTTTACCTGCATTCTGCCATATATTTCACGTCATAGCAGTCTGGGATGATGACCCAGCACATGTTTATTTTAACAACACTTTCACAGCAAATTTGATAAAATGCAAAGAAGGCACCAATGAGATTTCTAAAAATAGCTACAGCACTTGACCCAAGGTTTAAGAATCTGAAGTGCCATCCAAAATCTGAGAGGGACGAGATGTGGGGCTTGCTTTCAGAAGACTTAAAAGAGCAACATTCAGATGCGAAAACTACAGAACCTGAACCACCAAAAAAGAAAATCAATCTTCTGCTGGTGGCATCTGACTCAGATGATGAAAATGAACATGCGTCGGTCTGCACTGCTTTGGACTGTTATCGAACAGAACAAGTCATCAGCATGGACACATGTCCTCTGAAATGGTGGTTGAAGCAGGAAGGGACATATGAATCTTTAGTGCATCTGGAATGTAAATATCTTGTGGAGACAGCTACAACAGTGCCATGTGAATGTCTGTTCTCACTTTCATGTGATACTGTAAACAAGAAGTGGGCAGCATTATCTCCTGCAAATTGTTACCAAACTTGTTTGTCTGAGCAATTGGCTGAAGTAGAATTGAGTGGACATGCAGGCTCTAAAATTTCACATTGTGTTATTTTTGAATGCAGGGGGGGTTTTATACATAATTCTACATTTGTAAGTTCAACTTTCATGATAAAGAGATTGCACTATAGTACTTGTATTAAGTGAATTGAAAAATACCATTTCTTTCGTTTTTTTTAAACTAAATACTTCTAATAAATACTTCTAATAAAAAATAAATATAAAGTGAGCGCTGTACACTGAATATTCTATGTTGTAATTGAAATCAGTATATTTGAAAATGTAGAAAACATCCAAAAATCTTTAAATAAATGGTATTCTATTATTGTTTAGCAGTGCGATTAATCACAATTAATATTTTTAATATGGCGATTAATTTTTTTTAATCGCTTGACAGCTCTACTTTTAATCCAGTATATTCAGAGGCATGATCAGACTAAGGTACAACTCCCAGATGAGCTTTCTTTGACTAAATTAGTCAAAGAAAAATTATATCAATCCTGGAATAAGATCCATGAGTAGCAGAATAAAATGTATAATGCCTGATATCCTGATTCATCTCCTGCCAGACATTCACAGGTCTTCATTTTCTAAGTGATGGAACAAATTTGCACTTGATCCTCAATGGCTTGTCTGGTGTCTATAGGCTCTCTTTTGTTGGGGAGGAGATAACGCCTTTTGTGGTGATTAGACTATGGGGGTTTACAGTCTTAGCAAACATTTTTATAATTACAGAGCAAATGTTATAATTTTACCTTATAACAACCTGGGATACAGATATTATAAGTAGGATTAACACATGCAGCTTCCTACAAGTATTCCAGTCAGTCTAAACACATTCTTATAACCCTAATATCTATTCAACAATACTAACACACAGGCGAGCCAGACAGGTTTCCAGCTATGCATTTGTCAGTCTTTTGTGAGGCTCAGTGGCCTTGGCATGAGCTGGCAACTGATCTGCCAGCATCAAACCCTCTCACATATACCTGCTCTGCTAGTCTTCTTAAAACAGCAAGCACTCATCAACTTATCCCGTCCATCTGTACATGCTGCCATGGACAGACAAGAAAACATGGAGAACTCAAGAACCAACCCAAGGAAAACCTCCCCAAACCTTCAACAAAGATAGGTGAAAGGAAGTTTCTCTTGTCAGTCACCAAGCGGTTGGACCATGTACCTCCTGGAGAGGAGACAGGGGCTAAACATTGATAAACGGAGAAAAAATGGGATTTAAGATTCTGAATATTCATAATTGGCCTGTTTTAAGACAGCTCCTCAAATGGTTTCTTCTAAGTAGCTGATTTAAACTTTTTCTTTAGTTTCATAGCACATAGTTAAGATTACTTACTTTGCCAACTATAAACTGGCTGGCTAGTTATTAATAAACAGCAGGTCCACCTGTCCTGAAACAAAATTATTTTTGCCATCTATAAATATTCTTAGTTACTGAAGGATATAATAAGGAATGGAGTCACAATAATTTTAGGAAGCAATATACTTTGATCTTAACTTTCCCACAGAAAAGAATCTCCTCCTCCCCCCGGAGGTGGTTCCCTCAAGGGTGTAGTGTCTGTTTAAGCTCTCCACTGAGAGACATACAGCAAAGATTGTAACGGAAGCCGCCAGTTTATCAGTTGTGTGTAGGGTGACCAGATGTTCCGATTTTATAGGGACAGTCCCGATTTTTGGGGCTTTTTCTTATATAGGGTCCTATTACCCCCCACCCCGTCCTGATTTTTCACACTTGCTGTCTGGTCACCCTAGTTGTGTGATTTGTTTAAGGTTTTCTTTCTTTAATAATAAAATAGGTTTGGATAATGATTGTGATTATTTTGCATAGTCTTGATCATGATATCCCCTAAATATCTCGAAGAACCCCTGTGACTAAATAGTGGGAACCACACCCCTGAGTTGGCAATAAGAAAAACAATTCGGCCCTACCGTTCCTTGTTTCTCAAAACTAAATATTTGCAGTCATTTTTAAAATACAATTATTTGGCTTATCTAGGGATCTGATATAGCTCCCAGTGAAGCCAATAGCTAACCTCAGTGGGGCAGGATCAAAGCCTGGATTCTTAGTGAGATGCAGTAAAATACTACGTATGAGTCCAGCAAGTGAGACATGCAGAACAGTTTGCTGCCACCGAGCCAGGAAATGGAGTAAGGAAGAAAGGAAAGAAAAGTGAAACGTGCTTCCTAAGACCAAAGTGGCAGTTGCTTGTTTAAAGTAGGAGCTATCAACATGAAAAATATACTGACTACTGAAGAAGGATCAGAACCAAAATACTGGATCCAAGCATCCAGATTTAGGGGGCTTATACAGCTGTGAATTTTGCAGCTTGGGCGGTTCCTGTATTACATTAAAAGAAAAGAGGAAAAAGTTGGTAGACAGGTCACACTCTCCAAGCCCCCAAGGAGTAACCTATACAAAAATGACCTTTTCTCAAATGCATAATTAAGCGTTCTCAAAAACAATGTGTTCTCTGTTTAAGCAGAGATGCAAACCACATGCTTGCTATTACATTTATGTCAGAAGCCTGCTCTTCTGTATAAAGTTTAAATAGATTCATAACTCTGGGACAAATTCTATACTTGGCTATCAGCATGCAACTACTGCATCTTTGAAATCAAATGGGAGTTGTATGCAAGGGTAGGATTCTTCTCGGTATGATTAAATCACTTTTTTACAACTGATTCATGACGAATACTGTTTTAATTATTAGTGTTTATTGTAGGACCTAATTTGCCTCCCTTACTCATGCTGGTAGTACCTTACTCTGCCAGTAGTCTGATTTCAGTGGGACTACTTGCGTAGTAAGGCACTAGGCTGTTAGAGAGCGGGCCATGGGCAGGCTGGTCTAGTGGTTAAAGTGAGAGTTCATACTATCAATTACAGCTGGGTCCAGGGTGGGCAGAGTTCAGGAACAAGCCCTGGACCAGTGCTGGAGGGCCAGAAAGCAAATGCCAGAGCCAGAGGGTAACCAGAGTCATAGGTCAGATGCGGAGTTGAGGATCAGCACTGGAGAGACAGGCGCCAATAGGGAACTGGAGCGAGCAGGAGCAGGGACAGGCATGATACACATTGCGCAACCAGCCAGCTACTGCTGGGCTTAAAGCCAGCCAGCTGCCCTTCCTGACCAGTCAGATGGTGCAGTCAGTCAGGTAGCCTGCTGCAGGCCAGCTGTGCTTGTAGGGTTGCCCGGTGACTGACTCCACTGCAGGCCCTGACCCCTGACATAGGCAACAGGGATAAGAATGAATGGATTATGCCGCATGTGTTAAAATGTAGTTCTGCTGCTTTAATTGTCTTTAAAGGGAGAGTCATTGGTGAGAAAATGGCTCTACCCCCGCATGATGAGTAGGAGACCATGTGGGCAGATAGTGAGTTTGGCTATCAACAAAGGAAGATAAGGAGCTGGTCAGTCTGGGATCCCCTAAACGTAATTCATGAACATTAAACTAAAATATTTCTTTTTGAAAGACTAGTGACCAGATCCCCAGCTGGTGTAAAGTGGCCTGGCTCCACTGAAGTCAATAGTAAGTTACATTAGATGAGGCTCAGACCCTAAAACTGGCCACTTTCACTTCCTGACCCTCCTTTCATGAAAAGCATTGGTCGGTGTAAAGGCAATAAGAGGTGCTGGTGTGGGTGGCGCTCCATAAGTCCAGTACCCTGCCTGAGGGGAAAACTCTTTTCTGTAAGCTTTATTTCTGTTTAAACTGTTGCAAATATAAAATGATGCCACCCTAGCAGAATGTGGTAAATGTTTCCTGTGGTTACAGTGCTTAATGAGGTTAACACTGCTACTGAGGTTAACTCTTAAACTTGTCATGAGAAAAGAAGCCGCCTCTTTAGAAGTGTTTTATAATGGAGAAAAATCTGTCACTGAGTGAGAATATATTATGCTAATGTAATCCTCAAACATCTCACCCCAATCCTCAGGCTCATGTCAAGTCTAGGTTCTCTCTCCCCGCAATCCTAGTGGGTTCAGCTCAGGTTTCACTTGTTCTCAGATGTTGGCAGCAACCATCTGCTGTCTGGAGACCCAGTTGATGTGGAACCCAAATCTCCAGTAAAAATCCTGCCTCACAGACCTAGATTCCTCCCTGTAGCTTTTGTTGCCAATCACCCTGCCTCAACTCTACCCCGCTGGGGACAGATGGCCTTCTCAGCCCTCACTTGTGATTTAGTGGGGTCCTAGCCAGCAGCCTTTCTCCTAAAAGGAGCACCTCTACAACAGGGTTTTTAGAGAACTGCCTTGTATAGGTCAATGCCTCCTAGAATCCATAAAGGTTCTTCTGGAGCAGGATTGTATTTATCCAGACTAGGTAAAGTTTTGAAGAAAATCTGCATAGAAATAATCTACGTTAATGGGACCCTCTAAACACTCATATCACCCCCTTCAAGTACTCTTTTTGCCTTAAAGCCACATACAACAAGCAATGTATCAGATTACAATGTCTACCATTGCTTTAGAGACTTCATGTTTTCTCCTGATTTCTCCTTCCCCTACTTTAACAGAGAGGGCATCTATTGGAAAGCACATATGAGGGCTACAGGGGGGAAGAGATCTCTTCTAAGGGACTTCTTCATTTCTTCTAGAGAACAACACCTGTAAAACAGGCCTCGGCAGAAACACTTTTTCCTCCATGTGGGTAACTTTCTGGAGAAAGTCTCACCTTTCAGGGAAATCCCTTACTGCCCTCTTCATTCAAAAGGGATCTTCTCGTCATACAATTCTTCTTTGCCTGCAGCATTCCTTGTAGAACTCTGTACCTTATAACGAATCCATTGGTGGCTGCCTCTGGGGTGTGAATGGACTGTAGCCCATAGACTGAAGTAGGAGTTGTGGGTGGGCTTTGCTGCACTCTTCCACCTGGCACCACTTTTCTCACCCTCTGCACTTCACCAGATTAGAGCCCAATTAAAATTGGGCTTTCTGGGGTGAAGTGTACTTCTCTCTGTAGTAGAGGAGCGAAGGTGCTTGTCACAATACTGAGTTCACTGTTCTATACTGACCTAAATGACAGGGCCAGAAGTTACAGGCAATACTATGAACTCACTTGTCAAATGGGATGGTCAGAATCTCATGTTTTAATGGTAAAAATGGCATTTGTGTATACAACTATCCATATGAACACCTGAAAGCAAGTTTGGTTTGCTTAACCACAGCATTGGGATATAACATCAGACACCCCCAGAATCTGCTTCTTAAAACATTCAACCAGAGGGGGAAATTCTGTAATAAATGCAATTTAGGAGATAAGTGAGAAAGGCAGCAGTTTGGGATGGAGGGATGTGATTGGTGGAATGCTGTAAGGTAAATATTAGGAACATTTCTGTTCATTTCACACATAAATTGCCTGGAAAGAGGGGCAGAGATAGAATGTAACTAAATTTGATGCAACTGAAAGCTGGAGCATTTCGGGGAGGGGGGGAGATTTTTGTAATAGGTTGATGTGTGTATTATCAGAAAGATATTTTTCTTAACAGCTGAATTAAGCCTAACTCACTGCTATCAAACAATTAAGTATGAAATATATCAGATTTCTTTGATATACAACTGACAAACAGGGGAAATTGAGAAAGGTTGTTTGTTTTTTTAAAACATTGAATAACTATAATTTAAAAATAAACTTTTCCAAAAAACCGTGCGAGAAAAAAATGAGGTTGTTTCTTTAAGGGGTGCTGGGTTTTCCCACAGAATGACTCAGAGTCAAAGATACTTATCAAACTGGAAACAATAAACTATTCTTGAGTGATCAGTAATGTAGGTCAGGGTTTTGCTGATAGTTTCTGTTATAGCAGTGAACTCTGAATTAGTCCCAGCCTCTTAAAAATGCTGTGAAGTAGCAGTGAGTAGAGAAATCAAGGCGCTGACTACAGAAGTGGAACAATGGCCTGATAGATGGCAAGGTAAAAAATAACCAAACTCCTCAAAACTTTGATAAGATTTTTTTTTTTAATATATCTGAAGCTGTTAGCAGCAGGCTTAGGTATTTTATGGCTTTCTTGTTTATGCTTTCTGTAAACATGCTGCACAGCATGCGTCGCAGAGATGGTACAGCTACTTTGTCCAGATTATTTGTTGTAAATCAGTGGTTCTCAACCAGAGGTCTGGGGTCCCCTGGGGGGCCACGAACAGCAGGTTTCAGGGGATCCGCCAAGCAGGACCAGTGTTAGGGCAGAAAGCCTAAGCCCTGCCACGCAGGGCTGAAGCCCAGGGCCTTGAGCCCCACCACCCGGGGCTGAAGCAGAAGCCCGAGCTACTTAATTTCTTGGGGGCCCCTGTGGAATGGGGCCCCAGGCAATTGCCCTGCCTGCTACCCCATAATGCCAGCCCTGGCTTTTCTATGCAGAAAACAGTTATTTGTGGCACAGGTGGGCTGTGGAATTTTTATAGTATGTTGCGGGGGGCCTCAGAAAGAAAAAGGTTGAGAACCCCTGCTCTAAATTACAATGCAGTGTTAGTGTACTAAGATATTTAGGCATTGGAGCACTCAGCAGTGCAGCAACTAACTGATTTAGGAGCCTAAGTCTCATTTTCCAAAGGGATTCAGACATTTTAGAAGCCAACATCCAATTGACAGCCAATGGGATTTAGGGTCTTAAGTACCTAAATCACTTTTGAAAATGAGACTTAGGTGCCTAAGTCAGTTAGGTGTTGCAGTGCTGAGCACCACAACACTTAATACCTTTACAAATCTGGGCCTAAGAGGTTTTTAGTAGTCAGAGTTCTTAGTAGAGATGGGATCGAATCTCCAGCGCCAGATACTTCTAAATTACCGGGATGTTCAAATTCCAAGCCTGCATCTGATTCCAAAGGTTGCAAGTGGCCCCTATGAATTGGAATAAAACCGTAAATTTGAATAACTCCCAAATCAGGTGGTGTTTGAAATCCTGATCTAAATGTTACAGCTGGAGGCTAGAAAGTTCTTCTTAAAGAAGAACTTTTTCAAAGCATGTGTGTTTTTTATTTGTTTCTTTTAACTTGCAGGAGTGTAGCAGGATGTTGGTAGGGTGTTAAAATTCTTGTACCAGATCAGATAAGGAGAGAGAGTATGAAAGTTAATGAAGGGGATTACTAAGTAGTTTTGCCATCTCCAGTACAGAGGAAAGTTTTAGGACACTGTGGCAAAGGCAATACAAGGAGAAATACCAGGGTACTTGTTACGCATTAGACATTCTAGACATGTAATATTAGTCTAAAGCCTTTTGAAATGTATTCTAGATCACTAAGTACAGCAGTTGAAGAACTACCATTTCCAATGGAAATATTCTTTTTTCAGATCACTGGGATTATTTAAAAAAATTATTTGGCAATATCTACTTTTGATCATTTTTCTATAGCCTTAAGTACCAGTTTAAACAGAAGGGTAGAGCTATCATTGACCTTCAGTTAGTGCCAATCCTGTATCTCCTAGAGCTCAGTTTTGAACTGAGATCCGCAAATGCCTAGCCTCACAAAATAGAAACACCGCTGACTCCCCTCCGAGAGCCAGCTGCAGCAGCATACTTTCATGCACCTCAAAGTTGTGCTTGGGTAGCTAATGCAGATAGCCTCCAAAATGGATGTGGTATCCCAAGAAGAGGTTTCAGCCCGGCGCATCAGTCATTCTTGTATACCCATCAAAAGTAAGCATGGCTGTGCCAAGTTTCACCAGCTCCAGATATGTCAAAGTCTAGCCCCTTCAGAGGCATCATCAATCGAGAATTCTCTAATTTTACCCATGTTACATCTAACTTGGGTCTCATCACAATGTAAAAGTCCAGCACTGAGAAATATCATGTGGATTTCTGGCATTCTCTGGAGGGCTGCGGGTTCATAAAAGAGAAAATGGCCAGAGACAGGCTGGTATGGAGAGATTAAAACTAGGTGTAAAGGTATCAAGTTCAGCAAGGAAAAATTGAGACTGGGTATTAGAGAAGACTTCCTGAGAGTGATAAACTAGTCTCCCAAAGGGAAAAGTAGAAAACCCATTGCTTGGGACTTTTAAAACTAGATTGGATGACACCCTAGAGAAAAATACCAGAGTGATTAATCCTGCACAAGTTAGAGGAAAGTAAAACCAACCTAATAGCATTAGAGATGGAAGAGACCTAGGAAAACAATTACAGCTCCCATTGGATGAGGTAGTCAATAGGTGGACCGTAGGCCAAATCTGGACTGCCAGATGCTATTGAATGGACCGTGAAATCTTTTTATTTACTTTTCATCATTATTGTGGTGTGGAAAATGTTTCTTTGGAGTCTGGACCTTGTCTATACCTTGACCAAATTATAATTTAGACCTTGACAAAAAATAATTGACTACTCCTTGCATAATCTTATGCATGTGAATAGTCCTACTGAACTCTCTAGCACTGCTTCTAATAAAGAAGATTATTCATCTGTAACTGGAGCTTTCCAAGTATATTTCCTCTGCAGATCTGCTCTTGTGGGAAGATGCACCTTGATTCCATGAGCTTGCTACTAGCTGGAATGTTGTGATATTTGTGGCCATTTTTATTCCACTGCATGCTTCCAGATGTTTGATGCAAGACTTAGTCTTCTTAAGTCCTTTTCCTACTGCCATTGAGTGGTGCGGTCTCAAAACCATGCTCCATCCATTGGTCTTTTTGACCCATTAATCCTCTCCCTTTACCCATTTGTTAATTTTAGAATCATTGTAATATAGCTAACATTTAATGGTTTTTTTTTAAATAGTTAGTTTTTAAATGGTAGTCCATAGTGGCACACAATTATGGACTGGTTCCTCTCAGTGCAGTTGAATGGATCCACATCAGAACTATAGAAGAGATACTAGTGTGTCTAGACAAGAAATGACTTGCAAGCCTGTGTTGATTTAAACAGACACAACAATGCACACGGCAGTCAAATAATGCATGAATGTGAACCCAGATTCATCTGTGGGTTTAAGATTGAATGTGCTTCACGAAAATGTAACACCAACAGACCCCGGTCGTCGGCAGGATTGAATCAGGGACTTCCGGAGCTTAGTGCATGAGCCTCTACTGCATGAGCTAAAAGCCAACTGACTGTTAGCTAAGGCTGAAGAGCAGATTCATTTCAGTTCTCTCTCTCTAAGTGGTCTCCGTGCCACTGGATGGGACAGAACACCACACCCAGGAGGTGTGGGGGTTATATAAGCACACATATGAAAACTAGGGCTGTGTGAAAATGATTACAACAACCCCCAAAATTCATCCCAGGCTTGCAAAAAGTTTTGGGGGCATGTCCACTCTCACCCTCCAATCTATTCCCGGGACACAGCTACCACTGCCTAACAGGCTGCTGGATTCCCCATATGTCTGAAATCCTCCATGGAAGAGCTCCATTCCCCCTTCTTTCTTGTCTCGACTTCGGGGGACTGTCCCCTTCCCTCCCTGCTGGGAGCCTTCAAAGTAACAGCAGTTAGCCCCGTCTTCTGTGCTTGGAGTAAGGGGGTGGGAGGGAGGAGGGTATTCTGGTAGCTCCATTTCTTGCCAGCCTACAAAAGGTCTTCCAGGGAGCTGGAAGCCACCCATTTCCATCATCCAAATGGGGTAGGAAGCAATCTACTCCTGCTGCTGACGACTGCCAGAGTCACTATACAGCCAGGAGCCATGAATGCAGAAGTTTCCTGCCACACTGCTGCCTGATAAAGGGAAGAGAGGCTTCCAAATGCCTCCTGTCCTTAAAAGACCTTCCCAGGATGCGGGACAGCTGTCTTATCAGACAACCCCCAGAAAAGGGGGGATAAGGAGGCCTCTACTCAGCATGCCTTTTAGATGCACAGTAAAGGGGCAGTAACCTTGTCCTTGAAGACCTGGAATGAATGTGAGGGGAGGGCTTGCAGGCCATTGATCAGCCTTCCGATTAGGCTCCAAAGAGAGGAGATAGGAAATAGCACTGGGCGAGGAGTTGCTTTGGATAGAGAGAGAAGGGCTTAATGAGGATGGAGCCTGGGCTCTTGCCATTCTGAAATTTCACATCACCTGGATGGTGCTGAGTTTACTGAATAACTGGAATAACACACCCAGCTGAGAGCCAGATACGTTCCCATTTCTGCCATGCCAGATAGCAGTACCTGGTGTAAGCTCTGCTGCCCTTAGGGCACAGAGAGGTGCAGCACATTTTTGCACCTATTCCTTTTGTTTCTAAGCAAGTTCAGATTCAAACTCTTAAAGTGGTGAATACCAGCGGCCTACAAGGAAGTGATGTCTCTGGATGACTTTACCAAGAAAATAAGTTTATCCAAAATCCATGCATGTCATGAATTCAAGAGAAGAATGTGGGTACACAGTGAATTGCCTCTCTCTTCAGAACACTGATATATTTCCAGTCTATTTCTTCCTCCATGGGACTGGACATCAAACCTCTAGATCTTTACAAGCCTCAAAATTCCAAGTCCCTGCAAATGCTGGCAGAGATGTATCTAGAGCAGTGGTCCCCAAACTTTTTATGTCATGCTCCCCTTATCCGTAATGTAATCTGTCCCTGCGCGCGCGCACACAGGCTGGGAGCCAGGTCCAGGATTGGGAGCCAAGGCCAAGGAGCCAGAGCGGAGCCAGGAGTGGGGCCAGGGCCAGAAGTGGGAGCTGCAACCGGGATGGGGCTGGGACCCGACATCCACGGGACCTTGATTGGGAGTGGGGCTGGAGTGCTGAAGAGGGGACTGGGAGCAGGTTGGAGATGAGGGGGTGCTCCCTTCCCACCCCCCATAGGGGCTGGCCCAGTTCCCACAGCAACCCCCCTGAACGTTCCTCTGCGCCCCCCTAGGGAGGCATGCCCACAGTCTGGGGAAAACTGATCTAGAGAAATCAGGTTGCAGTGAGGCTTAAGGCCAAGATTTTCCAAAGTGACTAGTGAATTTGGGTGCTCAGCTTTGAGACTACCTTGAAGGGGCCAGATTTGGAGAACGTGCTGAGTACCCACCCTTTGGCCACTTTAAAGGTGTTTCAAGTTGGGTTCCAAGAGACACACAAAATTACTAGGCACTTCAGAGACTTAATCTAAATCTTCTAGAGCCTGATGGCACCTGCACAATAGGTCAGGAGTAGGAGGGGTAAAAATCACTCTCTCCCTACCGAAGAGAATGTGGGTGTCTGAAGATTACTGGGGGTAAAAATCCCCTTCACCATCAGAACGTGCTAGAAAGTGTCACAGGAAAGTACTAAGTAGAAAGTACTCAAGTGAATTTGCGGTAGATGTGACATCTTTCTTAAGAAGTCAAAGTCTGTCTTCAAAACAAAGCAGAAGAAATAAAAAAATAGAAAAATGAGAAAGAAAGTCATAACCAGTAGGCAAATTAACCAAGTGCTCCACCTTAGAGCAAGTCATTTTCCTTTTCTCTAACTGACAGAAAGGAGCCAGATAAAAACAGGAGCTGTGGGTGGTCCGCACTTCTGAAAATCAGGCCATCTCTACTTTAGGTACTCACCGTTAAAAATCTAAGATTCCACATTGTAGCTTCTGGATACTTTCCTCTCTAGCAAACCCTAGCCCTGGAACTCAGCTCTCTGAATATTGCCTCCTCTGCCTAGCTCTAAGCAACGCCTCGCCAAATTCACACCTCTATTAACTTCAGTGGAATTACACCAGCCATGAGTTTGGTCCACTGTATTTAGCAGCATCTAAAGATTCATCCTACTGTGGCCAACATTTTCAATTTTTGCTGCTGTGGATCTGGAAACTAGCCTTAGGCCCTTCTGTACATCTGGAAGTGAGATAGGACCAGAGCTATAGCAGTGTGCAGATGCAGGAACTAGCAGGACCAATGACATCTGTGTATTTGAGGTTCTGATACTGGCCTCTCATGTTATTAGTTTTGTTTTGTCTTGTCTTAGAACCTGGTCTCAACATTGCATTGTTTATTGTGAGAAAGGTCTAATGTTAATTTCATTTTTTCAGAGGCCATGCTTTTCCACTGACATCAGCCACGAATCAATCAGGTCATGGTTAGATTTAAAGTGGCAGTGGCGCTCCATATACTCTTCGGCTGGATTTACAGAGGTATAGTCTGTCTTCCATCTCACCACTTCTTAGTGCTGAATTCAGGAACAATTGTTAGTATAGCTTTGTGTCTTAGAGAAATCAATACATTTCAGCTAACATAATGGCACACAGAGCTGATGAACAGCCAAGCATAAAGTGAATGTAGTTGAAATAAGATGAACATATAAACTATTTTGGGGCCTTTATAGCTGTTTGATGCCTACAGACATATAGATATGCCTCGTTTTATTGCACATCTTAGAAATCAGAGGTTTCAATGCAGCCACACCTTTCCAGGAAGAACAGATCACGTCTGATATCGCTCAGAAGCTAAATTTGTCATCTCTGGTGCAGAGCTGTAATCTGATCATCAGGGGCCCTTGTGCTTCTATCGTGGAGCTGCCTTAATCCTCTTACCTTTGCTTTAGCTCAGATCCGTTTGTAAAAGGTTATCTCCTGCTAGTCATTATTAAAGCACAATCTGAAATTTGTGACGTCAGGTGATTCCTATCTGAGTTGTTACTGCATACCGCTGACATTTCGTAGGACCGGGTTCTATGTGCCCTGACAGGGGAATGTGGGGGCACTGGGGATGAGGCACCCGTGACCTGTACCAGAGAGAGCTGTGCAGAAGGGAGAACAGTGTGTACTGAGTCACTGTGTTTCCCCCCCTCCCACACAGATGGAACCTTGGCTTCATGCCCACAATGAACCAGTCACTGTAGTACAGGATGTATGATAGAGCACAGACACAGTACCAGCACTGCCCTTACTCCATTCAGTATCTTTGTTTTAGAGGGTATGGAAGGCAGGGCTTCTGTACTCCAGGATTCCACGGCCTCCGAAATCTTCCCCTTAGCATGACATTGTGATCTAAACTCTAAGTTCTCATTAGCTATCAATAGTTTTGTGTGTGTACATGCACCCACATGTAAAATCCTGGCTGCACTGACTTCAGTGGCAAAACACCCATGGACTTCAATGGCGACAGGATTTCAGACCTTCCCCCCTACTCCATTTCTGCTCCGATAGTGTGATGGCAATCTAGTGCACATTCCACTAAACATGAATGCCAAGTAATACCCAGCCTGAAATAATACCCATTAATCCCAAACAGGTGCTAATGACAAATTGTCATAAGATTGTAAATTTTCATCCTCAACTTTTTCACTGGTCCTTTTGCTGATCCTTTTGATAGAAACTAACAAAAGGAAGTATTTCTTCACACAATGCACAGTCAACATATGAAACTTTTTGCCAGAGGATGTTGTGAAGTCTAAGACTATAACAAGGTTCAAAAAAAGAACTAGATAAATTTATGGAGGATAGGTCCTAACCTCTGTTTGCCAGAAACTAGGAATGGGCAACAGGGGATGGTTCACTTGATGATTATCTGTTCTGTTCATTCCCTCTGAGGCACCTGGCATTGGCTACTGTTGGAAGATAGGATACTGGACTAGATGGACCTTTGGTCTGACCCACTATGGCCAGTCTTATGATCTTATGTTCTTAAATATATATTTCTCTCACAGTCTAAATGCAAAAATCCGTGGCAAACTGAAACTGCAAGTGCAGGGTAAAACAGATTACATTTAGTATCTAAATAAATAATACAAGGGATATTTTACTGATTGCCTTATTCATTTTAACAAAAGCAACACCTAGCTCCTATATAATGTTTTTCATCAGTAGATCTCAAGGTGCTTTACAAGGGACGTTCATAACTAAAATCAATAGATGTCTCCATTGTTTAAACTATACCTGAAGTGGGTATAGAAGTTCCAGGATGTTACTCTAGAACAGTGCAGAAACCAGGGACAATTGTTGGATTTAGGTCCGACCTTGTTCATTAAGGTCTGGTTTTAAGCAGCGTCCACTAGAATCATTTGACTAGTCAAAAAGAAGTGCAGCCAAATATGCTGCATAACTGAAACATTAGCTTCTTCTATTTAAAAAAGCAATCAGAGACCTATTTTAATCAATTTATGCTTTCACAGGAGTCATAAACGTTCACTGCTCTGGATACGTGTGGATAGAACCAGCTCCAGTCATTCAGATGGGTTTGAACATTTCTATAAATTGCCATTCTACGGTAAACTGTCAAATGGCAAAGTTATACATGATGCTAAATGATACTCATATAGAAGACAAATTATTAACAACAATAAACAAAACTACAGTGCAACTTCAGCTTCATGATTTCAGAAAACCATATTCCACTGTCCTATGTTATGCCAAGTGTCCCAGCAGAGCTGCACATATGGTAGTATGTGGAACACAATTTTCTGCAGGACGTAAGTATTTAATATTTTTAGATGCCGCACCTAAAAAAAAAATCACACAAAAGCAGTGTTGGTATTTTTTCCAGTTGAAAAGTGAAACTTCCATTTTTTATTTTATTTATTTAACAATAAAAGGTTTGGGGTCTTGTTAGTAATTAAAGCTATATTGTAGTTAACCAGCAAGTTATGTTGTAACTGGAGTCAGCTGATATACATCATTAGTAGCAACTCCAGTGCATGTTCTGTCATGTGGCTGCATACAGGTACAGTAACTCCTCACTTAGGCCTGATCCACCCTATGACTTTAGGTCGAATTTAGCAGCGTTACCTCGATTTAAGCAAGTCATCCCGGTTCACGGTGTTTTGTTGTTACATTGCTGAGCAATTAGGGAACATGCTCGTTTAAAGTTGGGCAATGCTCCCTTCTAATGTCGTTTGGCAGCTGCCTGCTTTGTCCACTGCTTGCAGGAAGAGCAGCCCGTTGCAGCTGGCTGGTGGGGGCTTGTAACCAGGGTGGACCTGCAGCCCCCCATCAGCTCCCTGCTCCCCTAAGTTCTTTGTGCTGCAGCCGCCCAGCAGGCTACCAATTGCCTAGAGTTCAGCTGTCCCTCCCCCAACTACCATGTGCTACTCCTGCCCTGTGCCTTGGAGCTGCTCC
This sequence comes from Mauremys mutica, assembly GCF_020497125.1. Lineage (NCBI taxonomy): Eukaryota > Metazoa > Chordata > Testudines > Geoemydidae > Mauremys > Mauremys mutica. The sequence goes on from NC_059079.1 coordinate 19,287,779, forward strand.
CAGAGACTCCTGCTTGCTGTGCACAGGGGAAAGGGGGGGCTAATGTCAGGGTGTCCCCCTCCCCCCCTGCTCCTGCATCCCGCTTACCCCTTCTCCATATAGAGCAGGGAGGGGACACCCACAGAGAGAGACAGAGAGAGCTTGGGGCAGCAGCTGCTGCCTCAACTTCCTGATCCACTTAAAAAGACAATGCACTTAAGAGTGGGTCAGCTTACTTAAAGGGGCAGTGTGCATCTCTCTCCCACACACAAGGTGTGTGTCTGTCTCTGTCTGCTATGCTGTCTCCCCCCTCGTGTTCGCGCTGCCTTTGGGAGAGGCTACATTAACAATAATGTTTTAACCCTTGACGGCTCAGCCAAGTGCTAGTTCATCATTTAGCAGCAAGGCATTCCCTGGGAAATATCCCACCCTCTTCCACCCTCTAACTTCACCACCTCAACAAAGCTTCACAATCATCATTGCTGTGAACAGTATTAAATTGTTTGTTTAAAATGTATACTGTGTGTATATCTAATAATATATATTTTTTTGTCTGGTGAAAAAATTTCCTTGGAACATAACCCCCCATTTACATTAATTCTTATGGGGAAATTGGATTCGCTTAACATCGTTTGGCTTAAAGTCACATTTTTCAGGAACATAACTACAATGTTAAGCAAGGAGTTACTGTATCTGGATGTGACACTGAAACTATCCTTCTCCTATCACTGTCATATGCTTGCCCAAATGGCAAGGAGATATTGAACTCCCTGAGTCAAGTGACAGAAGTGACTGTGTGCATCTTTACAGGCTATAACACCACCTAATGCTTATACAGCTGTCTTCAGGGGTAGATTTGAAAGCGCTTTACTTTACAAGGTGGTCACTACCATTATCCCCATTTTACGCATAGGAAAACTGAAGCACAGAGAGGCAAACTGATGTGCCATAGTTTGCTTCCTTCTACACAATCACTAGCATGGATACCCTGACATGTGGAGTTGAAAGGAGAAAGATGGGGCAGCCAGAGTGCGGAAGGAGTTGGGAATCAGATGGTTTCCTTTCAAAATCTGTGCATTTTATGCGGACATGGCTGCAAAAGTTTTAACGCTGTTCTGTGTAACATTAAATCCCTCCCCCGACTCCAGAGCCCCTCACTGCTGCAGCCACATGAACACTTCTGCTGGCAGGAGAGCTGCCGTAAGATAGCAGTACAGCGAGATTTACCACCAGTGTGCTTGAGTGTGCTGGAAGTCCCACATCTGGCCTGGGATTAATAGAGTTTGGGCAGTTTTTGCTTTCAGATCCTTGGCCACTGCCTGTGAGCATTTGACAGCCTACTTTTCTCACTGTACCCATCTGTAAAATAACACTGATCTGCCCCACAGAGGTGATAAATATTTGTAACAAATAAACGCCAAGATGCCCATCCACGTGGTATCTTGCCACACACTGACATGTCTTAAATTGGCTCATTAACATTCTAAATTAGAGGAGCAAACACACTACATTTCCCTGTAGCTTTAAGACTGAGTGAAGGATCTCTGGACTGTCAGCTAAGGCCCTGGATTTCATAGTTCAGTTGGACATTTCATCATTAGCTTGGGCAACGGGAGGCGTCTAAGTAAGATTTTCTAATGTGGTCAGGTTCATGTTTTAAGTGTGTTTCTGGCAGAGTGAATTGCAAAGGTGCCAGGAATGCCCTGCCTGCAGCCTGCAAGCTCCATCCCTGGGACAATGAGTTCCAGCATCCCAGCCCAGTAGAAGATTAATTTAATTAATACTAGTGGAGTACTTTAAAATCTCAGCTAAAACCCACTGTGGAAAGCCACAAAATAACACAATCATCTGATTCTTGTATCAAATAATTATGGGTAAAATGCAGCACGTCTTTGTAACTTCTGTTCAAAGATATAGACCCTTGGGTTTAAGTTCTATAGGACATTACAGTTTCAAATGTCTGAATGTCCACTCATTGGATGAGCTGCCCTTTAACTACTGAACTGACATACATTTGTATATAATCTGTCTTTGTAGATTCACCAGACAGTCCAACCAATTTAACTTGTGTCATTTATGAACATTCAGACCACCTGACTTGTGCTTGGGACACAGGGAAATACACTTACATAAGTACTAATTACATTCTCTACCTGAAGAGGTAAGTCTTGCCAGGACAGCTTCTTGCTGTGTTTAGTTGAAAACCAAGAACAATTGAAGTAGAGGGCTCTATGCATGGCTTAGAATGTGGCTCTGAGCATTTGAAAGGACTAAGACCAAGAGGATCTGGGGTGGGGATAGCTGAGTGGTTTATGAACCCCAGTTTGGGAACCACTGCCTTACACACTAATGAGGGGAGGGATAGTTCAGTGGTTTGAGCATGGGCCTGCTAAACTCAGGGTTGTGAGCTCAATCCTTGAGGGGGCTATTTAGGAATCTGGGGCAAAAATCTGACTGGGGATTGGTCCTGCTTTGAGCAGGGGGTTGGACTACGTGACCTCCTGAGGTCCCTTCCAACCCTGATATTCTATGCTCTCACTGATTCTCTCACTTGCTAGTGTGCTTTGTGGTAAAGGTGCTAATGGTATGGAAAGAAAACAGCAGAACAAACTAGGTTAATTGGGGGTAATGGTTAAGACTGGTGAGCTCTTGTAACCCTAAGTACCAGTATGACTGTGCGGTCTAAAATGTGTGGTCAGAGTAACAGCAGCCACAAGCCAAGCACAATTATACAAATGCTCTAGTTTTGATGACTGGAAAAACAGAGTGTCCTACTTACACTTTCTAGAAGACCGCCTTACAGATCTCTTCAGGTGAACTACCAAGTGTATCTGGCTAGCTCTCACTTAACGCAAATGAGGTGGTGTTTAGGATTTAAATCTTTTAAGACCTAGCTTTCCACTCAGTGTTGTAATTACTTGTCTAATCAGTGCTATGTCTATGTATCTCAGGAGAGCTCCTTCCTGCTTAGATAGAAAAGCTTCCTTTGCTTTCTTTCTTTTTCTGAATGCTGCCCCAGAGGGGCGTTTTCTTCTTTCACTCATGACTGCTGTTCTGTGCTAGCTATAGTGGCTCTCAACACTCAATTGAAGGGGACAAATAAGCAGGCTGGTAGCAGGGCCTGAGTGAGGGAAAATATCAGCATCTTAAGGGCCTAACTGGCTCCTATTACTTCCGTTGACTGCCTGTTCTCCTCAAATGGGGTCAGGGAAGCAGCAGGAAACAGGAAGCTCCCTGAGAAGCTGGTGTTAATCAGTCCAGGATCCTGGGGGTGCTAGAGAGGTACATAAGAAGCTCCTCTTCCTCTCTCTCTCTCTCCCTGCAGCTCCTGCTGCTTTCTGTTATTACCTCTCACCTTTTCTCCTGCCTGCCTGTTATGTCTCTTGTGTCCTCCTTCCTCTAGCACAGCACTCCACCATCTCTGTGCATCTAGAGCAGAGAGAGAATACATATGCACCAGCAGCAGACAATTTTCTACATTCTGTGTCCTAGTGGCGCCCCCCCATCCCCACAGTCTGGCACCTGAGGCAGCCGCCTCAGTTCGCCTCATGGTAAGGCCAGCCCTGGCTATTTAGCTAGTAGTTGAGGATGTGTTTCCAGTCAAACTTAAACCAAGAATGTAAGACAAAAGCCAGCTTTCTACTTGATGCGCCTGAGCCATCACTGTGTTACATTACTTGTATGCCAATGTAGCTCATGCTCATAGAACTCCATGGATTTATCCTTCTGTAAACTGGAGTAGTACAGTGGGGAAAAAGGGCCACATGTTCTGTTGGGAGGTGCTGGACAGCACTAATTATCTGTAGCACAGCCTTCCCAACAAGATCAGGGCCCCATTGTGCTAGGAACTGTACAAACACCGTATAGCTTCACTGCAATTGGAGGGGTAATTGCAGCTCTGGTGCACATATCTGCACTGTATCTTTACTCTAGCTAGCACAGATAATAAGAGCAGTGAAGACACAGTGGCACAGTCAGCATTGCAGGCTAGCAACATTAGTACGTACCGAGAGTTCCAGGCAGGCTTGTACAGCTGGCTCTGGAGTCCATGCCACTGTGTCTTCACTGCTCTTTTTAGCTGTGCTAGCTAGATTAAAGCTAGAATGAGTATGCCTACCCAAGCTGTAATCACACCTCCAATTATAGTGTAGACATGAACATAGCAAGAGATGGTTTCCTGTCCCAGAGACCTTACAATCTAAACAGACAAGACAGATAAAGGATGAAGAGGAAAATAATATCCTCATTTTACAGATGAAGCACAGAGTGGTTAAGTAACTTGCTTTAGGTCACCCAGGAAGTTCGTGGCAGAGACAGGAATTGAACCCAGCTCTCTGAAGTGCCATCCTCTTTCAATAGCGTACACATACTTATGAAACTTAACAGCAGAGAGAAAACTGACTTCCCGCAGATTAATTAAAAAAAACAGTGTATTGGAAAGTGAGAAATAGGCAAGTCAGAAACAGAAGGGAGGGGTGGAAAGGGAAGGAAATACAGAGCAAACCTCCCACCCTCAAATGTATGGCATGTATGTTTCTATTTGTCAGCAAGGACCCAATGTCCAGAGATAGTATCAAGTTGTTTAACCAGCCCTTGAAGAGGTCCTGAGATGCTATAATCTACCACAATGTCTTGAGATAGTAAAGCAACAATTTAAATAAATGCTGAAACACTGTAGTGTTTACCGCAGAATTCTTCCTCATTGCTTAGTTCTCACCTGTCAATTTGGACCTTTCTATGTATTCCATTTTTGTGGATCTACACCAGATTCTATTTTATTCAGAAAAAACACCACCATCTGTACAATGATTCACAAAAAAAATCCAGTGAATGAGAAATCACCATCTTTCTTTTTGTTTAGAATTCTGGACATGGATGGCAAAATGAGAAATAATGGGATTATGAGGCAATGAAGTAGTAGGAAAAGCCGTTACTACATCAGTATCAATTTGGCAATGGTATATATATATTGCTAAGGAAAGAGATGGCATCACTAGCCCAGCAGTCATCCTATGAGGTCTGGATGACCAATTGTGGATTGTTCGGGGATGTAGGAGACTGTCACAGTGCAGGAAGATCAACTTATTATCATACCACTAATCTTAAATGAGTTGCTGGGCTGCATTTGCTGCAGGAGATACAGGGCCGGCTCCTGGCACCAGCTTATCAAGCAGGTGCTTGGTGGGGCAACTCCCGAGCGGGGCAGGACTTTCAGGTATTCGGTGGCAATTCGGCGGAGGGTCTCTCACTCCCGCTCCGAGCGAAGGACCTCCTGCTGAATTGCCGCAGATCGCGATTATGATCGCGGCTTTTGGGGGGGGGGCTGCTTGGGGCGGCAAAACCCCTGGAGCTGGCCCTGAGGAGATAAGACTGACAAAACTGTTGTAACAATGTGGTGGCCCTACCATCCCCATTCTCAGGGATTTTTGTTTTTAAATTATATTGGTTTAAACTGGCATTTGTGCTGTTTCTGTCCTTGCTTCATTGAAGTCAATGACAAAATTCCCATTGACTTGAATGGGGCCCGGAATTTACCCCAGTGCTTTTTGCTTTTTTAGTTTACAGACAGGTGAGGAGAAAGCATTTCCTTCGACTGCAGCAATCAACATTTCATTGAGCAAATTACAAGGAGGCAAACTGTATTCTATTTGGGTCCAAGCCAAAAATGACCTAGGCACAGCACATTCTGATCATCTGCAAGTTAACCTTGAGGATTTAGGTAATATATGGTAATTCACAAATGGCTTTGAAGGCAGGTTGTAATATGAACTAAAAAAAACCCTAACCAAAGTGATAAAATCTACATCTAGATGGATGTGCAGTACTGAAGTTTTCTGAGAACGTTGGTGATAAATTACACATTGAGTACTGTTTAACATTAGGGAAACAGCTGCTGATGTACATTTCGATACACTGTCTGACGGCCCTCTCTTATTTGTTCTTCTCAAATTGGGCTGTAATATTTTCCATCAATATTCTTTCATTGGTCACTATGCTCTCTCCTTAGTTTTTTGTGATGTGCTGGATTTGATACTGAGGCTCACAGAGCCTGTGATTTGGTAATACGTTTCAATTACAGCAAGTCTCATACTGCCCGTCTATTCGTTCCAACATTAAATTCCCAGCGTACGTTAATGAAAGTATAAAACTGATTAATGGGAAGTTATCTTTAACTGACAGTGAAATTGTTCAGCTATTGTTCTCTAACAGGTTAAACTGAAAAATCAAGATATATTTTCTCAGGTGAGAACATATGTCTTCTGTAGTAAAGTATATTAAAAAAATCATTATAGCAGAGCCTAACAGTGGTAGACTGGCACCATTTTCTTCATGGGCTCAGAATAGATTCACCATTCTTTTGTCTCTCTTCTAGTGATACCAGCCACACCTGTTATCACCAATGTTGAAACTACAGACAGTTCAGCACCGAGAACTATACTCCACTGGAAAAAGCAAACATCCACGGAGAACGTTTATTGTGAAGAGAGATACAGAGCACTGGCAGACCAAACTTGGCATGTGAGGCAACCCTTTCTCAACTACATAACATGGGTCTGCTGCTGGTCCCATTGACATCAATGGCAAAACTCCCACTACCTTCAGTGGGTGCAGGACTGGGCCCTGCGTGAAAGATCGCTGGGCTAGGTTGTTGATACCAGTTCGCTGGTATCTGGTTTTTCATGCAGTCATTTGCTGTATTCAAGTAAGGAGAAGAGAACGTCTATGAAGCAAGGATTTGCAAGTGATTACATATACTCCCTACAGACATAATAGCACCATATCAACAAGGGTATTTGGGGGGTTGTTTTTAACAGGGCCACTCAGAGGATTCAGGGGACCCGGGGCAAAGCAAATTGCCCCCCTCCCCTCTGGACGGCCCTGGTTTTTAAAACATTTTAAAATGAACTAATTTTTTGTGAAAGGTGCAAGGCTACTAATCCTGGAGACCGAAGTCTTCTGTTTATTCAGACAGGTACAGCAGTAGCAGGACAGTGCAAGCTTCATATTCTATCTGTGTGCATCAAACCTAACCTGGAGACACCTCCTCTGAGGATTACTCTAAGCTTTTCCACTGAAACTCCTACCAGGAGTCAATTAGTGATGTTGGTTTTGTGCAGTGGACTTGTCCACTCATACCTGGACTGAGACCACCTAGTCACTTCACATAGATTACTAACAACTTTAGGGCATTTGTGACTTAGGTTGGATTCAAACAGGTGATTTGGAAGGGATAGGCTCCAATTGAGATATTCAGTAACACCCACTCACTGCCACGTGCAGACTTGCATTGCTTTGTAACTCAAAATAATTTACTGCTGTACTTGCAGAATTCTTTAAATAAACCCTATACTACACAAAAGAAAATTAACACAATATTCCAGATATTTCCCAGTGCTACAGTTTAATTTAAATCACTTCCAAAGTGACAAACTGAGCTAGAAAAACCACTCATACCAGAATAAGAGTGTGCACCAGGGGAGTTATACCACTATAACTATTGCGGATTAAATTCACACCATCATACTGGTATAATGTCCCATGTAGAAAATCCCTAAGAGACGAGGCTGCTTTTGTAGGTCGGTTTAACATCAGCTGCTAAGGACTCAATTGTGCCCTGCCCCAATTGACTGTGCAAAAGGGCCAGGGTGTATGTGGAGAATTTCCTCCACCCCTTACACCCTGCCAGAGGGACAGGACACAATCCCAATCCCTCCATTTGGGGGAGCACTGCTTCCTCCTGACACCCCCAGAGGTGCAAACCCGGCCAGTACAGATAAGGAGGAGGCAGAGCCATGGCCACACCCCCCTCCACATTGGGATGAGGAGCTGGCCACGAACACAGCCCTAGGCTAAGGTACGATGCAGTGCCCACACTGATCCTGCACTCCTAGGAGCTCGGGGGAGGCTGGTGCCTACTCCCTCAGGGCTAGGGCACTGGGCAGGGATTGTTATAGCATCATTAATAGTTCCAGTACGTGTTGTTGAAAGGATGTCTAATTTCATGAGGCTAGTTAGTACAGCTTGGAAAGTTATATTGTTTGTCAATTTTAGATGAAAGAATGGGACATAAATCTGACAAGAGGGCCACACACAGAGTACAGCCTGGAGTCGAACACAGAGTATGAGTTTCAAGTGAGATGCCGATTAATTCTTGCCAAAAGCTATTGGAGTGGATGGAGTGCGCCCTTTATTTACACAACCCCAGAAGCAGGTGAGTTCATACCCAGGCTTACAAGGGGATTGCTCCATCTCCTGCTGTCAAGCATGACTTTTTCTTATTTTTTTAAAAGTTTTGAATGAGATCACCCCCTTGTTTGGGGGCAATTGTCAAAGGGAGTGGAGTGGTGCAGGCTTCTAGTTACCCTGCTATTGGAACATGTGGGATCAGTACACGGTCAGGTGTACGTTATTGGAGCAGTACCTTATTGGGTGTGTGTATATATATATATATATAAATAAAAGAACTAGATACATTCATGGAGGATAGATCCATCAATGGCTATTAGCCGGGATGGTGTCCATAGCCTCTGTTTGCCAGAAGCTGGGAATCGGTAACGGGATGGATCACTTGATGATTACCTGTTCTGTTCATTCCCTCTGGGGCACCTGGCAGTGGCCACTGTTGGAAGACAGGATACTGGCTTAAATGGACCTTTGGTCTGACCCAGTATGGCCGTTCTTATGTTCAGATTCCCTGGTCAGCGCATGCCAGCTGGAAGTCCAGCCATGCCTAACCCCTGCTGGCTTCTCAGAGCCCCTTTGGGCCAGGGTGCAGGGAATGGGAATGTTAGCTGGGCCCACCTCTTAGTGCTGATGAGAAACCTTGTCTCTGCGCTATGGTGGTGATCAAGAATGCTCCTTATATCTTCTTCTATGTTAATCCAACAAAGTGACCAAGATTTGTCCCTTACCAAGTAAAACAGGAATGTAGCATTTGATTTTCTAATCAGACTAAATGTAAAAAATAGTCACTTCAGCCATTCCCTGTGTGACAATCTCTCTTGCTACAAACACTTCCCATTCTTCCTGGTTGGCAGGCTATAGGGGAATAAAGGCCCACTGTAAAGATATTTGTGATGGCATGTGACACATCATTTCCCACTTGACAGCATAAAGGGTACATTTTTTAAGACGGGCTGAGGTGCAACCTCTCTTTTGACAGCTGCAGTTAGGTAACTAGAGAGGCAGGTACCCAGGTTTGCACCTGAGATTCAAACACACACGCAAAAATACAAATACAAGTGCATCTGCAAAGAGGAGATTGACCTTTTGTAATGTTTGGGCTTTCACCTTTTGGTGGTGTTTAACCAATCAGGGTAGATGTCATCAGACTAGTTAGTGCCGTTTTTTAAATGACTGAGTCAAAGGAGACACAAGGTGAGTGAGGCAATATCTTGTATTGGGCCAACTTCTGTTGGTGAAAGAGACAAACTTTTGGGCTACACAGAGCTCTTCTTCAGGTCATTTGTAACTCAAAAACTTGCCTCTTTCTCCAACAGAAGTTGGTCCAATACAAGATATTACCTCATTCACTTTGTCTCTAATATCCTGGAGCCAACATGGCTACCACAACACTACGAACAACATCAGTCAAAGGAGACAGCATATCTATCGGTTAAAGTAGGAGATTTGGAGTCATGACATCACGATTGTGTTCCTGGCTTTGACAATGACTAAACCTCTCTGCACCTCAGTGGGTACAATACTCTTCTAGATGGGTACAATATTCATCTACCTCATAGGGTCATTATGAGCCTTAACGTATATAATGGTCTTTACGTGAAAGGCATTGATATGAGCACAGAGTTCCAGCGCTAGTTACTGCCTCATGTTTTAAACTGAGCTAATAAAATAATTGCTGTACCCATTCTGCCTCTTCTCTAATGCAGCTGGCATCAGCCCTGGCCAATGCACTGTGACACCTTTCCTTAGATCACTGCCTCCCAGCAGTGGCACATGCAGGAACGATACAGCAACACCATCCAAAGCTTGAGCCAAAGCCACTGCAGTCAAAGGGAACCTTTCCATTTACTTCATTAGGCTTTGGATCAGGCCCTGGATTAGCATCCCATTAGCGGACATAGGTTTTCAAAGATACCATGAATACTTTCATCCTGGGCAGATATATGAATCACGGTGGAACTCACACTTGTCATAAAGGCACTATGTTACTTATCTATTTGCAGTGTGCCTCATCTTTGAAAGTAGAGCAGAGGGCTATTTCCTGGTATATCAACAGCATAATTAATTTGATCCAATTCTTATGTACAGTTGGATTATTCAGTCATTCTATGTGCTCTGCTGTCATGCAGAATGCCACTTGATTCTGAACAGAATTACAAGTTAACTCCCCAATCCTGCAAACTCTTACACTCCAGTCACTTCCCACATGTCAGCAGCCGTAATGACTGTTTGCAAAGTGTTTTCCAGAGGAAAAGCTCTTGGTATTGTTGTGCCAGGTACTGTGTGCCTTTTGGGCAGACACACCGTTGTACCGCCACTTTGGCAATTATAAGGCCAGTCAAATTAATTTTTCCCTCAGCCTGACTGAATCGTGGAGACTACATACTCAGGGCTCTAGTCTCCTATAGATACAGAAAAAGATTCGATTTTTATGTAACCTTATGTAGGTTAAATACCTACATAAGCAAAGGCCCCGCAAATTGATGGGCAAATAGAGTTAACAGCACATCTAGGCAAGAAGTGGTCTCACGGTAGTGTTTTGCTGGTGCCCTCTGCTGGCTTATTCTGGGTATGACATTGTCAGTAGCCAGAAAGCTTGCGGGTTGATTTCTGCTGCCATCTAGAGGTGATTTATCACGGACTGTTATAGGAGCAGACTCCTCAGCTATTCCTTGAACAGTCCTGATTCGAGCCCCAGACCCTGATGTGATTAGGGTAACCAGATGTCCTGATTTTATAGGGACAATCCTGATTTTTGGGTCTTTTTCTTATATAGTATCAGAGGGGTAGCCGTGTTAGTCTGGTTCTGTAGAAGCAGCAAAGAATCCTGTGGCACCTTATAGACTAACAGACGTTTTGCAGCATGAGCTTTCGTGGGTGAATACCCACTTCTTCGGATGCAAGTCTTCGGATGACTGCTTGCATCCGAAGAAGTGGGTATTCACCCACGAAAGCTCATGCTGCAAAACGTCTGTTAGTCTATAAGGTGCCACAGGATTCTTTTCTTATATAGGCTCCTATTACCCCCCATGCCTGTCCCGATTTTTCACACTTGCTGTCTGGTCACCCTTAGATGTGATGGCTGCTCAGCCTCTACCCCTGTTGATTAGGGCATTTGAGATTCTGTTTTAATAACGCAGTCACAGGGTTGGTTCGTTTTTAAACAAGAACTTCACAAGGTACCTGATGTGGCCAAAGTGGAGGGGGAGCTCAGGAGAAAGCAGAGGCTGCTGGAACATTACAGCCTCCCAACCTTCTCTCTCAAAGGGGAAACGGGATAATTTGTGAGGTGTCTGGTGGTTGTGAGAAAGCCATTTCCCATTGAGAATGGTCCCTCTGTGAAGGGGAGTTGAAAGAATTTAATACAAAGCCCTCCCCCCAGGCGGGGAATGTATGTAAATGCTGAAAAATACCCTTCCTCTCCCCCCACCACCTCAAACACACACTTATTTCATTGAAGACATTTTTCAGTTGCTTATGGACCAATGCTAGGGCCCTGGGTAACAAGCAAGAGGAATTAGGAGTTCTCACTGATGAGAAGAAAGTGGATACAATTGGCATTACTGAAGTCTGGAGAAAAATTCACATGATTGGAATGTTAGAAAAAAACAAAAACAAAAACAAACCCCAAACCAACCATGGTTATAACCTGTTCAGGGTGGCATTCTCCATAAAAGACACCATTGCCTGTTTTAGAGTTATCAATACCTTGGAACCACAGCATCTTGACTGCACGTGGATCAATGTGCTAACCAGAGCTGGCCAGAAACGGAACTTCTGTTCTGCAGAAGACTTCAAAGTTTCAGAATAAATTCCATCCCAGTTTGGGACAAAAAGTAAAAACTTTGAAGTTTTTCATGAGACAGAAGTTCCAAATCCTTCCAGTTTGGGAAAACCAAATGAATGTTTTTGCCTTGCCCGTTGCCCACCTGGAAGGCTTTTATAATTTGCCCTCTATACCTTCTAGGGAGGCTGCTAGGGTACCATCAGTTTGATTTTCCTGGTGGAAAAATAGAAAATTTCCTGCAGAAAAATTTGATTTTGCAAACGTAACCCACACACCACCTGGGTGTGGCGTAATGTCCCATCTAGCAGCACTGAAGCCACTTAGAGATTAATGAGTCTGCTTGACAGCCTTAGCTAAGTGCCATATGGCTTTTAGCTCATGCAGTAGAGACTCATGCATTTAGCTCCAGAGGTCCCATGTTCGATCCTGCCTGACGACGACTGGGGTCTGTCGGTGTTACACAAAGATATTTTCTGTTGGAAAATCATTCAGACAGAAAGTTCCCAACCATCTCTAGTGTTGACTAACAAACCCCAGGAGGAGGATCTATTACAGTGCACCAAATCAAACCAGAGAAGAACAGGAATTACTACTTATGCACCTTTCTGTTATGTGTGGAAAGAAACACTTGTTATGGAGGACTTCAATTTGGGAGACGTATGATGGAGGTCTCATGCAGCCAGTCGTTAGTCACTAGAGTTTTTTAAACTTATAGGTGATAGTTTTCTGACACAAAAGGTATTGCACCCGCCATAATTCAGGAAGTGCTATGGGCTGTATTATGCAGGAGGTCAGACTTGATGATCACAATGGTCCCTTCTGGCCTTAGCATCTATGAGGTAAGTATTTTGGACCTCATTCTGGTGGATACAGATGAATTAATCACTGGCTCACTGGAATGGAAGCTGGTGGTTGCCTAGGGACCAGAAATCATTACCTGATTACATTCAATATGGGCAAACAGAGGACAATCCCAACCAGTAATATATATCCTTGCTGCTTCAAAAGCAATAATTTCCCAAAGCTACAGGAAATGATTAGCAGAATTGATTGGGGAAATATGTAAATAGAGATTAGGAATTTTAACAAGAATTTGAGGATGTGGCTGGATCACCATCTCTAGAGCCAGGGGCTGCTCCAGGCCACAGCATGCCAAGCGCATGCTTGGGGCGGCATGCTGCAGGGGGCGCTCTGCCGGTCACCGGGAGGGCAGCAGGCAGCTCCGGTGGACCTCCCGCAGACGTGCCTGCGGAGGGTCCGCTGGTCCCGCGGCTCCGGTGGAGCATCCGCAGGCACGTCTGCGGGAGGTCCACCGGAGCCGCGGGACCAGCGGACCCTCCACAGGCACGTCTGCGGGAGGTCCACCGGAGCCGTGGGACCAGCGGACCCTCCACAGGCACGTCTGCGGGAGGTCCACCGGAGCCGTGGGACCAGCGACCAGCAGAGCGCCCCCCACAGCGTGCCGCCATGCTTGGGGCGGCAAAATGGCTAGAGCCGCCCCTGTCTAGAGCACCCCCTTCAGAGCATGGCAGACTCCTCACTTAGCTCCTTCCTGGGTCTCCTGGCAACTTTCCACAGTCCAAAATATTTCAAACCTTCTGAGTTCTAATTTATTGAGTCTTTACATAGTTTCCAGTGGCCCTGCAGGCCCACACCCTTTCCTCTTGACAAAGGGATTCCACAGCCCTCTTTCTATGGCTTGTGCTGTGCTTCTCCTGGTCCCTATACGTTGCCCTCCACCAGTTCCACCCAGGCTGACATCAAAGGCTTTCATGAAGCAAAACTCAAAACAAAACCTTCATAACAACTGTCCTTTCTCCAAGGCATCTCACTGGGGTGCAGTCTTCCTCTACAGGTTGCAGGCCAGGTCACCCCACCAGGCAGCAGACAAGCAGTCTTCCCTTTCTAGAGTCTCCCCTGGTGCCCCCACATCCTCCCTGCTCTCTATTCCTCCTCTTGTTATGAGTGAAGAGGCAGCTTATATACACCCCTGTTTTCTCAGACTTTGTGCTGGCTGGCTGAGAGAGGGGGGATACTTATGCCAACATACAGCACAAGGCACTTAGCCCTGAGGTCTTAAACTGACAGGAACCTGGGTTTCCCCCAAGTCTAACTATTACCCTGGGACTACTTCCTCTTTCCCAACATCTGATCCAGAACTCCTGGAACAGCATTTTGCTTTCCCAATACCTCTTAAAGAGGACAGACCACCTTGTAACAGAGGGTCAAGAAGCCATGATTTCACAGTCAAACCTGATTCAGTGGCAAAGTGAAGGTAGCAGCTAGGAATAAAAATGCAACAAATAATAAACGGGGAAAGAGTGAAACAGATAGCAATTGATATAAATTAGAGGTTAAGAAGTGCAGAAAATAGATAAAGGAAACCTAAGACTTCAAGGAAAAATCCATGGCTGGCAGGGCTAAGAATAAAGAAGGAGTTTTTTAAGTATTTTAGGAATAAAAAGGAATCGTAGCAGGCCCATTACTAGATGGAGATGGTAAAATTATTAATAATGATGCAGAAAAGGCAGAAGTGGTTAAAACATTTCTATTCTGTTTCTGGAAAGAAGGAGGAGAATGTTCTTATATTGCATGAGGATGATGAAGTACCATCCAATCCATTAATAACCAAGGAGGATGTTAGACAACATCTACTAGGGATCAACATTTTCAAATCAGCAGGCCAGGATTTCTTGTGCCAAGAGTCCTAAAAGAGCAGGCTGAGGAGATCTCTGTCCCACTGATGTTCATTTTTAATAAATCTTGTCATATTAGAGAAATTAGCACTCTTTCAGTCTTCTGCAATGTGCCAATATTCAAAAAGGGCAAGCAGGATGAGCTGGGTACCTATAGGCCAGTAAGCCAGAACAAATAAAGGAGAAACTGATACAGAATTCAATTAATAAAACTAAAGGATAGAAATATAAATAATGCAAGTCAACATGGTTTTATGTAAAATAGGACTTGTCAAACAAACCTGATTTCATTCTTTGATGAGATTACAAGTTTAGTTGATAAAGATAACTGCATAGATGTAATATACACCTTACCCGATATAACACGAATTCGGATATAACACGGTAAAGCAGTGCTCCGGGGTGGGCGGGGCTGCGCACTCCAGCGGATCAAATCAAGTTCGATACAACGCAGTTTCACCTATGACATGGTAAGATTTTTTGGCTCCCAAGGACACCGTTATATCGAGGTAGAGGTGTATTTAGACTCTCGTGGGGCATTTGACATAGTACTGCATGACAGTCTGACTAAAAGGTTAGCGCTATATGATATAAATAGAGCACATAAATGAATTAAGAGCTGGCTGACAGATCTCAAAAAGTAGTTGTTAATGGGGATGATCATTGAATGGGAGTGTTTCTAGTGGGGTTCACTAGATGTGATGCTAGTCAACATTTTCACAATGATCAGAAAGTAAATATAAAATCCCTGTGAGAAAATGTGTAGATGACACAAAGATTGATGGAGCAGTCAATGAGGGGGACAGGGCAGTAATACAGAGCAATCTTGATTTCTTGGTAAGCTGGGTCCTGTGACGAAGTCCACTCCTAGCTAGTGGCACCTCCTCGTGGCCATCCTGGGGATTAGCTCAACCAATTTGCACCCTCCTCTGATGGTGTCTTCACCCACCCTGTCTCACCCTGTGATCCCTCTCGCTCCAGGAACTGCAGCCTCCTCTTTGACGACTAACAGCTTTATTTGGGCATAAGCTTTCATGGGTAAAAAAAACACTTCTTCAGATGCATGAAGTGAAAATTACAGATACAGGCATAGATGTACTGGCACATGAAGAGGAGGGAGTTACCTTACAAGTGGAGAACCAGTGATAAGGCAGCCAATTCAGTTAGGGTGGATGTGACTCACTCCCAATAATTGATGAGGAGGTGTCAATACCAAGAGAGGGAAAATTGCTTTTGTAGTGAGTCAGCCGCTCCCAGTCCCTATTCAAGTCCAGATTAATGTTGTTAAGTTTGCAGATGAATTCTAGTTCTGCAGTTTCTCTTTGAAGTCTATTTTTGAAGTATTTTTGTTGAAGGATGGCTACTTTTAAATCTGTTCTTGAATGTCCAGGGAAACTGAAGTGTTCTCCTACTGGCTTTTGTATATTATCATTCCTGATATCTGATTTGTTTCCTTTTATTCTTTTATTTGGAGACTCCGGTTTGGGCAATGTACATGGCAGAGGGGCATTGCTGGCACATGATGGCATATATCACATTAGGTAGATGTGCAGGTGAATGAGCCCCTGATGGTGCGGCTGATGTGGTTGGGTCCTATGATGGTGTCGCTGGAGTAAATATGGGGACAGGAGTAGGCAACGGGGTTTGTTACAGGGATTGGCTCCTGGGTTAGTGTTTCTGTGGTGTGGTGTGTAGTTGCTGGTGAGTATTTGCTTCAGGTTCGGGGGCAGTCTAAGCGAGGACTGGCCTGTCTCCCCAGGTCTGTGAGAGTGAGGGATCGTTTTCCAGGATAGGTTGTAGATTGTTGATGATGCGCTGGAGAGGTTTTAGCTGGGGGCTTTACATGATGGCCAGTGGTTATTCTGTTATTTTCCTTGTTGGGCCTGTCCTATAGTCGCTCTGTCAATCTGTTTCCTCACTTCCCCAGGTGGATAGTGTAGTTTTATGCCCAAATAAATCTGTTAGTCTTTAAGGCAGGGCTTTGGAGCTGTGCTCCAGCTCCAGGCAAGAACTTGCAGCTCCACTGCTCTGGAGCTGCTCATGCTCCAGCTCTGGGCTCCGTTCCAAAGCCCGGCTTTAAGGTGCCACCGGACTTCTCATTGTTGTGGTGGATACAGACTAACACGGCTACCCCTCTGATACTAGCCTCCTCTTTGTGACTCGGCCCTCCGGCTGGGTCACCAAACATGTTCCCACCTTCCAGACTATTAAAGTCCCTCTTGGCAAATAGGCGCAGGCAGTCTTCCTGCTCACTGCCGCCACTTTGTCAGTGGCTGGTAGGGGGACCCGGGTCCTCCCTCTACTCCAGGTTCTGGCTCAGAGGCCTTCTCATCAGCAGCCAAGGTTTGACCTACCCCATACCTCACTGCTCTTTCCCCTGAGCCTTGCCTACCTCTCTGGCTCTCCCCCTCCTCTGGGCTTGCCACACCACAGCCTTCTTCCCAGGGAGTAACTGTGCTACTTGCTCTAGCCCCAGACACACCTCCCTTCTCCCAGGGAGCAACTGGGGACTTCTTCCCTCCAGTCCCCCTTCTGCTGTATGGCTTTATGGAAGTCCCACCCATTCCTGCCCAGCGTCTGTTCCCAGTCAATCCCCTGCTCCCTGGCTCCTCCTCCAGGTGCAGTCCATGGAGTTAATTGGCCTGTCTGGCCATCTGAAAGCCTTCCAGTCCTGTGTGGGGTAAACACCCCATCACAGGCCCATTCAAATAAAATGCATTTTAAGGTAGTCAAACGCAAAGTTAAAATACACATCTAGGAACAAGGAATGCAGGCCACACCAACTGAATGGGGGGCTGTATCCTAGAAAGCAGTGACTCTGAGAAGGATTTAGGGGACAAAACAACTGAACATGAGCTCCCAGTGCGATAACATGGCAAAAAGGAGTAATGTGATCCCTGGATCTGTAAGTATGAGTAAGAATAAGGAGGCAATTTTACCTCTGTATATGGCATTGGTGAGTCTGGTACTGGAATATTGTGTACAGTTCTGGTGTCCACATTTTAACCAGGATACTGAAAAATTGGAGAGGATACAGAAGACAGCCACAGAAATGATGCAAGGTCTGGATAATCTCAAACTGTTTAGCTTATCAAAAAGAGTGAGAAGTGACTTGATTACAGCCTACAAGTACTTTGTGATGACAACATTCTTTAACGAGAAGACAATACTTTAATTTAGTGGAGAAAGGCAAAACAAGAACCAATGGTGGGAAACTGAACTCAGACAAATTATAAATTAGGCACAGATTTTTAACAATGATGGTGATTACTCACTCGAACAAACTACCAATGGAATTCCCCATCTCTTGGTGTCTTCGGAGATCATGACTGGATGCCTTTCTCAAAGATAGGAGTTAACTTGTGTTTGGCTATCAGGCAAGTTATCTCAATGCAATGGTAAATAGGTGAAACATGGCTTGTGATACAGATCTAATGGTCCCTCTGGCCTTAAACGCCATGAATCATCCATTGGTAGGTGGCCCATCACAAAGTATCTATAAGTGCCAAACAATAAAACCAAACCACAAAAGGCTCATTTTATGAAGGGATTAAGAAACTAATCAAGTATTCATAATACTAAAGAATAGTAATAATAATTAACTCTACCGAGTTGGGTTGTTTCCCTTTGTCTAGTGGCAGAGTTATGTACCAGCAGGTCTCTGAGACCAGGCAGGCATCATCAACTCCTTCCCTGCTGTCTTAAGGAGCTAAACTAAAGGCAGCTCAGTTCTTAATTATTATTAGAAAGTTTATAGAAATGTATCTGCCAGAGCCTGTGTCTCAGAATGCCCCCAAGGGGGTGCTTTGAAAATACTTGCTGACGCCATTTGATTTTAATACTGAACTAAGTCATATACCAAATCATGGCCATTACCTTGTTCATTTAAATATTAATACCAGAAATCACCCATTCAGTTACTGTACTTCTTTTGATTGCAGCACCTTCTAAAATCCTGGATGTGTGGAGGGTTATGGGTCCAGTATACATGAACGGTAGCCGAGAAGTGACGGTCTTGATAAAGGTAATGCCATTTTGTTTCTCAAGCCACATGGGATTCTAAAATACCATTTATTATTATTATTATCATTATTATCTGTATTACTGTAGCATCTAGGAGCCCCAGTCATAGGCCAGGACCCTGTTGCCCTAGGTGCTGTATGGACGCAAAACAAAACAAAACAAAAAAAAACGCCCCTGCCCTGAAGCGCTTACAATCTAAATAGACAAAAGAGACACAGGGTGGGGTAGGGGCAGAATACATCAGCAGCAGGAACAGTGTGATGGCAGCAAACAGCATGTTAGTGCCACTGCTTTTCTGGGGGAGGAGGGTTAGGATATCAGCGACGCAGAAGGGAGAGGGGACACTGACAGACAGGGAGAGGGAGGAGAAGGTAAGAGGAGTGAAGCTGGGATGAAGAGACTCTTGGTACGTCTACACTGCCAGCTAGCTTGGGCTGCGGGGCTGTTTCATTACAGTGTAGACCCACAGGGTCCTAAAGCCCAGGCCCCACCCTGAGCCCAGATGCCGACACTGCAATGAAACAGCCCAAGCCCAAGTCAGCCAGCCTGGGCCAGCTGTCAGGGGCGGCAGGTTTGTATAATTTTTGGTGGTGCCCAGAACAGGTCCAAGTCTTCTGCCCCCCCCCTCCCGCCCCACAGCTGCCTACGGCTCTGGGAGGGAGTTTGGGTGCAGGAGGGGGTTTGAGGTGCAGGCTCTGGGCTGGGGCAGGGGTTTGGAGAGTGTGGGCGGGAGGGATGCAGGCTCTAGGAGGGAGCTTGGGTGCTAGGTGAGGGCTCTGGGCTGGGGCAGGGAGTTGGGGAGAGGGGGTGAGGGGTGCAGGCTCTGGGAAGGAGTTTGGGTACAGGAGGGGGTGAGGGGTGCAGGCTCTGGGAGGGAGTTTGGGTGCAGACTTTGGGCTGGGGCAGGAGGTTGGGGTGCAGTGTAGGCATACCCTATGAGGGAAGGAGAGGGTGATGGTTGGAGTAAGCAGCCAGTCACCAAAGGGCAGAGAAAGTCCTGTCAAAATGGTAGAAAGTTCTCCCAAAAGGACTAAGGTCCCTGCTTTGGCTGCTTCTGCCTCTCTGGCTCGCTGGTCTTTGCATCTTTCTCCTAAGCCCATATGGTGGGGGGAGGGGGAAAGGGAGAGGAGAGACACCCCTGGATCCTGATACCCTGTAAGGGAGGTGAGGGTTGCTCCCCTGCACAGTTATGGGCTCAGGAAGGAGGGGAGAGAAGAGATTTTAGTTTTGTGGCTCTAGTGCCGAACAAAATTGGGGCTCATCTGGGAGTGTTCCACATCCTGGTTATATGGGAGTTCAAAGCTACAAGAAAAAGTGATGTTTTTCTTGTACAAGCAGTAACCAGCCAGTTTGTTTGAAGGAAGAAAGAGGACAAAGATGATGACATGCCTGTATAAGCTTTAGGCAAAATTTGTTTGTGCCTATTCCTTCAGGAGAAATTGTTCCAGAGTATTCTGCATGCTAAGTTGATGAGTCTCACTCCAGTCCTTTGAAATCCTCTGTCAATTAACAATACTCTTGGCACATAGTTACAATTTCATGCGGCGCACTATGCTGGGGATGGTGAACTTAGGAATGTGTTCCCCAGTGGCAGCAAACACCACACTGTTCTATAAGGGCATTTGTTTTTCCATTGTTTTCAGCCTCTTGCTCCAAAAGATGCCAGAGGAAAAATTCTGGGTTACACGGTGTTCCATGAAAGCCGGGGAGAAATGGTTAATTTATGTAACACATCAGACACCCAATGCAAAGTTCTGGTTTCCCCAGCAATGCGTACCATCCACGTGACTGCATATAATTCCAAGGGAAGTTCCATGCCAGCCAATATAACAGTGACCCAAGAGCACAGTAATGTTAACGGTAAGATTATGCACACATCATCATTCGCTTTAACTGAAATCTGATTTTGTCAGAACTGGAAAAAAAAAGTCTTCTGTTTATTGCTTTAAAGTGGAGAAAACCCTCTGGAAATTCTGCTCCTACCCACTTCTTTTTATAAATGAATTTAGTGCTCTCCAGAAGCCCTGGAGACAATAAGCAGCCATATATTTCAAATGTTCCTCTGACCATGTTCAACAATAGGTTTAAAAATAAGTTTTGGGCTGTCTGCATTGGCTGGCACCAGCTGACACAACTGTGCTGCTTAAGCAGGTCTTGAAAGCAGTCTCAGAATGTGGGCAATTTCCCTATGTACACAGGACTTTAGTGAGAATAACCCCTTTCATTTCCAATAAAGGCACGGTTTCACCTTTACATCTCGTCATTTAAAACAACAAACAACAACAAGGAATTAGAAGTAGTTTCAGGGTCTACATCTGCCTCAGATTCCCCAGGCCAATGACTGTGGTTTTCCACAACCACATTTTCCTGTTTTCTAAAATGTTTCTTGCACTCAGCAACGGGGGAAAGTCCCACAGACACTGCAAGTGAAAGGGGTTATATAGTGAAAATGACTAAATAGAAAGTGCATTAGGTAAATAAAGTGGAAAAATCAGATTGTTCTTGAGTCTCTCTATTAGAAGAATTAGAGGTGTTTCTTGTAAAAAGCAACAGGTACAGATTTTCAGAGAGAGAAAAGGTGCGATAAACTCAACAATGGGCCTTTAATATATAAAATGCTCCATGTCTGTGTAAAATCTCTTCCTTTCATTTCAAGATCATTTCTTAAATTATTTCAGAGCATAGGCAGTTTTCCTGTGCAGAATGGGCCACTTAATGGGCCTTCCTATGACTGGAAGGATCCGGCCCACCTTAGTCATATCACTCCTCCTACCTCTGTTTGCAGATTTCCTATCCCCCACCAACATGCAGATTAGCCATGATGACCACAGAAGAGTCTGTGTCAAATGGAAGCTGCCTAATTACACTGGAAGATCAGTTCTGTGGTTCATAGTTGAATGGATTTCTGCAGCTCAGCATAATCAGCAACACAATTTTTTATGGAAGAAAGTCCCCAGCCAGGATACAGTTACATATATAGAGGGTAAGATATGGTAACAATCTTTTTGCTATTTACTTTCTGTATAGTGCTATAGATGTACACAAGGCCTTGTAGCT
Source organism: Mauremys mutica (assembly GCF_020497125.1). NCBI lineage: Eukaryota > Metazoa > Chordata > Testudines > Geoemydidae > Mauremys > Mauremys mutica. The sequence continues at coordinate 19,309,505 of NC_059079.1, forward strand.
CAAAATACAACAAAAGAAAACAAAGGAACTGTGAATTTAAATTGAGCCCCAGGTCTCTGGTACTTTTAACAGTACAAATATGACAAAGGAGAGCAGGTGGATGTTTGTAGCAGATAGGCAAGAGGGAGGAGTTACATGGTCTGAAAGAGGTTGGGGCAGGAAATGTGGAAATTAATGGGGAGGCTGTTCGAAATGTAGGATGCTCTGTGAAAAGAGGGACCAAGTCACAAAGAGGGAGAAGACATGAAACTTGGCTAGATTGTGGGAAGTAGTGTAGTCATATGTGGGCTGGGAAGAGTGGTACATATGGAAATATGTCTATAAAGAATGAAAGGACAGGAGAGGAGGTAGTAATATGTGAGGCAGCAACTGTTTTCTGCAGTTATTGTTGCTGAACAATTGTAGGGGACAAAACCTGCAGGCTTTACTCAGGCAAAATTCCCACTGAGGTCAAGCATCCAGCTAATAAGGATTGTGGCATGTGTCCCATTATGCTGAATGCAGCATTGTTGTAGCCATCTTGATCCCAGAATATGAGAGAGAGACAAGGTGGGCGAAGTAATGTCTTTTATTGGACTAACTTCTATTGGTGAAAGAGACAAACTTCAGAAGAGCCCGATGTAGCTCAAAAGCTTGTTTCTTTTACCATCATCAACTTCTGTTGGTCCAATAAAAGATATTACCCTCGCCCACCTTGTCTCTCCGTTATGTTGACTGCAGATCTCGTCAACAAAGTGTTCCTGGTCCCCACATTTCCATGCAATCATTGGCATTTTACTCCCGTAAAATCAGTTGGCATAGGCTTGCTGAATTGCATATAATGGGATCTGTTTTCCTGAGCAGTGTAGCAATTTAGCCTAGGATGAATCTCCAGTTAACCATATTAGTTGGAAAAAAGATTATGTACTGATATATTATGAGGAAAATGTGAGAAACCAAATTCAAGTGAAAACTGGTAGCTGCTTTCATCATAATAAATACAACTGTATAATAAAAAATTAACAGATCCTTTGTAGTCACCTTCTCATTGGATGGCATGTTACATTACAAGTAAGACATGTAAATGAATATGAAACTAAAATCCCTTCCATAAACTGTTAATGAATATGGTCTTTACAGTGGAATGTACAGTGCAGAAAACAAAGTCTCACTGTAATTGACACACAATTAATTCTTCCATCTGATAAACCATGTGTCACCACAGAGATTATAAAATTTGCTATGGCACATATGAATTAATTTTGCTAAATTGGCAGCAATGCATGTTCAGGAAGTTTGGGTCTGTAGTTTTTATTACTGAAATGTGAAAAGTTTGATACCCAAATTCTCTCACAACACAATTCTCTCCAGCGTTATGTATCAGAACAGACCTGCCATACATAAGTTAGCTATATTCAATCTGTATTCAACTGAAATTTCCTTCTGAATGTTTTAATAATATATTTCTCTTTCTAGCATTTTTTAAAACCACAAGTCACTGGGGTGTCAAATATCCACAGGGCTTTTCATCTTCAAAGGACTTTACAGATATTAACTAATTAATCTTCACTGCAATGTTAATGAGTGCTCTTCCATTAGAGATAGGGAAGTAGAGAGAAGTTTCCAAGAAAATTTGAATTTGTAAAAAATAAATACATTAATTTTAAAAGCCCCAAAAATGGAAATATTTCAGCCAAACCCCAAAATATTTAGGTTTGGCCATGCTGCTGCAGGCAGTGCCTCATGGGAAGTGTTGTTCAGTTGCCTCACATCTCCATTGTCCTGTCCTCTATGGACTAGGCTTCCCACCCAGACTACATCTTCCCATGATGCACAGTGCCAAGGTCACCCATGATGCACTGCTTCCCCTCTCCAAAAGGAGAGCCCAGAATGTATCATTCAGTAGTTGAATTTTCACTGCAAAAAAATGAAGTTTTCCACCAACACCCTCCCCCGCCCCTCAAAAATCTGACAAAGCTGGATAGTCAGTCTGAATGATGGGAGTAGAATTCAAGCATTTCTAGTCCTTCCTGTTCCCATATAATCAGACTAGGCCTCTTTTCACTTTTTCTTTAAATATCCCATTAGAATTTTCTGCGGTTTTAACTTTAACTTGCACAGAAATTTTAAATAAAACTAACATTCGTTTCAGGAGACCTCACAGCAGGAATTCACATGAACATTTCAGTATATGCAGTGTATCAAGATGGAATAAGCAAGCCATGTCCTGGCCAACTTTATCTGGTGGATTTAGGTAAGTGTACTCTTGTGGTAAAGTCACTGCGTACTGAGATGGAAGTAACTTTTCAGTGTTCAGTTTTATGGAAAACAGTCTTCCCCTGGGTCTTTCCATGATTTGGCAATTTTGTAGAACTACTTGATTTTATAAACTATGGCTAAACGTATCAATTTTCTCCCACCTTCCTTGAACTATAGAGAAAAGCAGAACTTTAGAAGGAGTTTAAAGAAGGCGGGGGGAGGGGTGGGGGTTTGGATACCACAACACCGCTAGCAGGAACCTTGCCAATACAGTTGCACTTTGCCTTTGTGTGGGTATAATGTAGTTTGCAGCTCATGGGACACAATGTAATTAAAGCTGATGCTGAAGGGAATCAATTTTCACTTTTCAAAATGGTACAAATACTGATGTGTTTGTGAATTTTCATGAGAATCTGCAGATTTGGTCATGGGGAGAATTTTCACTTTGTAATGGAAGAGGACAAAATTTTCTTCTTTTGAGGGCACATCTGACAATTAAAGCCCATGCAATGTGAGGAAACACCATAATTTTTATGGGCAGAAAATGGCGAAGCTGTGACCCTTCCTAACCTCCCCTGGAGAAATAGCCATGTAGATCCAGAGCCAGGCCCTATGTGGTCTAAATATAGAAAAAGAAGAGAAAGCTTTGCATAACCTCCAGTATTCTGGATGTCCCTGCCTCCCTTGTAGGATAATTGAGTGGCCTCTAGCATTGTTTTGGCCTCTGTTCTGCTTGGGAGCCAGATGCACAAAATTAATTGAGATGTTCTGTGCAACTGATCCTTGGCCAGACCACCAGCTGAAATGACACACTGGGACAAGCCAATAGCCAATCAGGGATCTTCAGAACAATATGGGAGAACACAAGTGTTTCCCTCTCCTACAGCTACTCCACATACTTTCACACCCAAATCAAAGGGAAAGGGTCCTGTTTTCTCCTGGCCTGGACTCATGCAATCTGTGATGTACACAAAGCCCAAACCTGATCTTTTGTTCTGGATCAATAGAGACACACTTTTGGAGGCCATCAGAATTCTACTGGCTATTTTCTTCAGTAAAGAAAAGCTACTGTACCCGTAACTGGAGACAGGGACAACATATGTGCTTTTTCCATAAAGCCACAAAATCATTTTTCATGCTGCTCTGAATAGATTTCCAGATGAGCTACCTGAAGTTCTACATACATTGCCCCTCAGACAAACTGGCTATGTTTCTGGCCAGGATTTTTCTCAGGGGCAGTCCGGCCAATGTTTTCCACCAAGGACGCATGACCTTGAGTATATACTCAAAGTTATTTGATCACTGTTTTCAGTGTTGTCCTTCCTCAAAGACAAATTGATTGTCTCCAGTGTGGTGATCTAGTTACTAGATCAGCAGACAGGGTTCCCATAGAAACTAACCAGGCTACTGATATTCCATCTACTCCTTGTGAGGAGGGAAAAAAAGGATCAGTATAAGCAAGACACTAAATCTTAAACTCTCAACAAGACATAGCTTAGGGTGATGTTTGCTGAAGACACTACAGGATCTAAGTATAGAGCAGGGATAGGCAACCTATGGCACATGTGCCGAAGGCGGCACGTGAGCTGATTTTCAGTGGCACTCACACTGCCCGGGTCCTGACCACCAGTCCAGGGGGCTCTGCATTTTAATTTAATTTTAAAGGAAGCTTCTTAAACATTTTTAAAACATTATTTACTTTACATACAATAGTTTAGTTATATACTATAGAGACTTATAGAAAGATCTTCTAAAAACGTTAAAATGTATTACTGGCACGCGAAACCTTAATTTAGAGTGAATAAATGAAGACTCGGCACACCACTTCTGAAAGGTTGCCGACCCCTGGTATAGAGTGTTATTGGTACAGCTGAGTTAATATATTCAGAGGATTTAAGGCCAGAAAGGACCATCTAGTATGTTGTATGACCTTCTGCATTACACAGGCCATAGACCAGCATCTGATAATTCATAGAATCATAGAAGCTCAGGGTTGGAAGGGACCTCAGGAGGTCATCTAGTCCAACCCCCTGCTCAAAGCAGGACCAAACCCAACTAAGTCATCCCAGCCAGGGCTTTGTCAAGCCTGACCTTAAAAACCTCTAAGGAAGGAGATTCCACCACCTCCCTAGGTAACCCATTCCAGTTCTTCACCACCCTACTAGTGAAAAATTTGTTCCTAATATCCAACCTAAACCTCCCCCTCTGCAACTTGAGACCATTACTCCTTGTTCTGTCATCTTCTACCACTGAGAACAGTCTAGATCCATCCTCTTTGGAACCCCCTTTCAGGTAGTTGAAAGCAGCTATCAAATCCCCCCTCATTCTTCTCTTCTGCAGACTAAACAATCCCAGTTCCCTCAGCCTCTCCTCATAAGTCATGTGCTCCAGCCCCCTAATCATTTTTGTTGCCCTCCGCTGGACTCTCTCCAATTTATCCACATCCTTCTTGTAGTGTGGGGCCCAAAACTGGACACAGTACTCCTGCATCAAGCCCATATCTTCTGGTTGAGCTAGAACATATCAATATTTATATTGTGATTTTAAGCCACATATGTGAAATCAAATGTGTGCTAGTCATGAGAAATACAACTTAATAACTGGGCTGATGAATTCTGCACTTGCTGCAGCTATTGAATATTTAAGTCTGTGTTCCCTTGTAGAGTAATCCAAGGTGACAAAGGCATGGGTGACATATATTATATATATTAGGGAGAAATAACATATTACATATATAAATGACTGGGGTAAATGATATATGTTATATAGCTATATAATTTATCCCCGTCATCCACAACCCCAGTTATCCAAGAGACTTTTTGTAATTACTCTAAAGCACTTAGCTAAATGAGTTTGTCTCTATTAACAGTTGATTTAGGAAGCTCATAAATATGTAAAAACTATTTCAAGTCCACTGGGAAAATAGGTAATATAGATATGAGTCACACTGGGGCAAAAACAAGTGAATAGTTTTTCTTCTTTTGTGAATTAGTCACATTCCCACCTTTGATTATAAACCACAATGTCAGCCTGAATGTCAGGTCAGATCTGAAACTCATACTAAGACAATTGTATGAAATAGTTCGACAGTTGACACAGCAATGATATTGTGACACATACATTTCATCTCATATAAACAGTTGTGGAGAGGGTCCAGAGACGAAGAAGAAATCAGGTACAGTCTCTGAGTCTGGCAGTCTTCCTTTTTTGTCAACATCTTGGTTAGACAAGACATTTTAAAAAGGAAATGTTAACTACTGGCACTAGAGCCAGCTGAATAGCAGAAAAGGTGATTCGTGAGTATTTTTATGAAGAGAGGAGGAATACTGTGCAGGTGGGTGCACACCAGAGGTGCCCCTTTGTGATCGGGCTCAGGCATAGCAGGATCACTTCTTTTGCACTTCCACTGGTAATAGTGGCTTCAGCCATGAGGTGGTCTGCCCCTTTCAAGCTCTGGCCAGGTCACACTTTTCTATCCACCTCTTGGGGATGGTAGGGAAAACCAAGCCTGCCCTCTCCTCTGGGTTCAGATCCAGGACCCAAAAGGTAGGCAGCTAAGTTCTGTGCCTGAAAGTGCCATACTGCTGACTCCTGGATTGCTTCCTTACCAGTTCCCTGTTTCCCAACAGGTAAAGCAATAAACATCAAATAACTGAAATCAAAGATAAAGTCTCAGATCTCCTGAGTGTGGCAAGGCTCTCCACTATGGATTTAGCAAAGTTTCTACAACCAGAGCCTCGGGATCTCTTGTAGTGCTCCTTCCCAGGAGCTCCAAGTAGATCAGTTCATCTCCACTGTCTACCTTCCTTCTGAGCTGGCCTATTCCCCTTTTGAGCTCCTCCTCCAAGCCATGAATGCTTTGCTGGTGTGGCAGGGTAGGGCCTCTTGGGCTCACAGCAACAGCTTAACCCCTTCCTTATCAGTGTGGAGTTTGAATAAACCGTCATAATTATTCTGTTCTGTTCTATATTGGTACTCATACTGCCATACTCAACAGAATAGAATACTCCTCATTTCTCCTCACTTGCTGTAAGAAAGTGTGTGTGTGTGTCAGGTCCCATTATTTGTTGTTTGAAAATATTTGGACAACCACTGGTTTATTCATGAAAATGTTTGTGAATTCCAAATGTTTCACCTGAGCTCATCTGAAACAGTAAGTTAATGGGCCTGATTAGGGAATTACTGGGTGAAATTCTACAGCCGGAGGTCAGACTAGATGCTCATAATGGTCCCTTCTGGCCTTAACATGTATCAAGCTGAGAAAATTCATTCCAGACCGCATTATTTGCTATTCCTATAATTCATTCATTATTCCCAAGTTTAAGAGTATTTAGTCATCCAATCAGGGAACAAAAACAATGCCATATGCCTTTGGTGACCAATCACACATACCATGAATCACAAGTAGTCAAAGACATAGCTGAAAGAAATACTTTGTGGAAATCCGTTTGCATAAACTCTGATGAATGCTTGCAAAAACCAAATATATTCTTAGAAATCAGGACTGGGTCATGAACAGAACAAAGCGCCAAAGTTACCAAATAAACTATTTGCAATAACAGATTCAACTAGCTCTAAGTAACATCCATGGTGCAGGAATATTGTTATAATTTGCAATTTCCACCTGAGCCACATGATGGCAGCATTCCATGTAGAATATAGTAATTCTGTCTCAACTCATTAATATTGGCTAAATATATTTTAATATATAGATCAATACATTTCTCATTTCACACCCACAACTTCCTCCCTCCCCATAATTCTTCAGTGTTAACAAATGATATATTGTGAAAATCATCATACAATAGCAAGTCATCCTGACAAAATTTAACTTCATATAATGGACTTTTCACATAGGCCAACAAATTACATCAGGTGAAGGTCATGTCCTTAACCCAAATAGAGCACAGATCTAAAAGATAACCATAATTCTTTTTTAAGTGGTGCTCAATGACATGGCAAAATTGATTTTGCGCTAGATACGGCCATTATTATTATTATTACTAACTATATTGTAGTAGTGCCTAGAACAACAGGGGAACCAAAGAACCAAGTAACTTATACGGTGCATGGACTGTAATTGTCCACAGTGATGACTCATTTGTATTCAATCAGTATTTAAAATGGTATTTCATATCCTGAGAATCAAACAGATGTTCGGAATTCAATACAGCTTGGAATGATGTTTATCATTAGCAGTTCTCGAAATCCAGTACATATTCATGTGTAAACCTACAATATACTTTTTCTTTATAAAAAAATATTGCATTACTCTACAGCAATGGCTCAAAGCTCAGTGTCATTCAACTCTACTTCTTACAACGTTTTATTATAAGACTTAGTGTAATGATATTGTCCTGTTGCAAGATATTATAAGATGTAGAGTTTTGAACCTTTATCCCTTTAAAAAAAACAAAAAACAAAAAAAAAACCAGTAAATTGTATATGTAACTCTTCATTGTTAGCTTTAAAAAGTCCTTCAATATAAAGTATCAGTGTTGGACTTGCTTGCCTGAACTGTCAGGTCTAGGGGCACAGAGTTTGAATGTAACTTTTTAAAAAACATAGTGAGAAGCATAGAGTGGAACTTCGAAAATTAAAGGAAGAAGTTTTCTGTGGAATCAAAGACACCTCCTGTTGGCTGAGGGAAACAGAGATACCAAGGGAATTGCAATAGTGAAACAAGAAACCAAGCTACTCACTTTGTTCAGTATAAGTGTGCTTCCCTTCATGGAAGCTACTCACAATCTCTGGCCATCGCTCTGCATCCAGCCAGTCAAAATGAATGATATCAAAAGGAATTCAAAAGAAATTCAGGCAAGGCTACAGCATTCTTCTTTTCGGACATTTAGGTTGCAAGGAGAAATGATTGAGTGGGTGGAGAGTTCTCCATCTCCTGGGAGTCCAGATTATGGAGGCCTAAAATAGATATAGATATGGGTCTCTGTGGCTGTAAATAGGGTTATTTTTAAATATGTTACAGTTTGTCATACTGGTCTGTGGTCTTGGCCATCAAAATCCACACTCTTTGGGGAAAAGCTAATGACATCTCTCTGATGGTATCCACTCACAGCAGAGTGGCGTAGGGATTTTTCTCTTTTACCATTTAAAAATTATACAAAGAGGCTCATTAGACAAGGATGCTTGGCAACTGCTCTACTGGCAGTCAGCACTGTCAAGAGAAATCTCAAGCATCCACCCAGTTAGGAGCGGGGGAGCTGAAAAGGGTAAGTATGGGCATTCTACACTTGTGTCTAAATTCCAGACAGGTCTACAAAAATCCATATTGAATTGCTTGGACACCAAAGCAAATAGGTGCCAACGGCTGCCTTGGGGCTTGAGTGAAACAGCTCTATTTTCCCCCCTCAGTAAAGACATGGGTAAAATGTTCAAAAAGCACCTAAGCATCTTGGGTGCCTAAATGCCATTTGGAACAGATTTAGGCACTTCATACCCAATTTTTAAAGGAAGCATATTCTGTAAGGTTGTCACCACAACACTGTTTTCTCTCCCTCATTAAATTATTTCAGTGAAAAGGTTCCCAAACACAAGCATTGATACTGGTCCTGTAATCATCGCCACAGCTACAAGGGAGATTTCCTATGGTAAGAAGATAGTATTTCAGACTTGGTAAGCAAGAGTTTCTACTTGACCAGAAGTGGGTGGTTTCTGCTTTACTATGTGCTACCGATAGTATCTCAGAGACTGTGAGAGGGGAGGGCAGTTTAGTGATGTGATAACAGAGAAGTGAAAAGTTAGTAACACTTGGTTTGTTACTGGAGACATGGCCCAGCCAAAAACACACCCTTTCACCAGTGCAGGAATGCTGCATCCCTATAAAGCAAACAACACATGTTGGTTAGTCTAGGGCATAATACTAATATATTGGGGAAAGGGTGTAACACTGTCCTTGGGAGCCAAAAAATCTTACTGCATTATAGGTGAAACCGCGTTATATCAAACTTGCTTTGATCCGCCGGAGTGCTCAGCCCCGCCCCCCCAGAGCACTGCTTTACCGCAATATATCTGAATTCATGTTATATCGGGTCGCACTATATCGGGGTAGAGGTGTAGATTGTATATTGCTATTGCTATTGCATATTGCTATTGCAACAATTATGCTTTAGGTCTTTTTGTTTTGTTAAGACCCTTAAAATTAAATGTATGTGACAACAGCTAGGATATGAGAAACTAAGACAAAAAATAAGAGAGCATTTCCTGATCATACAGATAGGCATGTTGGCTAAGCTCTTTTGACTCCACAATTTGAGCCAAAGGCTTGTTCATTTCTCATGTAACACTAACCTCAGTTACTTTTTTGGTTTCTTGTCACCAATAAAGGTACTTCTGTGTTGCTTGTTCAGAGTCAGGCAACCAAAACCAAACAAAAGATCAATTTAAAAGCAGTGTACACATTTGCTCTTATGTGTAGCTAATGGTTAAACACAATGGCCATATTTCTCAGAAGTGCTTGCCTGGAAACTCCCTTCCACAGCTAGCTTCTCACAGCCAGATCACAGCAGCAAATGTACAGAAGTATGCAGTGTAAAGTGTGCTGCTCCTCTAGCCCCTGGTCCTACACTCACTGAAGACAGTGAGATCTTGGGGTGCACAGGGAATGTACAATTAGGACAACAGTGCCCATTCATCTCCCTTGCTTTATCATTTTTAAACAAATGGGCTGAATCAAGCACAAAATATTCTATTTTGCGTATTTCACCCCAGATTTTCAACTGGTGTAAATCAGCATCGCTCCATTGACTTTAGTGGAGTGATGCTGATATATGTCAGCTGAGCAACAGGCCCCACAACATTTCTTAAAGTAAGAAAGATTTCTTCAGCCTTTCTAAGCTTCATTTTTGGAAAAATGTTTGTCCTCTCACCAGGCCGCTGGTTTACAAACTAAATGCCCCAATCCTACAAACCCTAATGCACATTAATAAACTTGATGCATGTTAATAATCCCATTGAGTTCAATGGGTCTACTCACACACGTGTGTACATGTTTTCAGGTTTGGGGCCTAGGAAACAAAAATCTTCCCTAAGATATAAGCTATTTGATTAATTCTCTCTTTTTCCCTCCCTTTTCAGATAACGATGGAGATGTTTTTTGGGGAATAGGCACTGGTGCGATCATACTATCAATTGTTTTCTTAACTTTGATATTTAAAAAATCACTTAGAAAAAGGTACTGCTTTCTTTTCCTTCCTCCCCGCTTATTCTCCAGAATATGGCTCTCTCTCAGAAAACCCTAGAATTATAGAAATTGATCCAGTTTTGTACAGCCCCCTGTTACCCAGGGCAGCTTTTCCCATTCGTAATCATATGTTGCCAAAAGATGTCCTAGATTTTTTTATTTTATTTTTTAAAACACAATAAGGTAGATAATCACAACACAAAATAATATGACCGTTCCTCTGTAAAGCCCATATTTAGAGAACAAGGGGTATTTCATAATATAGACAGATGAGAAAAAAACAAAAAAAGATTAATCTAAACCCAAATTAAGTTTAGTCTATGTTGGCATATATTTGATCTTTTAAAACTTTATTGCTAAGGCATAAATGGAAACAACATAATAGCAGCCCTACTGGGTCAGACCAAAGGTCCATCAAGCCCAGTATCCTGTCATCTGACAGTGGCCAATGGCAGGTGCCCCAAAGGGAATGAACAGAACAGGTTATCATCAAGTGATCCATGCCCTGTCACCCAATCCCAGCTTCTGGAAAACAGAGGCTAGGGACACCATTCCTGCCCATCCTGGCTAATAGGCACTGATGGACCTATCTTCCATGAATCTATCTAGCTCCCTTTTGAACCCCATTATAGTATTGGCCTTCACAACACCCTCTGGCAAGGAGTTCCAGAGGTTGACAGTGCATTGTGTGAAAAAATACTTTCTTGTGTTTGTTTAAAACCTGCTACCTATTAATTTCATTTGGCGGCCCCTTGTTCTTGTATTATGAGAAGGAGTAAATAACACTTCCTTAATTTACTTTCTCTATACCACTCATGATTTTATAGACCTCTATCATATTCCCACTTAGTTGCCTCTTTTCCAAGCTAAAAGTCCCAGTCTTATTAATTTCTCCTCATATAGAAGCCGTTCTATACCCCTAATCATTTTTGTTGCCCTTTTCTGAACCTTTTCCAATTCCAGTATATCTTTTCTGAGATGGGGCGACCACATCTGCATGCAGTATTCAAGGTGTGGGCATACCATGGATTGATAGCGAGGCAATATGAAATTTTCTGTCTTATCAATCCCTTTATTGATGATTCCCAACATTCTGTTCTATTTAAATTACTGCTTAAATAGAACTTGCCTATCAAAATCCCACATTAGAATATTTAGAAACAGGAAGAGATCATAGGAGAGGGGCAGCAGAAAGAAAAATCAGTCAGAACAGTTAAAATATTTTACAAAGACTTCCTGACATCCATTTTACCAGTGATACAGTATCAAATGTATTGTATCCCCTGCTCCTTCCTTCTGAACCATGGACTTCACAGAACAATGGGCATGTTATTTGTGAATTACCTCAACATTTGAATCTTGCGCTTCACTAAGATATTGATACCTAGGAATTCATCCACTGCTGCATCAAACACACCTGTACAGGAAACTTGAATGAAATGCTGTGGTTCTTGGGCAAGCAGACTCCTGAGGCATAGACACCAAAATCGCTGATTGAAGATTTTCCTAATGTGGATTAACCTGCATATGGAGTTAACCTGCATGATCCAAAGGATGGCATAACACAAAGTAGGCTTAAGAGAAATATGCGGACAGATGGTGTTAAGGGGTTCATAGAATATCAGGTTTGGATGGGACCTCAGGAGGTCATCTAGTCCAACCCCCTGCTCAAAGCAGGACCAATCCCCAACTAAATCTGGTTCTCTGAACCAGACACAGAATCAGGTTTCATCTATTCTGCCATTGATGCACCTGTTAAATAAAAGCATTTAATTGAAACTAGAGACTCCCTACTCCCTCAGGAACACTGTACCACACACTGAGATCAATGGAAGTTTGGCTCACTTAAAGTTTCTTATAAGTAATTTTCTTTTGTGTAGGTTACAGAGCAGCTTTGATTGTAAGAAAGTCAAGTTTCAATACCACAGTTTTTCTTACCATGTGCCTGAGCCAATCTCAACAGATCAGGAAATATATGCATCCTCTTCCTCTTAACATATGCTGTTTTTTCCAGTTTGACAGCTGGCAACACTGTAAATTTAAACCTATACATTTTGCACGAGGGCTTGGGCCAAACTAAAATGGCTTCTGTGGTTTCTGATTCATGGAAGCACCATCAGCCTTGGAGTCTACACAGCTGCAAAGGCTGAATCTGAGGATACTAGATCCTCAGTAGTAGCCACCTAGCATAAGACCAGAGTAAGTATTATGCAATTTCCAGAGCCTGTCCCCTTCCCAGGGGTGAAGCCAGACTCAACCTACCCCATCCCTCAGGCTCAGTCAGTCTGTTAGCATTGAACTGATTCATAGCATTAGGAAATGTGTGGAATTCAAGCTATATACTCTGGGTTCAATCCCACAAGTACCGGTAATCTGCAAATGGCGCTCTCCATGGTTTCCCTAGGAATTCTACATATGGAAGGCTTTCAGGATCAAGCCCTGACTCACTTGTGTGCATCTACCAAACTACTTTCATGTTCCCAAAGAGCCCTGTTCAGCGTTTACCTTTCCTCTATCAGAGGGGTAGCCGTGTTAGTCTGGATCTGTAAAAGCAACAAAGAATCCTGTGGCACCTTATAGACTAACAGACGTTTTGCAGCATGAGCTTTCGTGGGTGAATACCCACTTCTTCAGATGCAAGAAGTGCATCTTGCATCTGAAGAAGTGGGTATTCACCCACGAAAGCTCATGCTGCAAAACGTCTTTTAGTCTATAAGGTGCCACAGGATTCTTTGTTGCTTTTACCTTTCCTCTGACTTCTATGGGAACTCGATCTGAGAAAAGGGAGCTCAATTGGGCACTTAAATTGAAATCAAGGGAAATTTGCCAAGAGGTTTCAACACTATTTTTACAGTAAAAATGGGATTCAATTTTCAAAGAAATTCTGAGAATTCACAGCATGCCATTATTCATATCACATTCCTGTAAGTAAATGAGCCTTTAATACTTCTAGGGTAAATGTCACCCTTGGGCAGAGGGCAAATACAAGGCCTATCTGCCACTGAAGTGAGACATAAGTTGTGCATAAGTCTCATATTGCCACTTTGTCCAGAGGCAATTTTACCCTGTTAAGTGACTAATATAATACACTAACTTTTTCCTTATTTTATTTTATGTAAGAGTTAGCACAGCACTTGCATCATTGACACCAAAATGGCTGACTGAAGATTTTCCTAATGTGGAAAACAGCAGTGTGGTAAAGTCACTCCAGGTAACTACTCAAAACAACATCCCAATTGTTTTCATTTTTCTATACAGATCAAATTTAACTCCACGTGCAAAAAGTCATGTCAAATAAATGCAGCCCAAAGTGAGAGAAATCTTCTCTCTCTGACAGATATGCTCTGGTTCAAACAGGAAATAATTCAGGGAATTACTATGGTCTGTGTTAATAGGTGGTCAGATTAGTTTATGACAATAATCCCTTCTGGTTTTGGAATCTATGAATCTATCTGGAACAGGTTATGCTGTGGTTATGGGTCATGGCTCACCATGATTCCACAGCAAGCACAGTGACATTCTGGAGTGGATCTGGAAATCAGATTGCAAGCTCTTTGGGGCAGGAACTGTCGTTGTCTGTGTGTGCGTGTACAGTGCCTAGCACCATCGGGTCCAACCTGGTTGAGATCTGGAGACTCTACTGCAGCCTAAGTATTAAATAATAGCGCTACAATCAGGACTGGCCCTGAAGTGTGTTGAAAAATATTCAGGCACACTCACCTGTTCCCTTTCCTCCTCCCCTCTAGTTCCCTTTGCAGAAGGTGGTTAAATGATGGTGTAACATGCTAACAAAGAGACCGAAAGGGAGAACAGGAAGGATAGGTGAAATGAGTAGGATTTTGAATCTGCACTCCAGTCTCTTTCTTAGGAAACAGCAGTGACACTTCTACCATTTACAAAATATTGTCTATTTGTTAATTTTATTTTATTTTTTCAGGAAAAAAGTGAGTTAATGAGTTGCAATTCCAACCAGTTGTTCTTGGATAATGATGATCCAGTTGTTACGGAAGTACTAGAGACATCACTGCAGGAGGAGTGCAAGACCACAGACACCAAAAAGGGAAACAGAAAAGTGGCCACTGAGCATATGGCCATCTCCCAAAACTCACTGTTTGTCAGCACTCTAGTCACTGAGCAGAACAATGGCTATAAGCCCCAGGTTTCCAACAGAAGCCCACTGGGAAACATACTTAGTAATACTTACGAAGCACAGTCCCAAGCACTGGATCCAAACACATACCTCTCAAGCCAAGATACAAATGTTTTCTTAAAAGATTATACAAGTCCTATTACTTTCTTGTGGAATGCTGAAGGAACTGGGAGCAATACATTTTTACTTGAGAAGATTAACCTCATTTTAAACAACAGAAGTGGACAGAGCAACACTTTCAGTACAACAGATGAGGAACCTAATACACTTTTGGAAAACCAGTGGAAAAGTCCACCGTCCACTGAAAATGTTCAAGAGCAGACGTTAGTTCCAGATGAGTTGGTCTCTTGCTTAGGAGCTGTGACTGAAGGATCCATAGGTATAAAGTCCTACTTTCCACAAACTGTTGGAAAACTATTTCAATAGAAATAATTGTAATAAAGAAATAATACTATTTTATGGCCGTGATACATCTATCTCTCTGAATTTTCAAGAATCAGAACTGGAAACCCAATTCAAAATCTGAAGTTCATTTTCTTAAATTGAATCAAAAGACTTTCGGATGAGATAAAATGCTTTGGGTCCTTAAGTCACTAATCATTTGTAGTCATTAAATTCCCTTGGCTTTTCAGAAGAGTAAGTATATAAATCAGGTGCCCTAGATGAATTCAAATTTAGGGGATTATATCCTGCCTGCTTCAATACTCCTTGCAGTTCTAACTGGATATAGAATTCTTCTCCTATCCTAAATCTTAAGTCATTTCTCTTGTTAAATAGTTGCAATAGATATGTTTCACTCAAGAGCTCGTTGTATTTTAGTGAAGGATAAAATTATCCCTATATGTATTAGCTGAAGTTCATAAAATATCTTGGGATCCTTACGGATTTAAAGGCACTACATTTAAGATTATTTTATATATTGTATAATACAAGCCTGGAGGCTGAAAACACAATCTTTTCCATACAACTGAAAATGGATATTTAATTGTCACTTCCATCCTGTAATAAGAATAGAAGAACTACCCTTCAGCACACCTTGCCCTGCCCAGTTGCCTTAAAACATCTTTCTAGACTTGCCACAAAACAACTCCTTCATACTAAGTTAATGGGAACAATGTTACTGATTTACCACCATCACCTCCCCTTCACGCCCCCGCCAACTTCTCACTTCTTCATCAATTATTTTCTTTTAGTCCAGCATCAGTGTTCTGAGTGACCTGCAACATGGCAATGAGAACGTGCATTAGGTATGTTGCAGGGAATACAGTTTTGTTGAAATCAAGATAATGAAAAGCCAGGCCTCTCTTTTCCGATATGTACCTATGAGGATGGCCTGGACTGCTATCATGGAAAATTCAGCCTGT
The DNA here is from genome assembly GCF_020497125.1 of Mauremys mutica. Lineage (NCBI taxonomy): Eukaryota > Metazoa > Chordata > Testudines > Geoemydidae > Mauremys > Mauremys mutica. The sequence continues at coordinate 19,325,454 of NC_059079.1, forward strand.
GCTTTTAGAGGTATCACACAGTTTTCCCTAGGCATTCTGAAACTTTAAATGAGAAAGGGTTGTATCATTGTGTTTAATATTTTTATTTCACATGGCGAGTCAAAACTTTTCAAAAAGCAAACTAATTGGCATGTGTTTTAGAGACCTAGATATGACAGTAAAGGGAGTTTAAATAAATTCTTTAAAAGAGTAATTCCACAGAACTTCAAATAATTTTGTAATTAATAGAAAATGTCAATTTTTTATATCAAACTTTCAGCAGCCCATTCAAAAACTGACTTGGAAACGTTTGCTTTCCTAATAGGGTTTCTTTCACTGTCAGCTCTTTGGCACAGGGACAGGGCCAGCTCCAGGCACCAGCGAAGGAAGCAAGTGCTTGGGGCGGCCAATGGAAAGGGGCGGCACATCCTGGTCTTCGGCAACGGCGGGTCCCTCAGTCCCTCTCTTCCTCTTTGAGCTGCCGCTGAAGTGCCACCGAAGAGGAAGAGAGGGAGTGAAGGACTCACCGCCGAATTGCCGCCGAAGATTGGAGCAGCATGAATGAGCTGCCACTGAAGTGCCGCTGACCAGCTTTTTTTTTCTCCTCCCGCTTCACTGCTTGGGGCGGCAAAAAAGCTGAAGCCGGCCCTGCAAAGGGACCTTCATTTGGTTCTGTGTTTCTACAGCACCTAGCACAATGGGGTCCTGCTCCATGACTAGAGCTCCTAGGTGCTATTGCAATACAAATAATAAAATAAGAATAATATTTTAACACCTGTAATTAAAATAAAAGTCTTTGTTAAGCACCAGGTATGGACCTACAAACATCATCCAATATTTAAATACACTGCTGGCTTATCATTGTTATATTAAGGTTTTTAGCCATCCAGCTACTCACATCCTAAACCATCCTGCTACAAACATGTTACTTGTGAGATGTCTAGCTCCACCTATGGGGTTGTTTTAAAACATTATCCTGAGGCCTGGTCCACACTACAAAATTAGGTTGATGACAGCCGCCTTGCATCAACCAATTCATGCATGTGTCTACACTCAAATTTGTCTCCCACTGACATAAGTGCCCCATTCTGGTGATGCAGTAACAGGACCTCCCTGGACAGCCTCGAGTCCTGGTTGATGTACTGAGGTTGATGCAGAGTGAGTGTCAACATTGCATGACCTACGTCAACCCTACTAATCCTCTAGCAGTGTTTCTCAACCTTTTTGCAGTGGTGCTGGAAAATAATTTTTAATAGTGGGGGTGATGAAAGCCAGCCTCCTTGCGCCCCTGTCCACTCCCCTCCCCCCAGAACTGGGGCCGGGGCCACAGCTAGTGGCGGGCGCGGGGTCAGCAGCCAGGACCCTGTGTAAAACTGAACTTTCAGCTGATGCTGCCCTACTGGTTGATTTCCATGCAACATAGTTTTCTTTGTGTGACACTGAACTCTCATGTGATGGTATTCGGCCTTTCAACTTCCTCCAACCTCTGTGGATGCTCCATCCTGATTGATCAGAGAGAACTGATGCATTTGCAGCACTTTTGTTCAAAATGAAGCAGGGCGCACAGTACAAAGTTTTTCCGTACTCCAGCATAACCAATCTCTTGTGCAGGTCTCACCATTTGGAAGAGTTTTTGTCAGCAGACAAGTAGGGAAAGCATGATTATCAGCATCTCATGGAATGTTACTTAGAATTTCAAAACAACTAATCTGAAGAAAAGATTGCACTTGGGCAGCATTGCTTGTCAATAATTCCACAGTCAACCCTGTAGTACTCATGAATTGCATCTACATCTTCCTGTTGCTGTTGAGTTTCTTGATCGTACAAGGATCTTCTGCTGCATCTGTTACTGTTGGCACATCTCCTTATTGATGACTGTCCTCATGTTCAGGTATTGGCATTGAAATATCAATTGTTGCAGTTGCGGAGTTTTCATTATCTGTAGCATTGTTTGCTGGGTAAGGCGTGTTTTCCAGTGGTTTGAGAAATGAAGTTAGTGGCTTTGAGCTCTTAGCTGCTGCTTCACTCACTTGTTTTCACCATCTCTTGCTTGCACCACTTTCAAATCTCCTCTTCATAGTGATCTATCTGGTCAATATGTAGCTTATCCACACTTGAAATATTCTGCTGTAAATAAGTAGTTTATCTACACTTGAAATCTTCTACTGTAAACATGTACACAAATGCTGAAAAGACCTAAAATGAAGAAATACTAATTAAGACCACAAAAGGAAACAGTCAGACAGGTTATTATCCTTATCATTGAATCAAAACTCAGGCACGCAAGGTATAATATAACAGGCTGAGCTGAAGACAAAGGGATGGCATATATATAGTAACAGACACAGATACAGACAGAGAGATAATGTGCAAAAATTTCAAACGTGTGTCCTCATGAAACTCACTGTACAAGACTGTCCTCACAAATTTTCACCTTGAATCTGGACCTATAGACTACAAAAGCCTATGATGATTGCCAAGCTAGGGCTCAACCAACCAACCAGTCACCTCTTTTAGCTAGGATATGAAGATAATGAGAAATTTTCACACAAATAATTCCTTAGTCAACTAGATGTAAAACTATAAAGACACTAAAATGTAACAATTCTCTACCTTTTAACACACACTTGATCCAGTGTCAGCCACTAGTAGTGGTTTGTTTATATAACCAGCTGATCGGAGAGGACACATTCATCACAGTCTAATCTTGTGCCATCAGAACTGATATATTTTTAATATTTATGAACATTTTTAACTCTTTAATGACAAAATCTATATCAGTTAAAAAAATTACATCTTTTACCAAATCACATCTCTTATTTGCTTAAATTTGCAGCTCTAAGCTGAGAGAGCGTGTCACATTTTGGTCTGATAGGAATGTGCATAAAAATAAGTTGCAAAACTTATCAAATGCCAAAAAATTAACAAGTGCCTAAATTTGAGGCCCCCTTTGAGCTTGAGGACCAAGCCAAATGGCCCTCCTTCCCTCCTCCCCCTCATTGGCCCTGGCCCTAGGCACCTCAGGTCACCGCTCCACATTGAGCTTTTCTAATGGCCTTTTTGTTTGGCTTGTCAAACTCAGCAGACAGCCACTCCCCACTACCTGGCACCAACTCTTCCTCCTTGGCCTCACAGATATTACATAGGACACAGCGGGCAGCTATAACCACTGGGATATTTTTCTCACGAGAACCAATCCATAAGTACATTGACCAGTCATTTTGCACCTGCTGAGCATGTAATTGAATTTTTTCTTGGTGCTGTTGACGTGGCCGATGTACAGCTTCATGTGCCAGGGAACCAACGGGTTGGCTGGGTCTCCCTGGATCACTACTGGCATTTCAACATCACTAATGGTAATTGGCCAGTCAGGAAAGAATGTCCCTGGTTGCAGCTTTCTGAACAGTCCCGTGTTCTTAAAGGTGCAAGAATCATGTACCTTTCCATACCAGTGCACATGTGATCTGCCACGGCTTACATAAACCATAGAACAATAGCCCATGCTGCTAATGTACTCTGTTGCAAGGTTTGTCTGGTGCCAAACTAAGGATGTGCATGCCATCTGTCACCTCACTGCAGTTTGGGAACCCCATTGTTGCAAATCCATCCTCTGTAACTTGTACATTGCCAAGAATCCTGGTTTTGTGTAGCAGGACACAATTAATGACCCAAGAAACATGACAACTGCCCCAACCGTGGATTTTCCAAATCCAAAATGATTTCAGACTGACCAATAGCAATCCAGTGTTGCAAGCTTCCAGAATGTGATCACCACTTGCATCTCAACTGTCAACACAACTATCATTCTGGTGTCCATGCGCTGGAGGACTGGCCAGTCCACACAGATCCAGGAATATAGCTTTGTGTATCTGAAAATTCTGCAGCTACTGCTCATCATGATGCAATCCCACCAGTCAGTGCTTGTTTCTTGCCCAGAAGCAGCGATCCACCATCTGAAGTTTTTCTGTGAATGACACCAACATCCTTGAATTATATTTTGCTATGTTACTCAGAAATCTGTTCTTGAAGAAATCGTCAGGTCCCCTGTTTCGCTTCTTCCTGCAGCTCTGATAATACTGGAGACTTGTGCGTCCTGTATTTGCAACAGTCATGACAATAGTACAGAGCTGTGTGGGCTCCATGCTTCTGTCAGAGATGGCTGACACTGAATAGTACCACATGGGTTTGTGGGATATTAAAAAAAGGCATAAAAATTATGGGATATGATTTGAATGCTAGTATGGGATGGCAAAAGTTGCATGCTGGGAACTTGACCCCTAGCTCCCAGTAGTCACTGTGCTGCTTGTTTCCACTCTACTATGCATTGCCCAAATTTCAGTGCACAGGACAATGGTGACTAGCACAATGGGACATCTATCCCTGCACCTCACTGTGAATTGACACAAGGACACCTCATGAGCTGTGCCGCTGCAAGGACCTAAGTATACACATGCATGAGCAATATACTAACTGTGTCTACTTTATGTCAACATAACTTGTGTCCGCCTACTTTTGTAGTGAAGATATGGCCTGAATTTCAGTTTTTTCCTCAAGATCCAGATTCTGATATCGTTACTTGGGTTGAATAGTACCTTACCCCATGAGTAGTTGGATTGTCTTCAAATGTGCAATTCAGCTTGAGTTATAGTATCAGAATCTGAACCCGAGTGATTCTAAGTAAACACAAATTTTGCATGTCCTTTCTAGTACAGTTACTGCAGTTGCTTTATAATTATTACCATAAAGCAATGAGACTAAAAGACTTACAGAACTGGATTCTTCTCGTTTACACCAGTGCAACCTCAGTGGGGTTAATCTCAATTTACCCCAGTGGAAATGAAAACATAATTAAGCCTAATGAAGAAGTCAGTGGAGTTATAAAGTGAGTGTGATGAGAATCAGGCCCATTGCCTTCAGTGCAAGCTTTACAATTAAGGTCTGAATAAGGGCTATAGGCTTTGGCTTGCTGCTATTACATAATCTGGGTGGGGAGGGGAGATCTTTAGGCTCTCTCAAGTCCTAAGATAATTTTCAGCTCTGATGATATTTTAGTATCTAGTTTACATTGTTTGCAAATACATGCTCAATCCTCCTCCAGTTGAAGAGCATGGCAAGACACCTGTTGATGTCAATGGAGCAAGCTTGGGTTCTGAGATACCTAGATTACTTCCATATGATGCCCAAAAGACACCTAGGCCTGGTCTACACTAAGAACGGGGGTCGAACTAGGGTACGCAAATTCAGCTACGTGAATAGCGTAGCTGAATTCGAAGTACCCTAGTTCGAAGTACTCACCCGTCCAGACGCCACGGAACCGAACTCCGCAGCTCCAAGGTCGACTCCGCCACTGCCGTTTGCAGTGGTGGAGTACCGGAGTCGAACGGAGCGCTTCTGGAGTTCGAACTATCGCGTTTATATTAGACGCGATAGTTCGAACTCCGAAAAGTCGAACTCTCCGCGTCGAACTGGCAGGTAAGTGTAGACTAGCCCCAAGAGTGACATTAGCAGCTTGTCAGGAGCCCAGGGCCCAATCTTATTTGCATATGGACTTTTTCATTTTTATTAAAAATAAAAATGGTCAGAGCCAAAACCTTTGGTTGTACACCAATTTTTATGAGTACATTCATTCAATTTGTTGGTTCCTTTAGTTGACTAAAAATAAAATTCTGCAGAAGACCAAGCATTGTCCTCAACCTTCATAAGAGGGAGAAGGTGGGGGTCACCATAAGATGCATTTGTTCCTTTTGGTTGTATTTTGGGCACGCTTATTTTATTCATAGGAAGTACAAGCCTGTTTGGCTAGTTCTACTTCAATAGTAACCTTGGGCACATTCTTTTTACTATGTGACAAAGAAGCTTATACAGGTGTCTCTGATGTACTTGAAATCAGAGGATACTGTATATAAATGGCTTAATTGGATACACAAATTGTAGGGCCTATCCCTCTCTCCCTGTGTAATGATGAAGCTAATAATAATATTAAAAGGAAGTGTTACCTCTGAATGCCTACAACCAAGCTGAAATGTAAACTATTAAAAGGAAACAAATACTGGTTTTGTATGAGTGTATTAATAATCTTAAGGTTTAGATAGATTATAATATCCATACCAAGCTATCTAGAAACATGGCACTTAAATATTAATTACTACTATTTATTTTTCATTGTGGTGGCACCTAAAAGCCCCAGTCATGGACAGCGAACCCAAGTGTGCTAGTACTCTACAGGGTTTTCTCAAATGGTGTGAGGCTCTGTAAGCTCTTCTCAAATAACTGATGACTGATCTTCCTGATTACTTGTCCTTGGCTTTTGAGCTGAGATAGTTGTGGACTATTTGTGGCTGCTTCCTAGTAATGTGCGGTGTGCTAGTTAGATCCATGAAATCTGTCACCGTTCTACTTAATTTACAGAGTACTCTATTACCAGGTAGTTTTTTAACCCGGAGGTTGTGGTGGTATTTTAGAAGCTGCAAATTGTCTCTAAGCGTAAGTGTTTTTCTAGCATGCACATTAGTCTAAAAGTAGTGATCGTTACTTGTGCAGGAAGGAAATTGTAAGAGAGCAGCCACACCACCCAAAATGTGAGATGTGGAAGTTAATAAACCCTTTTCTTGTCCACATCCTGACATTTCAGTTCAAGACAGTACATGAACAAGAAATGCACAGGAACCTGCACAACTTGGAAATGTTTCATTGTGGTCTTTGACAAACCAGAAGGGTCTGATCCTGCATTCCTTTTGTACTCCAAATACCTGGGATGAAATCCTGGCCCCATTGAAGTCAATGACAAAACTCCCAGTGACTTCAGTGGGTTCAGGATTTCACTCCCAGTCATGCAGAACAGGGCCCCTACACTTGAACCCAGATCTTCTTTCCTCGTAGTTGAATGGGTGCAACTCAAATATGGTGTTGGTTACAAACAGGCACTGGGCACAGTTTTGTCCTGCGTTTGACTCTAAGAAATTGCTCCATCTCCAGGGCTGGAATGGATGATCTGTGTTTTGACAGGTATATGAAGAAAACAAATATTTCAAATACAACATGTCACAAACCCCATTCATTCACAGTGCAAATCACCAGCAACAGGATATCTTAAGCACAACTCCATTCAACTTTGTTGTATGTAGAAAGATAAGATGGATGGGGTAATATCTTTATTGGAGCAAGAGACAAACTTTCCATTTTACACAGAGTTCTTCTTCAGATCTGGGAAATACATTCTGTATACATGTCTTCTTCCTTATCTATCTGTTTTGCCCTTTCTGAGCTCTTTGGCCCAGGGATTGTGCCTTCTTTTGATTATGCATAGCACCTAGCCATCTAATCCAGTATGCGGACTGACAGTAACCATACCAGATGTGTCAGGGCAGTAGTGTGGTCTAGGTTAAACTGAGTTTACCCACTTCTCGTTTGGGGAATATGGAGTTTTGGTTAGGTTAGCTTATCCACTTCCACATCACTAATTCAGACAATTATGGAATAAGTGAGAAGCCTGATACAATGTGGAACAACAAGCTTATGATGAAGTTTCTTTTTAACCCCCACACCAGTTAATGGATGGCTCATGCCCTAAAGGATGAGAGTTTATTTTCCTTCTAAAAATATTTTATGCTATCTAATGTGATAATGGATGTTCTCATTTCCCATCTGTCTAATCCTTTTGGAATTCTGCTATGCTCTGATATCTTGTGGTAATGGATTCCACATTTTACTTATGAGTGTGGCAATGAGCTCTACAGATTATTATGAATGGTCTAAAACTATTTCCATTTAGCAGTTTTAAACTGCTTTTCAATTTCATTGAGTGTTTCCTTATTCTTCTTATTGGGAGAAAGGATAAATAGAAAGGCTTGATTCATCTTCTGTATATCATTCGTTATTTTACATTCCTCTGTCATGTCCCCTTTCACTAATCTCTCTAAATTAAACCAGCTTAATCTTTTCAGTCTTTCCTCATGTAGAAGTCTTTCCATGCCTCCTCTTTTCATCCTGTCTCAGTCCTTTCAAATTCTGCTGGATCTTTTTGTGATGGAATGATCAGAATTAGATTTCAAATGTGCATTATATTTTAGGTTTTAGAGGACCCTGAAAACCAGCTTGTATTCTGAGTCAGAGAAATATCTAATCCTCTTAAATTATATATAAGCCATTTGTCTCAAATTTATCTTGCAGCAGCCTGTTCCATGGGTTACTTATAACTTGGATGTTGGAGAATTTTATTTTATTTTTTGTAAACACACTGCCTTTCAGTTTCACAGTGTCCTCTACTCATTTTTGTATCATAGTACAGGGCAAAATTAATTGCTTTCTATCCCTTCCATGCATTCATAGGATGTTGCAGGGCTAGATATTGTGTTAGAATGACAGCAACTATATATACACGGGTGTATTGTTAGAATGAGACCAAATATGCCACTGCGTGTGTTAAGTCTGAGTGTTCCCAATATGACAGAGCTATTTCCATCAACTTATGCACACTTTGATTGAACTGATAACTCATGTAGTTATAATTGAAGTGTCCTGCCAAACCTGATTCCCTACTAAATAGTACAGATACTGACTTCCCTAACAGAAACTACAACAAACCCAAAAGCGCAGAAGTTAGTGATCTTGTAGATAGTTTGATCATTAAAAAAATTGCTTAAAGCTTGATGTTAATATATTACTCATGAGAGATCCCAGATCAACAGCCCAGGGGACTGAAGTTCTAGATTTAGTCAAAAAACAGGTAAAACATGGCCATTGTTACGGTCTTAATTCCCCAGCAATAAATCTCAACTCTGACATGAAGTGTAGGGGCAAGAGGATAGTTCAGTGTCCATAATCCTTCAGTCCTGGACTTCCCTGCTGAGACGCTCATTAAGTCTTCTGATCATTGCCCATTGTGAGGGTGATTTTAATGTATGAACATTTGTTATTGGATGAAAAACATTTGCTAACTTCATGCAGGACACCACATTGCTGTTAGTTGAAAGTCATTACAATCTATAACCAACATAGGTTAGAATTCAACCTGTAACTTTATGGGGAAGGGTTCCTTCACCTAAACCCTGCAGTAGTCATTGCTCTTCAGAAATACTTTTATAGCTATAGAGCCATTTAGTGCATCAGGAAAAAATGATGACTTAATACACCAAGTGTTAATGAGCTATATGTCACTACTTGCTCCATAGAATCTGTTTTTGGTTTGCTACTAGTACTTCCTGGATACGTTTACAAACTTGAGGGCTTTTTTTTGGTACTTCGGTCTTTCAACATCTTCCCTCCCGCCACTCCAGGGACAGTGGAAGATATGTACTGGCTGCTCTAGAATGCATGACTGAGCTCTGGCACATCAGTAGGATTTAGCTGACCTCACATGACAGTGCAGAGTTCAAACATAGGTGTAGAAAGTAGGGCTGTCCAGCGATTAAAAAAAATTAATCGTGATTAATCACACTGATAAACAATAATAGAATACCACCATTCCAGAGGACATGAATCCATGCGGATGACTAGTTCTGCTCAATAACAACCCAAAACAATGAGGACCAACACATGTTCATCATTGAGTCAGATGCCACCAGCAGAAGATTCATTTTCTTTTTTGGTGGTTTGGGTTTTGTAGTTTCTGCATCTGAGTGTTGCTCTTTTAAGACTTCTGAAAGCATGTTCCACACCTCGTCCCTCTCAGATTTTGGATGGCACTTCGGATTCTTAAACCTTGGGTCAAGTGCTGTAGCTATTTTTAGAAATCTCAGATTGGTACCTTCTTTGCATTTTGTCAAATCTGCTGTGAAAGTGTTCTTAAAATGAACATGTGCTGGGTCATCATCTGAGATTGCTATAACATGAAATATATGACAGCATGTGGGTAAAACAGAACAGGAGACATACAGTTCTCCAAGGAGTTCAGTCACAAATTTAATTAACGTGCATCGTCAGCATGGAAGCATGTCCTCTGTAATGGTAGCTGAAGCATGAGGGGGGTATACGAATGTTTAGTATATCTGGCACTAAATACCTTGCAACACCAGCTACAATAGTGCCATGCAAATGGCTGTTCTCACTTTCAGGTGACACGGTAAACAAAAAGCAGGCAGCATTATCTCCTGCAAATTGTAACCAAACTTGTTTGTCTGAGCGATTGGCTGAAGTAGGATTGAGTGGACTGGTAGGCTCTAAAGTTTTACATTATTTTATTTTTGAATGCAGTTATTTTTTGTACATAATTCTACATATGTAAGTTACACTCACGATAAAGAGACTGCACTATAGTACTTGTATGAGGTGAACTGAAATATGCTATTTCTTTTAGCATTTTTACAGTGCAAATATTTGTAATAAAAAAATAATATGAAGTGAGCACTGTACACTTTGTATTCTGTGTTGTAATGGAAATCAATATATCTGAAAATGTAGAAAAACATTCAAAAATATTTAATAAATTTCAATTGGTATTCTATTGCTTAACATTGTGATTAATCGCAATTAATTTTTTTGAGTTAATCGCATGAGTTAACTGCGATTAATCGACAGCCCTAGTAGAAATGTCTGTGCTGCTGCTGCATGCATCCTACCACTGAGCAAAATCTTTACCAACCATTTCATGACAGCCAGGCATCCTCTTTCTGTGCATAGTGCAGAGGAACGGCTGGTGTCAGAATATGGTGTGGGAGAGCTTCTCACGCTGATGTTGCCTTTTATGATGCACAAAAGCTGTGGCCTCACATCCTCTGCTATTGGTGTCAGTGCAGACGCAAGCGAGGTAACAGGCCCACTCAAAATTCATACTTATCACGCTGTGGAGGAACTCCTGAATAATAAACCTACTGGTGCATGAATATATCATGCCAGTACATGACATTATTATGACCTTCAATCTAAATATGGGCATAATTTAGCATCATATTCTATACAATGAAGAACTAAGCTAATCCTGTAATTGTTTCTCACAGTTTTGATGCAATCTCAATGAGAGGGATCTATCAGTAGATAGAGAGAGGAAAATTAAAAAAAAAAATACAAGAAACTGTACAATAATCCATTAAGAGCCTGGATTTTACTCACAAGAACAAAAACATTCAAGCTCAAGGCTTTGATATCATCCTTAACTCATCCCTGTCAGATCTTTATATGACATATCAGAAATTCTCCTGAGACAAATACAAACTTTAGGCTCAGAGGGATGAGTTATCGATAGAACAGTAATGATTATGGAGTCTGTTATTTTGCTTTAGTTGTTGTGTTGGTCTCTTATTTTAAGTGCATTTTAAAATTAAATATTATTCCATTAAATTAAACATGCATCATTTATTGCAGAATTGTTTACACTTCTGAATGTATAACAGATACAGTGTGGATGCTATGTAGAGGAGGTGCAAGCGTGAACTAGTGTATAGGGCACTAGACCAATGTCAGGAGATTTAGGTTCTGTTCCCAGATCTGCAACTAACCTGCTGTGTGGCCTTCAGCCAATCACTGTGCCTCAGTTTCACATCTATAAAATTAGGAGAATGATAATTACCTTCCTTTGTAAAACACTTTAGGCCCTACAGATGACAAGAGCTATGTAGGAACCAAGTAGCAGTGTTATAAAACACTAAACAGAATAGAATAATTCTTCTAATAATCTGGTATTGCTTAGTTTTACCATGCATGTATTTTTGACATACACCACCATTAAAAAGGTGTCAAAATATTATTCTGTAACTCACTGGTCACAGAGAATAAAGCTTTCGGCAGGTAAGTATGTTGAAGTGACTAAAAATTGGATTAAAAGACTAAACTAAAGTTTTACAATGTTAAGTAGCGAGGCTGAAGCACTAACCCATAGCATTTTTGGCTTTCAGAGGGCAAGGATAAAAGGTTAAAGTTCAGGCAGACACATAAAAGCAAAACAGTAAATAAACTGCAGTTGGTTCATCAAAATCACCCTAACAACAAAGCAACAGAAAACGTCAGAGTTTCAAGTGCTTACACAAGAAGAGCATGAATGTTTATTAGAATGATATGATTCAGTATAGTCTCTAGTATTTTTTTTTGTTAGCACTACTGAGGATTAAGTACTTGCAGGGCTAGGAGGACTGAATGCAACAGCAGAGAATGAAACTAAATATGTAGTTTCTAGAAGAGGATGTGAGAAGTCATGGCTGTGGTTTTATACATTTACCTGCTTCATTGAATGTTAAGAATACATTTGTAAAGCTATGAAAACATCACTTGTAATATCTAGTAAAATAATAGAACAAATATTAGGAGAAAATAACCAAGCAAACACTAAACATAAAGGATTAAGAGAATCATAAGAACCATGAACAACTAGCATCATCTATCACGGGGGTTTTTCTGGACTGCTCCCTCCCCAATATAAACTACATACCTAAGAAGTAATAAAGAATAAATCTTACCACAAAGGGGAGGGGGGAAGTAGCAGATTCAACAGCTGTTAGCTATTTGGATTTTAGTAGATTATTGTTACAATGTCTCACAAAATCATACTCTCAAAAGTTAATTCAACTTGGCTTCAGTACTGAGGTGGATGGGAGAGCAGTTGAGGAGAAACTATATTTGACACAGATAAATAATTTTTTTATACTGCTGGATAACTAACTTGCACTGAACAAAATTGTTGAGATGAACTCTACTCTGGCTGTTAGCTCTTTGCCGGTGTGTCTATTGTTTATTTGTATGACATTGTGAAGCAAACCAAGTGAGCAATATAGTATCATTCAACTCAGAGTTAAATAGAATGGTTGCAAAAGGAGATGAAGTGAGGAGATGTAGCTTGAGTCTTGGAAGCTGGTTGTGTTTGCGGGAAGCAGTAGGAAGAAAGTTTAACCACCTCAAAACTGGCCTACAAAGGGCCTGGACAACTGAATCACTAGCATGGGGCTCTGGAGGCCTGTCTCCATGGATACGATGGTTAGTCAGGTTGCTAGGGGAAAAAATGGGGGAGTGAGAGTAGAAGCATGAGGGCTGGCAGCTGAGTGATACTAGCCCATATGGTCAAATGGGGACATGGATGGCCTGAGGATTCAAGATTCTTTGATTTCCACTTCATTTAAGCTGTAACATAAAGAGCCTTTCCAGCTACTCCATGAGGCCTGTGATAACTCTTAACAGCAATATGGAGGGGAGCAATTTATTTGCCTTTATTCTATATTTTCAACATTAAATAAACTTTGTATTATGTAAGCTACTCAGTGTTACTGCTGCAAGCTGTTTTAATGACCTTCGCTCAACTTGTGTTCTTGATCAAAAGACATCAACCAGTGGTCTTGGCCTTAAAGAGTTATTGGTATTCTGGCTGCCATCAAACCAAAGCATAGGAAAGGCCTATAGAGTAAGAACAGGAGCAGAATTTGGAGGGACAAGACAAATGACGACACATGGAGAAAAACTGACTGAATTACTGAAGGCAAAGGGTAATAGGTGTCTATGGGAATCACTGTTAGTTCATGAGGATGTTAAATATGGCAGGAGCTATCTGAAAGAGGAAGATAGCAGCATGATAGTGAAATTTGCACAGCTTCTAAATTGTAAGAGATTGCAAACATCAGACAGAACAGAAAAATAACACAAAAGGGGCAAGAAGTTAAAGGTATGGACAAAGATAGCAAAATGAAAGCTTGGGGGGAAAAGGTATGCTAACTTGCAGAGATTCATTCTAACATATTATCTGGAGGAAAAATAATCTGAACTACATATCCAATGGGAGGGAGAATACTGGAAAGTAGTGATCCTTGGCATAATAGTGAACGTGAAATTAAACTTGAATTTGTAATGCAATATGATGGCACTTGGCAATATGGCCAATGCATTTTTGTGTTGCTTGAGTGGAGACATTATGTAATTGTGACAAAGTCAGGCTGGAGAGCTGCAAGAGGGTGGTCTTCTCAATACACAGAATTGCTTGTATGTCTTTGTGAAGGTTTCATTTTCCACAATGAAACACAGTCAGTCCAGTTATACATTTCATAAGATGAACTTCAGGTTCAAATAATCCATGGGAAGATCAGTCAGACACTACTTTGTTGTCAGCCCAAATCTATAATTCCACAGGAGCCTTGATCCTTCACTTCCTTATTTTTTTATGTTCCACTTCTCATTAGATAACAGGATACTTCTGTTCTCTGCTTGGCATTGGAAGGCAGGTATATTAGCCCTAGAATGATAAAGACTCTTTTCCCTATAAATTGTGAAGGGATTACCTCAGGTCAATTAGGGATCCCTACATCCATTTAAAGGCTGCCTGAGTCCTTTAAAAACCTCCTCCTCCGGTGAGACAGGGGAGGAGAGACAAGCTGCTGCAGCCAGGGCTAGTGGCAGCAGGAAAAAAGGGTGCTCTGGAGTGGATGGCTGCTCTCCTCTCTACAGAGGAAGCTACATAACAGATTGCCTGTTTAGTTTAGAGGAAGGGGGGGCACCCCCAGGGCCAAGAACAAGGCCACCCACCCTCAGGAGTCTCTCTCTATATGGTCCAGCGTGTGATCACTCCTAGAATAGAACATTCAGTTCTGGTAATGAGGTACCAGAACAATATTGACTAATAGGGGGATATTCAGAGAAGAAAAATGATTGGAAGGAGGGACTTCAAAGACAAGTATTAATAGTTTAGGTAAGTGATGACAATATGGTAACTGTCTAGAAATATTGGAATGTTTCATGGAGAGAGAGGAATTATTTATGGTGATACGAGAAAAATATAGCTAGGGACAGTGTGACAATATTATACAAAATTAAAAAGAAAATGTAGGTTGAGGTCAAACTTGCAAGCAGAGTGTGGGACAGTTTCCCAAGTGACCATGCTTCCATCTGCACTCCTTGTACTTCTCTAAATTGGATTGGACAACGTGGTAATACAAAGAATAGTGGTTTGCATGGCAGGGGAATAGAGTTGATGTATTGTGTCTTTTCTCAGATTTGTGGGAGACATAGCAAGAAATGTTCTTTCTTTCAGGGTTCAGTTCCACAAGGTGCAGAACACTCTGGCCTCAGTCTAGAAAAGAGTTTAAGAATGTGCTTAATTTTGAACACAAGTAATCCCAGATGCTTAAATGATTAGCTGGATTGAAATCAGATTAGCTGGATTTCAGAATACTCATCATATTGCAGGATTGAGTCCTTAACCCCATTGGAAGGAGTGGCTACTCAAGTTGTTCTCCAGCTTTGAACTGCCCTGTGAATAGTATCTCCCAGTTCTGCACCAGACTGTTTTAAATTGCTAAATGATGTACTGATCTTTGTAAAACTGGACTGCGTAATCCTTTGTAGAGAAACAAAATGATGCTCAGAGATTACGGTGATGAACACAGCAGTCATGTTTATAAACAACTATTTACTGATTTAATACACTGTGAAGTTTTGCTTTAATCTTTCATGACTGCCTAGTGCCTCCACTTTTTGACAAGCTCAGTATATTGTCAGTATATTTGCATATAGGATATAATAAAAATAATTTCAAATATAATAAAGCCTTGAAAAGGGTAGTGGGGTTTGTACAGTGACCAGCACAATGGGGTACTAGTCCACAGCACTACCACAATTCACAAATAAAAATAAAAGATTTAATTACTTGAGCAAGTGTAATTTTTTTAAAAAGGCTAAAGAGATTGCATCTTAATTTCTAGTTTGACTTTTTGTCAGACTCCATAACACTAAGCTGGATTCCGATACCCTTGCTCATAGTGAGGTGCTCCTTACTCCAATGGCACCACTTGTACAGTAATGTGCTACGCATTCGCTTAAATGATTATTCTGAGAAGTGAGCGCTATTCTGATTTGGAAGCATTTTGCACCCACTTTCCACTGATAGAAAGGACTACACACATTGCCCCGTTGATGAACTGAGCCCCAACATGAACAAGGGAGTCAGAATCTGGTCCTTTAGGAATAGTAGGAATCTTTGTTTTACAAATGGTAGAAAGACTATGCTGGAACCAACTATAATGTAAAGAACTCTGCAAATAAGAGAGAAAAATTAAGTGTTCAGTATAAGAACATGTAGAAGTGGGGGGGAAAATTCACACCTAAAATGAAACTGGGGAAATTTGTGTTTTCATAATGTATGTGGTCCAAAACTGCACCGTTCGCAGAAGCCAGTGCTGTGAATTGTCAGCAGTTTTTTTTTTTTTAAACTAACGCTACTTTGGGTTTGGTAAACGGAGGTGCTGAGGAAGCTGAAGTTCACAGATTAATCTTTTGGAGTCTTCAAACTTTATACGCATCTTTGTCTGGGCATTCATTTGAATGGCTGTCCTGAGAATACTTGTGTTATGAAATTCAAGCTAGTCAAGGGGACGTCATTATCAACAGTGCCCTCTTGTTGTCAGATCCTGAAAAGAGAAGCGGCAAGGACAAATATACAAGCAAATTTTTTTTAAAAGCTAACTTTAGGTAGAAATTGACTATATTTTCCTTAATGTTCTGTAGTCTGTCCTATCAGATATTACTGAGCATGTGATTACAGAAAATGAACTCTTAAAAAGCTCTTTGGAACACACAGTTTGAGAGAGGAGAAACTATGAGGCAAAGGGTTTCCAGCACATGGAAAGAAAAAGTCACATGGGATTAAGCACAGAATAAAAACTACTCTTCAAGTTTTCCTGTTATAGGAAAATATAATGATGCTAGAGAAAGAAAAAAATTAGGTGTGAGTGAATGTTAGAAAAATAATTGCTGAAAGGATTTTGCTCATTCTCTCCAAATTTCTACACTGTTACAATGGGCACCCATCCTATGCTCTGGTCACCTAGCCGATAAATATAAAAAGGGCAAAGGACTGCCTCCCTCAGCCCACCATCTCCTTGAGAGCTCTTTGTGTTTTTTAAACAGAATTTTAAAAGCAATTAATATTTGAAGAGTGGGCCTACACAGCACATTGTTTTGGGTTAGGAGTTGCCCACTTAAACAGCTGTAATGCATGTCATGGTCAGCCTGAAGTTGGGGAATACACAGTTTTCAAAAGTTGGTTAAGAAGCAGAAAAGGTTGGACTTAACCTAATTGTTATTTCTTGCACCTACCACAATAGGGTCCTTGTCTGCGGCTGGGGCTCCCAGGCACTACCACGCTACAAATCATATAATCATTACAAGGGGCATGATCCAACACCCACTGAAGTCAAGGGAAAGTCTCTCATTGGAGCAGAACAATTTGTATAGTGGGGGGGGGGGGGAGAGCCACTGAACCAAACCCTAAACCATGACTATGAGGCAAATCGCTTCAAACCTGGGGGTGCAGCCGCACCCCTAGTTCCTCCCCCCGAGCTCGGCACAGTTGCTCCTTTAGTTATCAGGGGGCTCAGGGTACCCAGCGCCTCTTACCACCAGCTTCAAGCGCTCCGAGTAGTTTTCACGCTGTCCCCTCCCCCGCCCTGCGGCCAGCCGGTGCCTACCGGGCCAGAGAGGCGCCGGCGGGGGGGGAGGGGTTTCCGCCGCACCGAGCTGCCCCGCGGCGCGGTTTGCCCAGGACGCGGGCAGGCGGCGGGGCGCCCGAGGAGCCCAGCTCAGGCGGAGGGCTGAGCCCGGCACTTCCCTCAGCGCTCCAGGGCTGCGCGCCAGCGGAGCCGCCGCCAGCAGCGCAGCTCGGCCCCTAGGGGCCAGGCCGGGCGCCGGAAAGGCCGGCGGGGCGGGCAAGCGGCGCTGTCCTAGCTCGGCTGGTGCTGCGCGGCGCACGCGTGTGCGCGGCTCCCTGCGCGCAGCGCGGGAGGGGCCCAGCGAGGCGGCGCAGGCGAGGAGCCCGGCTGGCGATGCTGGGGGGTGAGTGGCCCCCGGGCTGTGGGGGGAGGGGGGCAGTGCGGCCTGCGAAGAATGGGGGGTGGGGGGGAGTTTCCAGCCTCTTCCCTGGGCAAGGGTCCCCGCCTGTCCCCCTCACCTGAACTCAGCTCGTTGCAACCAGGGCACAGGGGGATCCTGGTTCTGGGCGCTTCGTGGGGCTGGGGGTCGGAGGGGGATCAGCCCAGCATCAGGCCCCAGAGGCTGGGCTTTGAGGGATTCTCATGCAGGGTCAGACTTTGCCCCCCTCGCTCCTTTCCAAATTCCCTCTCACCAGGAAAGCTGCGCGGTGAAGAGACACCCTGGAAGGGACGTGTCATGTTGGGTCAATGGTGGAGATGGAGCTGGCCTTTCTTGGTACCTCAGGAGCTCTCCCCTGGTGACTGGAGCCACATCTGTGAAACCAGGCAAGTCTATTCTGTGATCAGAATAAAAGGACAGAGAGAGGAGGGTCTTGCCCACAGAAGTTAGAAATGGAAAAGGCCCTGCTGGATCAGCACCTTGTTTTCTATTTAGCTGAGACAAGGTTCTGGGAGGGAGGAAAGATTACCCTTAATGATAAACTGCAGACCATGGGTTCAAATATATTTATGCCTTAGAAAGTGCTCACAAACCTTTTTGAGACACTGTACTCCAGGCTGAGAATGTCTGATCTCATTACGTCTTTTGCGAGACCGTGCAGAAGTACTGACACTACACCATTGCTAAATACTATTATTAGCGATTCAATACTTATTTCTGTTACTAAGGTAGGACATCCTACCTTTTTATGTTACAATTGTGTTTATTGTTGTATCAGTGCATATTGGATGCTTCCGCAATTCAAATATGCATTTTTTAAAATAAATTTTTGCAAGCCATTTACGCATAGGAAATTAAGATATTTCTATTATCTAATGAATCCAGTTCAGCTCCCATTGAAGCCAATAGGAGCTGTGCTGTTGACTTCAATAGGATGATCAAGCCCAAAGTCACCATATTAATGGTTAAAAATATTTTTACACATTTATTTGTATTACCATTGCACCTAGGAACTGTAGGCATAGACTAAGACCCCAATGTGGTAGGTACTGTACAAACAGAGAACAAAGAGACCATCCCTGCCCCAAAGAGCTTTTGTATAACTATTGCTAAATATAAAAATCCATATTACCATGGAATCGTTTCTTATTATTGGATTCACACTATACCCTGTAATGGGTTCTGTTGTCAATAATCCAAATGAAAACTATAAAAATGTAATATTTTGAATGAAAGCACCACCTTTAAAAAAAAGTTGGAGGTTGTTTTTTTCCAAGACCATATGGTTGTATTAAGTAAGTTACAGGTATTTTTTAAAAAATTATTTAAGATATGTTTACCCAACAGCGGAATGGTTAGGCTGCCATATAAACGCTATATAATTCCAATCTTTCTGACATCTGCATACGGCTATATTCACACCTTTCTTTGTTCAACATCAAGGTCTGTCAACCCACAAAAGCAAGGACATTCCATAAGTGCTGCAACTCTATCCGTAACTCCTCATGGTCTTGTCTAGAAAATATCCTCAGCAAAAGTGCAGCTGCAGTGATGCTACAAGCAGTGTAAGCACTACCATAGACAAAGAGCAGGCAATTTTTTCAGACTACCTGTGAGGTTAGATGATACAACATAAACACTCCTATTCTTGGTGTCCACTAGATTTTATACTATCAGTACCACTGTGGGTGGTGTAATGGTGCTGAAAAAACAGATATTAGATTTATTAGTATATTATTCATGATCCCTAAATAGTATGTGATCTGTCAGATTGCATATGCTGTAATGCATGTAATGTAATGCACTGTCAGAGATCATGCTATCATTAGAAAGACATCTCAGTGTTCCTATCAATGGCAGTATATCCTGCTTAGAATGAAGTTTCTGCCTGAACTTTGAATTTCTTTGCTCTTGGAATGAGAACATCAGACTTAAAGGTGATCTGCAAAGCCTTTGTGAAGGATAAACTTCACAGACTATTTAAGAAGTAAAAATTAGTTGATCGCATCAGTTACTTTAAGACAACTGTAATACTTTCATGGACACACAGAATTCACTCTTATCAGCACTTCTGCATATCATGTAGACTTCAAGGTTGTAAGCATGGGGGACCTTTTATTTTTTCTTCATAGGTTCGCTAGCTCACAAGATTAAAGAGAACCTCAGTTATCTTTTATTCAGTCTGTGTACAGGTAGCAAAATTTCCCCTTCCTGATATATAATCTTAAAGGTTGGGTTTTTTTTTTTTAAAAAGAAAGTTTGAAGTTTATCTCTGATCTCCTTTGATATTTGCTCTTACATTTTATGCTGTATGAATTTTGCGTATGTAACTTGGTCAGTTCATTTTATAGTGCTTTCATTGACAAGAACTTAAGCAATAAGCAACTAGCCAAAGAGGATATGAATAGATGGGTTCTTGGCACATTGACTCAGGCAGTACTATGGCTATGGTTTTGCTGTCATAAAGCAAGCTGTCTGAAGGATGTTTACAGTTACTGGGCAATTTCAGTTTATTGGAAAACACACCATTTACTTGAATCACATTAGTGCTGCGATTGCTCATCAGTATGGTAGCTGATGATTTCAGTGACTGCTGTAAGTAAAGTTTATGCAGAGGCTGAGGAATTGTACAGTGAGACTTAAGATTTCAGTTTGAAGGACTTATAATTACAGGTTTAAAAACATACAGTCTTTATGAAATAGATAAGATTTAAAAAAAATTACAAGCCACCTCTATCTTTCATCCTCAGATACTTCTCAAAAAAAAGGAAAAGTTCACATTTCCTTGCCTCCCCCAACCCTCCTCCTCCAAAAGCCTGAAAGTAAAACTTCATATTAATGTAAAAAATTAGCAAAGACTGGATTTTCCAGAACAATGTCTCAGACTTGTCCCCCAAAATGTCATGCAAAAGGGTCAGGATTTACAGATCTTCTAACAGCACAAATACTTTGTTGGAAATAAAGAATTAAATCATGAAAACATTGCAATAGAAGTATTTTCATTACAAATCATAAGAGTCATAATAGATTCACTCTGCTGTAACATGCCTGATATGCCTTCACTCCTCCAATATATATGTGCAGCATTACAGGATACAGATCATCAATTACTAATGCCACTTTTAGATGTTAAAATAGGGTGGAAAATAGTCCCACCTGAACTTGAAATATTTCAAGGCCCCTTCTGGGAATTTTCTGGCCAAAGTTCAAACACTTCAACATCATCTATGTTTTAAAGTTGTTTATTATGACCAGAACTAGTATAGGTTTGCAGTTGAAGAGACATTTATAATTTAAAAAATATGTATTAATCCTTTGGAAGCTTAAAACTTAAATCTCGCTTTTAGTTTAAAAAAAAAAGTGTTGCCTCTATTACATCTGCCTGGGCATTTGTTTATTGTAGGGTAGACTTTAACTAACAGTTTGAAAGTCAGCAGTGTTTTTATCATTTGTGCTGCCTTTCATTTTGTGGAAGTGGATGGATCAAAGAATTGTGGTATTGCCAACTTCCACAATTTTATTATGAGTCTTGCATTATTTGGTGTTTTTCGTAAAGTTCTAGATTCTTGAATCTCTGGATTTTGAGAGAGTCTCAGGTTTCATTTTTAAAAAAAAAAATTGTTTATGGCTCTCATGTAGGGTTGCCAACCCTCCAGGATTGGCTTGTTGTCTCCAGGAATTCAAGATTAATCTTTAATTAAAGATTATGTCATGTGATGAAATCTCCAGGAATACATCCAACCAATATTGGCAACCCTAAAGGCTCAAAAGCCAGAAGGCAAATAAGAACCACTCCACTTCTCTGTTTTAAAAAAAAGTCGTGATTGTATAGGGCCTGATTCATGTTTTTCTTGGAGTCAGCAAGACTGATTCCTAGGAGACTATAGAGCCTTTTACTTATAACCTCTCTTTTGAATTTCACATGGTTGAACTAATTTCCTCATGCTGGAATAACACTTCCCATAGTGGCCTTCTCAGTAGCAAGGCTGGACTATGCCCTAAACCAGGGGTCTCAAACTCAAATGACCCCGAGGGCCGCATGAGGACTAGTGCATTGGCCCGAGGGCCGCATCACTGACACGCCCCCTTGCTGCCCCTGGCCCCACCCCCAATCCACCCCTTCCATGAGGCCCCGCCCCTGCCCTGTCTCTTCTCCACCTCCTCCCCTAAGCGCGCGGCTCCCCGCTCCTCCCCCCACCCTCCTGGAAAGTGCTAAGCGCCACCAACAGCTGTTTGGTGGCTTGGCGGCGGGGCACTTAGGCGGCGGGTCCCGGAACAGAAGGGGCCCCCCACCGCCGAAGACCGGGCTGCGCTTCGGCGGCGGCGGGTCCCTCTTTTCCCCACCCCGGCCGGTCCCGCTTCCCACCCCGGCCCCGGCCGGTCCCGCTTCCCACCCCCACCCCCCGGCCCGGCCCCGGCGGGTCTCGCTTCCCTTCCCCACCCCTGGCCCGCCCCGGCGGGTCTCGCTTCCCTTCCCTTCCCCCCCCCGGCCCGGCCCGGCCCCGGCGGGTCTCGCTTCCCTCCCCGGCCCGGCCCGGCGGGTCTCGCTTCCCTCCCCCCCCCCCACGGCCCGGCCCGGCCCTGCCCCGGCGGCTCCCGCTTCCCCCCCCCCTTCCCCGAGCGCGTCTCCGGCGAGGCCTGAGCTTCATCCCGCTCAGAGCCGCGTGGTGAGGGGGCGGGGCTGTGAGCTCCACGCCGAGCACAGCGCTCAGCCCAGAGCTCCCAGCCCCGCCCCCTCCCCACGCGGCTCGGATCGGGGCGGGGCTCAGGCGCTCGGACGGAGACGCGCTCGGGTAAGGGGGGGGGGGAGGGGGGGAGGGAAAGGCTCCAGGAGAGGGGCGGAGGCGGGAGCCTCCGCTTTTCTCTTGGGGGCCCCTGCGGAGCCCGGGGCAAATTGCCCCCTTTGCCCCCCCCCTCTGGGCGGCTCTGGGGAGCTCCGCGGGCCGCAGAGAAGAGCTCCGCGGGCCGCATGCGGCCCGCGGGCCGCATGTTTGAGACCCCTGCCCTAAACCCTAGAGGAGTTTGGAGTTAATTAACAGGGAAGCTTTCACTACCTCTGCTACCTGTTCTGTGTATAGGGGACACAGCATCACTCACTTTAGGGCAGTATCTTGGATCACCCAAGAAAAGTCATAACACAGACTTTGAAGAGTGGCGGCAGGCACTGTGCCCCTCCCAGTCCCTCTCCTACCCACCCTCTTATCCCCCATGGGCTTTCTAGCCAGTGGATCATCCAGTTCACAAGACCACTTACTGTTCTCGTCTCACCATTCACCTGTCCTGTCCGCTAACTCCTTCTCCCCTGGGCTCCTACAGAGCAAAATTGCAGAGTTGAATTCTGTAGCACACAAGGGTTGCAGAGTGCCCCTACCTGGCAGGTCTTCTTCCTTGTAGCTGTGCAAGGACTAAAATATGGCAGAACTCCAGGGAGCTGGGGAATGTCACCCTTAAGTACTGCATGACTAATCCTGCTTAGATATACAAAGTAGTGGAAGAACAGGGAAGCGAGTAAGATGTGAACAGAGATCCTTATGTCTGCTTTGCACAGGGGCTAGTCACAGTCTGTCCTTGTGGTTCCTAACCATAAACACTACAATGGCTAGCACTTGCTAGTGGTGCTAACCTCCTCATAGCCTTTTTAGACTGTTGGGCTGGTAAAGAGGGACTATTGGCCGGGGGGTTTGGAAAAGCATATGCTATATCTTTTTAAAAGTGCTGTGGAAGGAGGCACACTTAGTCCATATGTTCCCATGGATACAGTGCCTGCCAGAAGCAGGTCAATAAGCTCTCTAGCCAATGCCTCCAGTAAGCCACAATTTATCCCTGTGTGTGAAAGGATTATTTTTTTAAATTAAATATTGCAACAAGCATCTTTGATGTCCTAAGTTGCAGATGTTGTAACATAAGGAGTATTTTAATATATTGTTTTTTATTTTTAAAAAACAGGGAAAAGGCATTCATTTCACTTTAGAGAGCAAAATGTTTTCCACATGGCTTGTGCACATGGCAATTTGGTGTTTGGTACAAGCAGTAACAGGTAAGTGTTTGATTTCTAAACAGAAACTTTGCTTAGAAAAATCTTGAACAGTTTAATTTGTTTCTCCTTCTGGCTTTGAGTGCTTTGTTGGAAAATGCCTTCCTTATATTTAAGTTCCAGAGGGTCATGCTACTGTTACTTCAATGCCTGCCTGGATTGTTTTCTTATTAAAAATAATTCATTTTCAGTTAATTGGATAACGCTGTTAAGAATAGTGGATGTGATTCTCTGTTGCCTTGCGCCTTGTCATAGAGGATGTATGACACTACTATTCTGATTTGGCAGCATTTTACACCCTGGTGCACAACTGTAAACAACCCTACAAAGTGCAAGGCATTGGAGGATCAGGCTGGTCTTCATTGAATGCACTTTTCAGAACCAAATGGTGCACAAGATAAAAGAGCCAATACATGCAACCATTGGCAACTCACTTTCATTTGTTTATACTGCATATAACTAAAGTTTCACTTCTGTTGATGTGTGAATTCAAGGCTACTACAGGAAATAACTGCTAGTAATTTATTTAAAGTTAGAGGTTTGCTGTTGGTTACCTGAGAGGCACATCTTGCATACAATCCATTTCCAAATAGACGGAGTTGACTAGGTTAACAAATAAATAGAAATGCTGCTCCATCATTTTCCAGGGCCACTGAGCAACATCAAATGTATATGCACATATGTTTGAACTGAGTGTTACACCTGCCTATCCTTGCATCTACACGGGAACTATCTCCCATGGAATTCAGAGGGAGTTTTACCATTCACCTCAATAGGGACATGATTGCTGCTATTTCACCGATATGCATAGTGTTTTTTGTTAGAAGATAAAGTTCTGCTTTCAGGTGACTCCTTGGATTGTACTTTTTTCAGTAAGAAAGTAGGTTGGCTTTCATTCATGATGTCCCTTAAATCAACGAAAATTTAGTGCCAGGCACAAATCATAATCCAGAGTTCTGAACTGGATTATGGTAGAGGATTATACTGCTGGAGGATTCTCCTTTGCTTTGTAGAATACCCTATACTTAAGGCCATTCATTTTCAGTTTATAACTGATTCCCCTCCCCCACCCCAATTCTCAAGTTTTAGAAAAGCTATTACTTGGGTTTGTTTTTTTAAAACAAACAAAAACAAAAAAAAACCCCAAACATTTACACAAATTTTAGACCACTCAACATGAAAATACTGATTACGTTGAGAAAATCCAATCCATTACATTAGGTAGATGTGTTTGTGTTAATAATAAAGTAATCTAAGTATAAATGTGATGCTATCTGTTAAAGTAATGCAATGTAGTGAAGGATGTACGCGCATACAAATGCACCCCAGTGCTCAAGTCCTTAAAAAGAAAAGTGACAGAATTCCCTGGACCCAGCTCCCCACTGCGGAAAGAGATGGCAGCTCAGGAATCTGCTGCTTTTTTTTTTCTGTCCTTCTGTTCCCCAATATTAACCCTGATATTTACCCAAAAAACTGAAATTAATTTTTTGCACCGATTTTCACCCCTTTTATAAAATTTTTGCAATAAATACTGATACATTTCTAGGAAATTTCAAACAAAAGGCTTTGCACATTCTAAGAAGGGATCATGTGAGTATAAATACCCATGCGTCTAATGAAGTGGGTATTCACCCATGAAAGCTTATGCGCCAATACATTTGTTAGTCTATATGGTGCCACAGGATTCTTTGTTGCTATATATACACTGTTTGTTTTTCCCATTGTATTGTAGAAAATTGCAAAAGAGGAGACATGATTGCTAGCACAGATTCGGTAGTCCTTCCTGGATCAAACATTACCCTCTCGTGCCGGCTAAAACAGGGTGAACAATGCAAGGAACTAATTTTCAATAATTCTGAAATGGTCCTTGCATATGGAAGACACACATTTAGTTGCAAATGTAAATCAAATGGAAAAATCATCTGTGGAATTGACATCTATGTTGGAAGTAAGGAGAAGCTATTTCCTATTCTAACATTTTCTTCCTAGGGTATCAGATGTGATGTACCTCTGAGAGCACATCACAAAGTGGTAGTGGGATAACTACTTTAGTGAGTCCATTGGGTGATGGATAGGTTATTATAGTCAGAGTTAGTTAATTATTTACTCTGGGCCAGATTGTGCCTCCGGGACCCTCCATACACTGATCTCCCCCCATGCATGTGTGGGCATTCACCACTGTAGTGTCATATGCTTTACTGTGGGAAGGGGTTGGACACACATCACCAGCCCACTGTAAACACATTGACCCTTTCCCCTTTGTAAAATACTACATGAGGCTTTATTAATGTGTGCGCCTCTCCCACCCTCCTCAGTGGAATGCCCCTTTTAGTGTGAAGGGAACAGAAGATTCCAAAGCAGTGGAAGATGGAAAAATCCACAACAGATTGCTCCGTTGCGGGGTTCCCCAAAATGCAGACATAGGGTCTTGGCATAGATGGATCTAGCCTCCAGTGGATCCCCAAGATTTGTGATTCAGGGCACAAACTCCCAGTAGTTCCCCATGAATCCTAGTGTGAATAAGAAACTGTGCAATGGGAATCCCACAGAGTTTCCAGTAGCCTATGGGAGCTAATACTCTCTTTTGTCTCATGGGGAAGAAAGCTTTTTAAGAACAGTCATCAGTTGCTGTAGGCAGGCTTTTGGGCCCCAATCCTATCCAGGCTGTGCACGTTGAGGCCCCTGCGTCTATGTGGAATCCGATTGTCTTCACTGGGGCTCCGCACAGTGGTCACCCCATGGAAACAGTTGCCGAAAGTGGAGCTTTAATTTGTTCTTCTAAGTAAGTAAAAAGCCAGTCTCCCATAAAAGAGCTAGGTTAAAAGACAGCCTGAACCCTGAACTCTTTGTTTTTAAAAACAAAGGCAACAAAACAAAACTCAAGACTGTGTAGAAGAGGGTTTCTTAATACCTCTGTTACCAGTGTTTACCTCAAATATTGATAAGAGTGTCTGTTCAGATCCTCCAGAGCAGCCAGGAAATGTATCCTGTATTCAGTATGGAAGAGATGGAAACCTTACTTGCACTTGGGATAAAGGAAGACTCACTCACATAGACACTACCTACGTGGTACAGTAAGTAACTGATGGACAAGGTTCTTTTTAGCCTACAGTTGAATAATAGCTTGAAAACTTACTATTTCTGGCAGGCCTATTTCTTTTTATTAAGGCCCCAAAAAAGTCAGTTGGCTTACGTTTAAACTATTTGGGGAAAAGCACAATGGAGACAGTATATGACTCAAGTTCCTGAAAGTGAGCTCACATTCAGGTCACATTTTTCCCCACAGTTGCTGTACCACTTTCCTCAGCACCTTTTGAGCTAGGCAGGGTGCAGGGACTACACCCCATTTCTAGACATGCTTCCCCCTTGAATCTGGATGTTTACTACTGGAACTGGTAATAAACAGCTGCTTAAGCTTGCCCTTCCTAGGGAAGATTCTCAAACTGTCCAGCGTCCTAATATAGGTCCAGGGCAGGTTTTTCTCTGCTCAGTTACACCATCTGAGAATTTGGCCCACAGAGTGTGTGTTGAAGATTTTAATCACAGGTTTCTCTTTTGTTCTAGGTTAACAAATGAGACAGAATGCTTACATTTTGCAGAAGAAAGTATGAATCCTAAATACGGCTCACTGAATCTGACCAAGCTGAATTTTGAATCCAATTATACAGCTGTAGTTGCTGCCTCAAATAGACTAGGAAATGCTTCTTCCCTACCCTTTACATTCATGTTGATAGACATAGGTAAGTGTTACTTGTCTCTGAAATGAGCAGATCTAGGGAGCTGGTTAGAAGAGGTTGAATATACCAATATATGCCTTAGTGAATAAATTTCAAGTTTCAAAGACACCCAGAGCTTTGGATGGGGGTTCTTATTGTAAAGAAACATTAATATAAATTAATAAGGAAGTGACCCAGTGTAAATGTACCTGAAATTTATATTCCATCATATCTTACACAATGATTTCTAATCACATTGCATATCTAACTGGTTTTTGTTTTGTTTTTTTGGTCTTTGCTATTAGTGAAACCGCATTCTCCAACAGATATTTTAGTGAAATTTGACAACGTTTCTGCAACAAATTGCACTGTCTTGTGGCAGGATCAACAACAGACACAAAGCTTTAGACTAAGATACCGACCGGTTAACAGTCATTCCTGGAATATGGTAATAATTCTTTCAAGGGAAAAAAAAAGGAAGTTGCTGGTCACTGATGTTTGGTTTTGTTTAATTATTTTTACCAGGTTTTTTTCCTTCAAATTTGCATCTCTTCTTGTTGGCACCAAATTTAGGATATGAATTATTGCATTATAGGAAATTAGCTTTAATTTAAACGTCCATCATAAACACCATCTTTGGTCTGAAGTTTTCTGCATGTGAGGCCCTAATCCTGCAAGAACGTATTCATGTACTTAATATTATGCATATGAATAGCCTCAGCGAAGTCAAATATTCATTTGAGTCTTTTCAGGATCACGGCCCTCATGTCTGACATAGCCCTGTGTTCAGACATATAGTAAGTAACTTGCTGCATCTCAGCAAAAGCCAGAAATTTTTTATTACACTTTCAGAGTTATAAGATATAAACATATATCTACCACACTTCTTAAGCTGAAGAAGGGCCTTGTCCAACTCCTATTGAAGTCAATAGGAGTTTTTCCCTTTTACTTTAACAGGATCCAAGTCGGACCTCAAACAAACATATTAGGGTTTTTAAAAAAGTAGAAATCATATAAAGTATTGAGAACAGAATTTGTGAATAATGGAAGAGTTTGTTATCTTCAGATTATTAACTATAGAATTCTGTTGGAAAACTGCAAACCAAAATATTCATTACCCTTTTCTTTTTTAAAAGGTTATTTAGGGTTGCACTGAATTAGTTTGCCATTGGTTTTAAGCATTGTATTAATTTTTTTTTTTGCTACATGAGGATAGCTGGTACTGTAACTCCCAAATTGATATTTCTGTGAGTAACCCCAGAACTTGACAGTACTGCAGAAATGAGTAGTTTGCTAAAACTAGAAAATTAGTGACCCACCAGGAGTTAAGAATATGCCTTGCAGCAGTTTGAGGAAACTTTTCTTCAGACAATGAGCTGACACCTAAACTCCCAGTCAGACAGAAGAAGGGCTCCCGGAAGCCTGGCTGGTGATCACTCAAAACTAGTCTCAGACTTTGGGTAACTGGGTGCTCTGAACCTATTGCGACAGCATATAGGGGTGTGTGCACGTAAGACCTAATAAAAAAGGTAATTTTAGGTAAAAGCACTCTTGTTTTTGCCAATTATTTATCAAACAGAGGAGCTGTCCCCATTGATTTATTCCTGACACCACATAAAAAAGACCATTAAGTTACCACTGCTTTGGGTTCTGAAAACCCTGGGTAACAGTACAGGCTTCAGGCAGAATATCAGTTATCCATAATTCAGAGCATTACTTCATTCAGTCTTTATTTCCTCTTAAGTTTAACATTACATATGCTTTACATTTAATGCCATTAAAGGTTGAAACTTTAAATTCTACAAGACATAATCTACATGATCTGAAGCCACATACAGAGTATGAATTTCAGGTTTGCTGCAAATTTCACCCCAACAGAGGAATGTGGAGTGACTGGAGCACATTTCAAATACAGACTCCAGAAGCAGGTAATAAAATATGCAGTTTGCCATGTTAATTTGTTGTCTAACATGTATTTAGAAATTGTTTGAGAACAGTTTAATATTAATAAATGCAAAATGTGGGGCAGATTCTACCATCAGTTACAGCTGTGTAAATCCAAAAGTAGAGATAGTCGGAAATTGGAATTCCTGTTCATCGGGAAATTCCAAAATGTCAGAAAAAATAATTCATTTGGAAATGGAACAAAAAATAAATTTCTGAAGTTTCCTGCAAAACAGGAATTCCAAAAATGTTGTTTATTAAAAGCTGAAATATTATTTCATTTTGATCTTTTTGAAATGTTTCCAAGGCTCTTGGAGCCCACAGGCAGGGAGCCCAGGAGCCAGGGCTCCTAAGAATGCTGAGCCGGGAACCTGGAAGTCCTGGTTCTGGGGCCATCTGCCTGACATACTGCCCTGGCGCTGGGGACCCTGGGAGCCCAGACTGCCAATGAGCCAGAGGCCTGGAAGCAGAAGTTGCCAAGGAGCTGCACCCCTGAATGCCAGGACTTTCAGGCTCTTCACTACCTATCAGCCTACTGGGTGGGCTGCTGAGAGGCCAAGCATGGTGGCAGGAAATCCAGGCAGGCTTCCATTAGAAACCTGCCTGGTTTCTGTTGTCAGTTTCAACTAACTTGACATGTTTCTTTGGAACATTTTGATTGAAACAAATTGGCATTTTCTGATGGAAAAACGTTCTGTTGGAAAATTTCTCAACAGCTGTATCCAGAAGTCAGTGGAGTCACTTCTGACTTACACTGTTGTAACAGAGCAGAATCTGGCCATGTGTTCTGACAGTCAAACACACAATAAAGTATGAGGTGAATAGTAGATGTTGTCACTATTCCATATTGTAGGAATAGGTGACAGTTTCCAGGAACACATAGTAAGACCATAAAGAGAATTAGTATTAATCAATTTGTGCCAGCTCTAATATAAGATATGTGATGCTCACTATCGGGTCATGTGTTTGCTAGCTTGACTTCAAAACTACACCCTATGAAATCACATAGTACAGACTTTTCAGTTCTTCTTAAAGAAGAAAACTTCTCAGAAGTTTGTCTGTCAAAGTTGTGTTAGTTTGGCACCAGCTCCTTTGATCTTACACATACCTTTGATATATTTTTAAGTTATTATAAAACCTACAGGATCTTACTATGACTCATGCAATTTACCACCATTGACAACATCAGTTTCTGTATGAGGCATTGACTGATGCAAGAGAGGTGTGAACCTTTTCTCCCCCCTAACAATTTCCTTCTTGTAACCCTTTGTACGCACATTGGGTTGCTATAGTATTTCAGTTAAATGTTAGGATTTCAGTTAGGGCGGGGAGGAGCATTTAATCTTTTTCCCAGCTAAATGTGAAATAAGAATCTCAAACTAATCAACAAGTATACTCTAGCCTCATTCCAACTGATCTCAATAGGAGTCGTTAGTGAGAAGTCATAGGGACAAAATGGCTACATTACTACCTAAAATAACTAATGTGCAGAATTTAAAGCTCTGCTTTTAATATAAGAATGATTTTTTTTAAAAGCTACTTATTTTCAAGTCTCTATAGGGTCTGGTCCTGGATTGGGACATGTTACATTTAAGCACCATTCTGGAATTTCTGTTCATTCAAGCACCTTGTATAGGATATATGTGCAAATAGCCTTGAAGGAGGAATATTTTTTGATTCTTTGGAAAAAAACCTCTATCTCACCATCTAATAGTGCTTAGTATTGGGAGAACTAATTCCTACTTTTTTCCCCCTCCTTTAGCTAAGATTAATAAGGTTGTGGGAGATTTACAGGTGATATGGGGCAAGAGTTATTAGCATTGTTTATATTAAGGACTTATCTCCTCCTTGCATGCAGTCCCAGTCACATTCCAGTCAGATTTGTCCATGAGCTCCTTGCTTTTGTTTTAGAGTTATTAGTAACTATTTGTTCTTATTTGAGTTGTTTTTCTTTCTTCAAAACTGATTTCACTAGTGTATGCTGAACCAATCTGTAGTATCTTTTGTTTTACTAGTTTTCTTCTTATCTTGCTGCTACTTTCTGATTTTGAACTACTTGAGCACATAGGCCAAAAGTTGGTGGGCATTCTCCACACTCAGTTGGCTCCATTTTTTTCTACTGTAGGTTTATTAAAAACTTTAGCCAAAGCTTATCAGATATCTTATTTCTGCTAAATCTTAAAAGGTCTTTCATGAACATTTTTCTTCTTTGGGCTAACTGCAACTTTTGACACCACTAATGATAGAATCATAGAATATCAGGGTTGGAAGGGACCTCAGGAGGTCATCTACTCCAACCCCCTGCTTAAAGCAGGACCAATCCCCAACTAAATTATCCCAGCCAGGGCTTTGTCAAGCCTGACCTTAGAAACCTCTAAGGAAGGAGATTCCACCACCTCCCTAGGTAACCCATTCCACTGCTTCACCACCCTCCTAGTGAAAAAGTTTTTCCTAATATCCAACCTAAACCTCCCCCACTCCAACTTGAGACCATTACTCCTTGTTCTGTCATCTGCTACCACTGAGAACAGTCTAGATCCATCCTCTTTGGAACCCCCTTTCAGGTAGTTCAAAGCAGCTATCAAATCCCCCCTCATTCTTCTTTTCTGCAGACTAAACAATCCCAGTTCCCTCAGCCTCTCCTCAAAAGTCTCGTGCTCCAGCCCCCTAATCATTTTTGTTTCCCTCTGCTGGACTCTCTCCAGTTTTTCCACATCCTTCTTGTAGTGTGTGGCCCAAAACTGGACACAGTACTCCAGATAAGACCTCACCAATGTCAAATAGAGGGGAACGATTACATCCCTCAGTGCACACTGTTGATTCATATCCAGTGTCTCATTCACTGTAACCCTAGGTCCTTTTCTGCAGAACTGCTGCCTAGCCATTCGGTCCCTAGTCTGTAGCAGTGCATGGGATCCTAAGTGCAGGACTCTGCACTAGTCCTTGTTGAACCTCATTAGATTTCTTTTGGCCCAATCCTCTAATTTGTCTAGGTCCCTCTATCCTATACCTACTTATTC
Organism: Mauremys mutica; assembly: GCF_020497125.1. Taxonomy (NCBI): domain Eukaryota; kingdom Metazoa; phylum Chordata; order Testudines; family Geoemydidae; genus Mauremys; species Mauremys mutica. Next base: position 19,357,919 of record NC_059079.1, read on the forward strand.
ATTATGAACATTTATTATTTTCAGTAATATAATAAGAAACGGTATATTCCCATTGAGCTTAGATCTAGTGCTCTTTCTACCAAGAAAGTAAGTCACAAATAGATATAAATCATACAAGAAAAACCCTACCAGAATGTTATCTATGGAGCTGTTAATCTGTCTTGAGTAGCCACAGAAAAGTTTGCAGATGTTGAGCCAGTAAGAAACAAACAAACAAACACACACAAAAAAAAACCCCTGTCCTGTGCTTGAGTGCTGTGGCATAACCACAAGGTTAATTGTTTTAGTGCTGAAATGGTTTAACTCTCTCCAAGTTTTATGCAACTATTAGCAGCTGATCTTGTTAGCATGCTGTTATACATTGAATGATGGCAGGATGTAGCCTTAAGAATGTATCTGAGTTTTATGGTTTGGATGGATGCCCTAGAATCTTGTTTTCCTTGTACGTAATCACACCACTAACATAACCTACCTGTCTTAGTACTTATATTGTCGTTCATCTATAAATATTTCTAAAGTGCCTCTCGCTGTAGCCTCTAAGTACTATACATGAATGAAAAATTCAGAAGGGTACCTTTAAGGATTCTAGGTTGCATGGTTTTGTGCCATTTAAAACACATTTCTATTTCAGTTTAGTTTTGTTTTCCCTCATATCTTTCAACATTTTGCAGATTTGTATCAAAGTGCAGTCATAAACTCAACACATTTTTTCTCCCCCAACCAGTGCCAAGTGGGTTGTTAGATGTCTGGTACATAATGCAGGATATGGACTCCCAAACACAGAATATCACTCTTTTTTGGAAGGTAAGATTTTACTAATCTAAGTGAATTTAAAAGTATATAGTCAAGTTTGAAGCAGGGACTGTGTTTTACTGTGTTTGAAGAGAAAGGGCTTAGAGCAAAGAAAAACACAGCTCCCCTTCTCCTGCTAACAGCAGAAAGAGAGCTACCTCCTTGCCTCCCTTAAGGGAACAGACCAAGGAGGAGAGGAAATTCAGCTACTTGTGAGTTTTCTTCTCCTCTTTGATCAGTGCAGCAAAGACTCACCAGGTAGGGGAATGTGAAGAGGGAGCCAGTTCCTGGCTGAAGAGTTATTGGGGTCCCAACATTTCCTGCCAGTGGATGGAGTAGGAGTAGCAATACCTGATCAGGGGAGTGAAAGTGTTCCAGCTATGGTTTCCCACCCCTTTCCTTTAAAAAAGGATGCTCTCCATCACTACTTCCCCATTCCTTCCAGGGAATCATAGAATATCAGGGTTGGAAGGGACCTCAGGAGGTCATCTAGTCCAACCCCCTGCTCAAAGCAGGACCAATTCCCAACTAAATCATCCCAGCCATGGCTTAGGAAAGAGAATATCCATGTTCTCCTCCTCCTCCCCAACATTTTAACTCTCATCCCTGCTGCGGGGAAGACATATTTTGAAATACCTTTTGTGGTGGTATTTATAATATCTTAGTCTGAGGATCTTCTAAAATGCGGGAAGTTTCATGGGGCATTTCAAAATTTAAGATCAGAATGGCCACACTGGGTCAGTATGCTGTCTTCCAACAGTGGCCAATGCCAGGTGCCTCAGAGGGAATGAGCAGAACAGGCAATCGTCAAACGATCCATTCTGTCATCCACACCCAGTTTCTGGCAATGAGAGGCTAGGGACACTCAGAGTGTGAGGTTGCAGCCCTGCTCATCGTGGCTAATAGCTATTGTTGGACCTGTCCTCCATGAGTTTATCTAGTTCTTTTTTTTTAATCCCATTATAGTTTTGGTCTTCACAGCTTACCTAGCAACAAGTTCCACAGGTTGACTTTGGGTTGTGTGAAGACATACTTCCTTCTGTTTGTTTTAAACCTGCTGCCTATTAATTTCATTAGGTGACTCCCAGGTTCTTGTGTAATATGAAGTAACACTTCCTTTGTATCTGGTAGGGTGACCAGATCACCCAGGTCAAATATCGGGACGCGGGGGGGCGGGGGCAGAGGGGGAAAAATGGCAGCAGAGCAAAAAAAAAAAAAATTCCCCACCCCCGATTCCTCCTCCCTCCGCAAGCGCTGGAGGGAGGCCCGGGAGACTCAGGGGAGCACGGGGCCGGGGTGAGTGTGAGTCCAGCCTGGCCCCAAGCAGGCAGGACTCAGGCGTGATATCTGGAGGGAGAGTAGGGGGTGGCCTGCGGGGCCAGGCAGCGGCTGTTCTCCCCACCTGGGCAGCAGGACTCGGGAGCAGCCGCTGCTGCAGCTCCTACTGCCGCGGGGGGAGGAAGCGGCCGCTGGCCAAGTTCGGCAGCTGCGGCTCTGGCGCCCACGAACCCCCCGAGCCCGGGTCTGCTGCGGGGACCCAGCGCGCACGCTGCGCATACCCAGCCCCTGGCCACTCGCGTCTGGGCTGGCTGCCCAGCTGGTGCAATCCTGCGGGCGGCCTCGGAGTGGGGGCAGCAGGCCCCAGCCCCCCGCATCCCGCTCGGGTCCTGCAGGGGAACGAACGGGACTGGGCTGCCGATACCTCCGCCACGGGATTGCACCAGCTGGGCAGCCAGCCCAGACGCGACTGGCCAGGGGCTGCGCGCAGTGTGCGCGGGCCCGGGCTCGGGGGGTTCGGGCCCGGGCACCAAAGCCGCAGCCGCCGAGCGCCACGTGCTTGGCCACTTCCTCCCCCCGCAGCAGTAGGAGCTGCAGCAGCGGCTGCTCCCGAGTCCCCTGCCCAGGTGGGGAGAACAGCCGCCGCCTAGCCCCACGGGCCACCCCCCTACTCTCCCTCCAGGTACCGCGCCCGAGTCCTGCCTGCTCGGGGCCAGGCCAGACTCACACTCACCGCGGCCCCGCACTCTCCTGAGTCTCCTGGGCATGGCATGCTTGGAAAGAAGCGGGGATTTGGGGAGGGAGACAATGGGGCAGTGAGGGGGCGGGGATGGGGGCGAGGATTTGGGGAAGGATCCAATGGGGGAAGGAGGGGGCGGAGTCGGGGCAGGGGAGGGCGCGAGCCCTTCGGGCTCCGGAGCCTTTGCTTGTTTGTCCTGTGTCCCGACCTAACATTGGTCGGGACGCGGGACAAACAAGCAAATATCGGGACAGTCCCGATAAAATCGGGACGTCTGGTCACCCTAGTATCTGGTAAGTTATTGACACGACAGCTGCTACTTCTAGTCAGAACAAATATGCTTCTGCTAATTAAAAGAAATATATTCAGATCTTCTCCAACATGAAGTGCCACTGCTGACTAGCTAATTTCTGATAAGGAGTTACAGCTAACCAGTCTCAATAAGCTTTCAAATAATGCCTAGGTTGTTACTGTACTTCCTCCAGCTTCTAGACTAGAGGTAGGAAGAAAGTGAAAGTGTGTTACTAAAGGACAGGTGTTGATATGAGTATCATTTTCTAGCAAAGAGGACTATTACTATAAATAGCTGTCTGATTCAGAAAAATGTTACCTCACCTTGAAATGGGTATTGGAAGGAACAGTGGCTGAGTTACTTAATATAAGTAGCTTAAGGGTCTGAAGCAAGATGTGGAAGGTGTGAAAAGCACTGAACAAGCAGATAGTTTTTTGTCATTCAGATTAGTGACAGACCACAGTAGTGACGATTGGTAGCCACAGCAGCTGTTCTTGAAGTTGTTCCGATTTCCTGAGTTTGTTTTCCAATTCTTTATTCTCATAAGGAATATACGCACATGAGAGAAGTATTAGATCAGACTATACCCCTTCCTGGAAAGGAAGAAAGATGTGCTGGTATATTTTTTCCAGGAAATGACAGCTCTCCCAGCTGCTGTTAGAGGAGATTCTGAATTAGGCCCTGATTCAAAGCTTATTGGCTTGTATGGAAAGACTACATGGAGGACAGTGGGCTTGAAATCGAGCCTTTAATGGACAAGCTATAGCCCATGTGTAGTGTGTTCATATTATAAAAACTTATGACAGGGAGATTATATATGAGGTGACACAGGAATCTATTTTCTTTCATTGTATTAGGCAGACAGTCAGAACTAGGAATTACTACTTCTGTTGTTCTAATCAGTGCTTCCAGAACCATCACAGATGGTGTTCATTAGTAATTTTCCACAACAGAGGGAGCACAGGTAGAATATCTTTTTACAGGTCTTACATGAGCAATGATTTTTCTTCTTTATATTTCTCAGTGACGGGATTTCCACCTCCTTCTCTCCTTGTCCCTGGATAGCAGCATCTAATGAATCATTTTCTCACAAAAAAAGATCCTTTCAGCACTGAAATGTAGCTAAGGTAGCAGTTAATGGCAAACTTTGCAATGGGGATTCTCAAAGGAGGAGGAGTTAGGTGACCAATTCCCAGTGAACTGATTTGATTGAATGGGATTTAGGTGCCTAACTACCTTAAACTCCTTTGAAAACCCTATCCATAAGCATTACTTTAATTACGTGTAGCTACCTGGTAGAAGATGCATTTGAGCAGAAGCAAAAACACAGTGGGTTTTTTTAGATGCACTACCTAGCAAATAATTGCATTGTTTTTTGTGGTTTTTGAATGGAGTCAACCAGAATTGCTGATCTCAGGTTTGTTAGCTTACGGAGACAGCTCTGGGAAACAAAATGTGTTAGCCTCCACGGAACCACCACACAGGACATAAGCCATTGTCTTACCACAGGTCCCACAAATAACCAGCTTTCCATCCCTCTCCTCTACAGAGAGGGAAAGCTGGATTAAAGTTTTATAATTTTATTTCCCTTAAGGAAAAGGGATTTAACAGAACGATAACCTTTCTGCATCATTTGAAACCAACCTATAAAATCCTGGAGCAGGGATACAAGACCTATAGCGGTCTGTACAGTCTTATTGAGTTCCCTAGGACTTTGCTTTAAAGGTATAATTGCACCTCAAATAGTTCATTTATGAGCTAAAAGTTTTGCAAAGAAATCAGACAAGTAGAGAGATTGCTCTGCTATTACTATATAATTAAGGTTCTCTGCCATAGAATTAGTATGTATCTTGGCATAGATTTTAAGGCCAGAAAGAACCATTAGATGATCATTTAGCCTGACCTCCTGTAGAACACAGGCCATAGAACTTCAGCCAACTTCTCTTTGCTATATATTTTGTTGTAGAAATTGCAATGGGCTTATGAACAATAATAAAAAAAAAGTGAACTAGAGAATGTTGTCAGATTGTAAATTTAAGGTAGGTCATATTTGGTATCTAAGCTACAGAGTAGTGTCCCTTTGATCACTACAGTGTCTGCATTTGAATTTAAAAAAAAAACAAGATGTGCCTATGCCATTTAAATAGATTCTTTAAAAAAATGGAAATAGCAGGTTCATAACAGAAGTACTATTGAAGTCTCAGTTTTTGATAGTTGTTTTTTTTTTTGGCCTTTGCAAGCCTGAGGCTCCTCTGGGAGGATTCTATGTCAGTGTAGCTGCAGCACTCTCCATCAGTAGATGGGGCTCGCACCAGCACACTTCCCTTCAACAGTAGGGGCTGTTGCATCTCATTCTGGTTGTCTCTGCTGGAGGAGCTGTTTTTGATACTGAGTGGAAATGGCAGGATCCTCATAAACTTTCTCCGGTCTTCATAATATCTTTTCTAACATCGCTGATTCTTTAATAGCTTCTGCATTTATTTCATAATTACAGAATTATCAGAAACAGAATGTTACTGTTAAGAAGGCTCTGGTACATCTTGAATATGAAAAGCCTTTATGTATATAAAAACAAAAACTCCCAATTATATTCTAAATATTTGATCTGAATTCATGTCTTTTTCTAGACAGGATTTCTCATCAGTTATTACAGCCTCTTCTGCTGGCATGTACTTTTATGCCAATATTTTTAGGTATCGAACCTTTTACTGTTGAGTTTAATTATTATTATATTGAACCTTTATACTGTACATGCATTATGCACAAGCTATTGTAAAGGCACCAGACGCTTCTGTGAACTACTAGCCATAGCTTTTGGTAAGATGTATAGTTCTCAGCAGCTAACAACATCTTTATCCAAGAGCAGACGTGAAAACTTTCCAAAGTCGCTTGAAGCACTTCAGTTAATTAATTTCAATTGAACAGTGCTAGTGCAAGGTGCTCTTAACAGTTTTGGCAAATTCCTGTTTTTGAATATTTGTGATCTTGCCAGGAAAATAATGGGGGAAAGTAATAAGGTATATTTCTTTGTAGGTTATGAGCAAGTCAGAAGCAAGAGGAAAGATCCTGCATTACACACTGACCTTTCAAGCACTAAACCAGAAGAGTCCTAGAACGACAGATGTGAACATTACCACACAAACCCACTTCACTAGAGTCCTCCCCAAGGTGGATTATAACATAATGGTCTATGCTCATAATTCAAAAGGAAACTCGTCTCCAACGTCCATCATTACTGATCTGAGTATTTTAGGTAAACACTGTTACTGCTCGAGTTATGAGAAATATCAGCTCTTGCTTTTGAACAGAGCAGAACTCCGTGTTCTGAAGTATTCAGCTTTTGTGCTACAGCAGCTTAAGCTAGAAGGTCATTCAAAGCCCTGTTACCTCTTTATACAGTTAAGATTAGTGCTTATGAGGCTTGCTGATAATTATAGGCTAGGCTAATAATTTGTCAGAGTTTGTAATTAATGAGCAGTATGATTGGCTCTAAGCACATTGTGTCCATGTATCATGGTTACTATTCAGCAGCTGGACTCAGCTAGCTGGGTTTCATCGTTCTCTGCAGCCTAGGCTGGCACATAGTTGCCTTCTTGTAGCCCAGGAGTAATTCTTATTTTTAAACTATCGATAGGATCCCCTATTGGGCCCTGTCCTAACTTTGCAGTAGGATATTCACAGTGTGCATTGCTCCACGTGTTGCTTATTCTGCTCTGCATTACTATTTCTAGACAGTCCCCCCGCACAACTGAGACAGTATGGCATATCTGCAGCTGAGAATGTGTTGATATAGGCCTTTTTTGCTTAGGCTGCCTAAGATGGATAGAGACAGTTGATACATGGCTGTATTGTGAAAAAGGCTGCTGAGTGGACACAACTCAGCCATGTTTGTTATACCAAGGTCAGATCTGTGGCATGGTCATACTTCAGTGGTAAACAGCAACTTACTAACCCACCTTTGTCACCAACTTCCCTCCCGCAGCTTTTTCCTGCAGAAGAGAGTAATGTGGCCCTGTGTCTGAAAGCAAAATTTTACACTTATGTGGATCACACATGTTCCAGTCTCTTGGTGGAAACATGGGTGTTATTAGAATGGTTGTTAGGTAGAAACCATGTGAAGACCATGGACATTAAGGTGTAAAGCTAGCAATGCTCCTGTTGCTGTACCATGATGCAAGATGGCAATAAAAAAAAACAAAAACAGCCAAACAAACAAACCCCACAGTTTTAGCAGCATAGTTGTAATCAGACTAGCACAAAGAGCTTTTCCCTCTGATGAAGGATTCTGTACACTGTTTAGCACTAAGATGAAGAAAGGCAGCAATTGCACATATCCAATCTACCAAGTCAAAATACAGCAGACCATGAGTAACAGATTTAAATAAGTGATATTGTTTAAGGGAGTGTTACAGGAAAACTTGTGTGTTTTTTTCCCTCTCCTTTTTAAGATTTACCTCCTCCGCAGAGCGTCTCTGTTACACCAATGGGGAATAACAGCATCTTTGTCATTTGGGTGCCTCCCATTGAATCCACAGCCTTCAATGGATATATAGTGGAATGGGCAAAGACAGGCAGCCCTGAACCCCATTTGAACTGGATAAAATTTCCAGCATCCAATTTGTCCACAATAATATCAGGTAATTGTACACTTTGGAAGGAGAATCCACTTCTAATTAGAAAGCTTTGTATTAGGAACCATCTGATTCACTGTACATTTCTACTAGCCCAAGCTGAACAGTTACAGTATTTAAAAGCATTTAAAAATAGTTAGTGGCTGCTATGTAATAATCTTAGTTGCGCTAGGTTAGCCTGTCAGTGACTCCTTGTATGTTTGTAACTGGTAAATGGGCTGTTCAGTGCCAGTTCTCTCACATTCCATAAGTAGTAGTCCCTTCCAGGTGATTTCAGAACAGTGCTACACAAAGTCTGAACACTGAAACAGATTAACAGGGGAACTTAGAATCAGTACAAAGTATGCTGATTTGAACTATCTGGGCAGTAGTACTTTGCTCATTACTGCTATAAATAGTCTTTCCAATATACTGTACTGGTACTGTACCTTGTTGGTTTATTAGGCCTTTCAGGAGTAAGGACCCTGCTGTCTCTGGAGTAGACCAGAAAACAACCAGCAAGCTCATGCTACTATCTTGTACTCTCCAGAAGGAGAGCGAGTTACTAGCAGCATCTCACAACCCCCCCGAGACCCTTCTAGTGGGGAGGTGCTCATATTCCATGGTTATGAATGTGGGATAGGAGGCCATCACTGGCACTGCTTCCAATCTGTCTTTGCTATAGCAGCCATCAATCATATATATTAAAACTGTGAACTGTGTAACAGCTTGTTTACTCCTCTGCTTTCCCATTACTCAAAAATGGCTGAAGAGATTTTCCTCAGACTTTTGACTTTTCTTCCACTGTGGTGGCCCGTGCTATACCCACTCGATGGCTATATAAAAGACTTCAGTCTTCAGGAGTGTTAGCTTGACATTTTTCACAAACATTAAAGCTATTTGCACAAACAGAGAGATGATGCAAAGCTGCTAGAGAGGAGAACATGAAGAGCCTCTTGCTCAATTTGAAGAATATATGCAATAAAATTGAAGCCTAGTCTCCACTTTAAATGGTTAGGTAATTGGGATAATAATATTTCAATTGACCATATGTCTGATCTCTCTTGTTTCAGAGAACATAAAGCATGATGTGTGCTATGACATCAACGTATTTGCACTTTATAGGAACAGAGCTGGACGAGTGGCTTCAGCTAGAGGATACTCGAAACAGGAAGGCAAGCTCTGGCTATTCAGTTTGAAACATTTTGTTTAAACTAGCCTGAACATTTGTCCTTAAAAAGAAAATATTGTGTTTTGCAGCACCATCAGCTGGTCCCCAGGTTTATACAGCAGTAAAAGGAGATGGTGTTTGGGTTTCATGGGAAGAAATCCCAGGCCACCAGCAAATGGGCTGTATCATTAGCTACAATATATACTTGCAGAAGAAAAACTCAGAGGAAAGCCCTAAAGTTTATGGTAGGTATCTGGCAAAAAATAAGCAGAACATAAACCCTGTTCTTGTACAGGACATTGAAAATATGAACCCCACTGTTCTAGGTAAGAGTTAAAAACGCATTTAGAAAGATACACATGAGCCCAAAAGCCACAAGTCATGGCTCCAGAGCTGAACTTCCCCAGAGTTTGGAGCCAACCAATTCCAGGTTTTGGTTTGGGCCTCTCTCTACTAAAAGTATCTGCAGAAGGGACTGGAGAGTCAGTTTTTAAAAGTGTGTCACTTGTATTAGCAAGACAAAAATAGAATAAACTAATGCAATTTGATATCTGTGCACACTGCTACCCTTGAATTATCTACTTAACAGACATTGATATAGTCCCTTTTAGTTATAGATTGGATAAGGTAACAGATTTACTCAGAAGTCAGTCAGGATATACACATACCAATGAAGTTTTTAATCATTGTACACACACACACCTTTCTTATTGTGCAAGTCATCTATTATCCCATGAACACTGTAATTCCTATATCCACCACCCCCTCCCAGAAGAAAAACTCATATACATTCCTTTCTCAATTTATCCAGGCACTGCAACAACAGAGTTCTTAAAAGACAAACATGCCTTTCAAAACATCACCTCACAAACATCTTTTGAGGCGAGGGTGATCTTTCACCACTAACCAGTGATACCCTGAGGATAAAAAAAATCCAATCTTCAGGCAGTATCTAGTAATCATTGTACTGCAGGATAATATATGTCTTACTACACCCACAATAGTGTTAATTCTTCTGTATACTTGCTAGGTTCTCAAGACTAATAAAAAAAAAAACTTACCTCTGTTGCAGCCACACATGCTCTGTTCTCCTTACTCCTACTTGCATCACTTCAACTGAAAGGTCCTTTACTGTTTTATAACACTATATCTCTCAAGTGTCTCCTGCCCAATTAAACATCTTTGTCTTTACATAGCTGCTTTTTATTATTGATTCTGTTTTCTGCTATAGCTCAGATATAGACTCACCTTCTACACTGTAACCATTATGGAATGAGAACCCTCCCAGTTCACATTTCTGAGGCATCCAAGAATTCTGCCAACAGACAGAAGGAAGAGTTATTGTTTCTAAGAAAGAGGGGGGAAAAAAGCAGCAAAAATCACTTCAACACTTAAAAAACAAAGGCCAACCCCCCTCCCCTCACTCCCAACAGCCTCCTGACAAAATGTATTCAGGCCTTTAAAAAAAATTGGAAAGAAGCAACCAAAAAAAAAACAAAAACACACTCTCATTCACCTTTAAAGTAATTTAATAGGAGCAAGTTTAGTTTTTAATTTTGTCCTCTGTACATTATCAAGTTGTTTTTCTTCCTTATGTAAATGCAGTTTATCTCTACACAAATAGCTAACACAGAGAAGTAGGACAGTGGCTAGGGCTCTAGCTTAGGACTTGAGACACGTAGGTTCAGTTGCCTGCTCTGACAGAATTCCTGTATGACCTTGAGCAAGTCATTTAGCCTCTCTGTGCCTCAACACCCTGTCAGTTTAAAAAAAAAAACCAGTAGTACTCCCCTCCTCACCAGGTGTTGTAAGAATAAATACATTAAAAGATTGTGAGGTGTTCATGTACTACTGTAACGGGGCAGTAGCTATTGTCTAGAAGAAAACATGCCAATGTCTGCACTGATTTACATCCAAGTTCACAGTTTGAGGAATAGTTTTGCTACCATAAGGGATTTTAATGAGGTTTAATAAAATAAAGCTTAAAAATGACACTCATTAGGGATCTGTTCAATGAGCAACTATTAGCTAGCTCCTAATCCTATTAAGAGACCAGCTTGTGATCTGGGAGCTTCTGATCCATTTGGAGCTACTGGCAGGGATTTTTTACATTCAGAAAAACCTGTAATGAATCATTGGTAAGGCTAAGATTTTGTCACAGTAAGTGTTGATGGCCGAAAATAGTATCAAACTACAGAAAATGCTGCAAGAATGCAACACAAAAAGCAGCTAAGTCGGACTGAAAATTAACGAAATATATGTGGTCTGATACCATGCCAAAAGCCCAAATAACAAATCAAGGGAGAACAAATAGAAGTTGAGCAATATGTCTATTTGGGCTAAGAAATTAACATGTGCCACGATCAGGAAGGTGAACTCTTGCGAAGAAAGAAAGCAGGTTGGTGCGCATTCAGTTCTGTCAAGGATGTCCGCCAAGGAAAGATCAACAAGGGAACACACGCCAGCCTCTTCAACTCAACAGTACTGCCAGCGATATTGTACGGCAGCGAAACATGGGCGCCGATGAAGTCAGAGGAGCAGCAACTGTCTGTCATGGAGAGGGCGATGGAAAGAGGAATTCTGGGAATTTCAATCTGTGACCGAGTCCCCAAAGAAGTGATCAGACAGAGTGGAGTGCAAGACGTCCTTGAGAGCAGGCATAGTAAAATGTGAAGGGCCGGGCATATAGCGAGGTTCACTGACAATCGATGGACTGCAGCTGTCGCCAAGTGGTACCCACGGGAACTGAAACAACCACTCAGCTGACCTCCAAAGAGATGGGAAAATTTTATTGTGAAAAGATACGGCCGTACATGGAGAAGGGAGGCCAGGACATGAGAAGAATGGAAGATGTGTTGCGATCGGCGCAATCTATACAAGGGCTGAAGGACCGATCGATCAAGGTGATTTTTAGTAAAAGTCACAGACTGGTCACAGGCAATAAACAAAAATTCATGGAAGCCCACAACCTGTCCTTGACTTTTACTAAAATACGCTGCGGGGAGGCGGGACAAACTGCGTGCCGCCAGGACTTGCAGCTGCTCTAGCCCCGCTGCTATTTCTGCGGCAGGGGCTGACCACTGCTGCTCCAGCCCCACCTGAAAGCAGGTGTATAGAATTTGAAAACCTGTCTTCCCTCTCCCCCACCATTACAAATGCTGCATAGGCAGATCTCTGTGACCCCATGGAGCTGCACTGACTTGAAGTAGGGCTCTGTGTGGGAATTTGAGTCCATCCTTCTTGGAGCTCATTGCAGGAGCAGCCCATAGAAAGTAAAAGTAGCTGCTCAAATATGAATGCTACTAATCTGGGCTCAGTGTTCCTTTACAATTTAGCAATCACACGCGTTAGAATAGGGCAGAAAATGGTACTGTTAAATTCTTTATGTACAGGACATGGTTATTTACAGAGTCCTTTAAGCATGCATAGTACTTAACAAACATGGCAATCATAGTCCCTACCCTGAGCAGCATATGATCTAATTCAGACAATGGCTCAGATTCAAAAGGGCAAAGGGAACAGAGGTCGGGGTTGGAAAAGCTTCATGAAAGAAGCTGCACAGAGATTTAGAGGAGAAATCAGGACACTTGGTGAAAGAGAAGCCTGTTCAGAGCATAGGTTATGAAGAAAAACAAAGATGGGTAGCCAAGAGCAAGAGAAAGCAGTGAAGACAAGACTCGGAGAACAAGGAAAGGGAGGGAGATGGAGAATTGAGGGTTCCGTTCTTTAGAATTAAACAAGAGAAATAAAAACACTGGATTCTTTGTTAAGTATCAGAGGGGTAGCCGTGTTAGTCTGGTTCTGTAAAAGCAGCAAAGAATCCTGTGGCACCTTATAGACTAACAGACGTTTTGCAGCATGAGCTTTCGTGGGTGAATACCCACTTCTTCGGATGCAAGTACTCTTTGGATTCTTTGTTGATTTCTCTTTTTTTCCCCTCTTTTCAGTCATCCATAAAGAGACTTCCAGAAATTCATTTTTAATCAAAAACTTGCGGCGTGGTGTGAACTACGTTTTGTGGATGACAGCTTCAACCATGGCTGGAGAAAGCCCTATGGGGAACGAGGAACTGGTTTACCTAGAAAGTAATGAATAGCTTCATCTTAAGACCTTTGTGTGAGGAGCCAGCAGAAAGACACCTAAGCCTATCCCTTGCCCCAGCCCTTTCACACAGATTTTGATTGTACCTACTCCTGTAATCCTTACAGAGGAAATAATTGGATATTTTCAGATGGTTATAAAATTGTGCATGTTTTTTTTTCCTTCCAATTGCCCACCTTCCCCCAAGACACCTGTAGAGACAAATAGGATATGCAAGTAGTAATTTGAGTCCAGTGGGACTGTTCACATAAGTAAGGCAAGCAGTGTTAGACCTCACTGAAGGTAATAGGAGTTTTGGCACAGGCTTCAATGTGAACAGTCCCATTGGCCTCACATTATTACTTACATATTTAAGCTAGGGTTAAAGTAGGGCCTGATTATGCTCACATTGAAATGAATGGCAAAATTCCCACTGACTCTAGTAAATAAATAAAATAGTATTATTTCTGAATTGCTGTAATTCTCAGCTATTTCAGAGGTTTCCTGTATTCAGAAGTTCCCCCTTTGTGTGTGTAGGCCAGTTAAAGTCAGACCCCTTTCTACATTTTATGACTAGAGCTGGTAGAATCGGACTTTCAAACACATGGGAAAGTCCCATATTTGAAATTTGTTTTCATCCCAAATTGGGACGGAAAGTCAAAGAACAAAATTTTACATATATACTAGAAAGTTCAGAAGAATTTTGATTAGTAAATATCAAAGAGTTTCATTTTGGTTTGTCAGCTGTCCTACAATGTACAGTGGTTATGACACTCCCATCATGTACCACAGTAGTTCAGAGAAGAGGCCATGGTGCATCATTGGAGATGTCCAGGTAGGGAGCCTGGCCTGTAGAGAATGGGGGCATGAGGCACCCCTAGTACAGTTCCCATGAGGCACTGTGGCAGCTGCAGCAGACACAGATTCATGTTGAACTGACCCCGAATGAAATATTGTGATTCAGTTTGACAAACTGAAGTATTCAGATTTTGGTTGATCTAAACCAAAATAGTTAGTTTTAGTTTCCCTAACAAAAAATTTAAAAACTTCAGCAAAATCACCATGTTCCCCTAATGAATTTTGATTTTGTAGAAATTGAATTTTCTGTCAAAAAAAATTCCTGACCAGCTCTAATTTTGAGTGTTTCACAGATACAACATAGTATATTTACTTTTTAAAGCTTTTCTGCCTAGCTTAGCGTTCACTAGCATAGTCCATCTTACTGACTCTGTGTTTATTTGCTGCATATGTCGATGTTAAGTGCAGTGGCCCAAGACAAAGGTTAAAGGGCTGCATATATTAGACAATCAGTCTTGGGTGAAATTGCCAAATGAAGAGCCCCATGTTACAAAGTACTCTTTTTTTCTTAGCATTTCAGCAGTGCCAAATTCCAGTTCTTAAATGTACTCAGTTCTTTTTCGTTTATGAGCAAGAGAGCATACCCCAGGACTATCATAGTTCAACCATCCACACAGTTGAGTTAGCATATTTAAAACCTGATTTTTGCTGTTTATCAACATGGGTTTGCTGGATTTACAGGTTCTTCTGAATGGATTATTGTTTCAGCTGCTTGCATCTTCTTCGGTATTTCAGCCTGCATTTGCTTTGTGCAATCTGTTCAAAAAGCGTAAGTGAATTATTTTTATCATAACTCCAAAAATAAAGTAGTTTTCTCTTTAGAATGTATAATAATGTCTTTTTACAACTTGTTCTAAACTTCTTTGAAATTTTACCTGTAACTTACAAGATGCCAAAAAATTGCATAAATGATATTCAATAAAAAACAGCACAAAGTTAGGTATTTGTACATGTAAATAGATGCAGGTTCAGAAATGCACCAATTGAGAATGTGCACACACACACCCGATATATACTTTTTTTTTTTCCAAATTTAACCCTTAGGACCTAATCCTTCTCCCATTGAAATAAATGACAAGACACCTGTTAACTTCACTGAGAACAGAATCCAGCCCTTAGACTGAAAACTCTTAAGAGCAGGGATTTGTCTTCATAAAGCAACACACACCAAGAAAGTAATAGATATCTAGAGACCAGAACAAAATATAGTTTATAGAACAAAAGAGCTCTCAATTATCTGCTGCTACAGAACAGTTTTGATGCCAAAAGGATTTCCCTATATCAGCTACCTTCCAAATTTAATTCATTTAAAAACTTAACGGGGGCTTTTTTTTTTTTTTTAAGATATGCTTAAAGGTAAAAGGCAAAGTAGATTATCTACTACCTTGTTGACTCAATGACCACCACAAAATGTTAACAGCAGAGACCAGAAAGTTTGGAGCTATATCAGAAGTGTCCAGATTGAGCTTAAACTAAATTGCTTTATTACAAGTTCCAACATGGTAAATTGCAAATTACCAAATACTGGCAGACTGGAATTTCTACTGGTCCAGACTAAAGTAGTCTACACTGAGCAAAACACAATTATTTGGTATCTTGGCATTGTGTGGTGTCCCAACTGAATATGTCAGACTTAAATGTGAGGATGTTCACAATATAGTTTGAAGCCATTACATTTGCAGGAATTAGCAATCATGATTTTAATGCCAACATGTTCCATTTGTTTGCAGATTATGTTCACTCCTTTCTGTCCTTGTACCTCAGTGGTACAGAAAAGCCATTCCAGACCCAGCTAACTCGACATGGGCTAAAAAGTACTCCTCTGTAGAGGTAAGTCACCTTTTAAAATTATTGTTATACTAAGCTTGTCATGCTCACTTTAAAAATGATTTTGGCCATACGTGTCCATAATCTCTTGGTACAAAAAAAAGTGTGAATTTATGGTCAGTGGGATGATTGCAGGAAACTACTTTGTGAATCTTATGGCCTGTTAAGATTATCACCTAGCCTGATAAAGTAAGTTTCTGCATTGTCCCTGTAAGGATTAGCAGTATTAGAAAGGATGTTGTGTAGAAGCTATTCACATTTTGACACGGTAGAAGATACTGTCTGAATAATGAATATTTTTCCTCACCCATCAGAATGAGCTGAACTTGGATTCCAATCAGTTTCTAAGCTACTTCAGCAGTTTTGAAGAGCCTGAAACTATAGAAGTAGAGGAAGTCTTCATAAAAAGGGAACCAGTGGCTTTCAAGGACATACCCATCTTCAACAACATTAAAAACAGTGAAGGTCATGATTGGCAAACAATAGAAAACAGCTTTGAGAAACAGGAATCCATTGAAAAGAACTCTGAGTACAAACCTTTGGCCCCCAGCACACCAGATGATGAAGGCAATTATAAGTGTCACCTGCCTTACTTGTACAAAAAAGTAGTACTGGAGGAAACAGAGCAAATTCAAACGGTTTCTGAGTACCTTAGCAATCCACGTACAGACATGACTGTGAACTATTTGCCTTCAAACATATTGTCTCCCATTATGGACACGAATGAAGAAAGCAATGAATTTGAATGCAAATCCTTCTCCATTTTCCCAACAACTTCTATTCTGATGCCAATGTTTTCTTGTGGCGGGAAACTTACTTTGGATGCAGTAAAAATTGACTGCAATTCTTTCACAGACTAAGCAGTCCAGTTTGTATGTCCGTTTTTTTTGTATTCTGGCCAGGTTCTGTGCACTTTAGTCAAATACACAAATCACAAAATTATTGTTTTTAGTTTAATAGTACCAACTCAGCCACTTCATGTAATTTAAAGGAAAGGTGTAAAATCTAAACAACATACACGTGGTTAGAGTTGTGTTTTGTGTCGTACTTTGTGAGATAGTATATGTTTTGCACCTCTTTCTTGTGTGGATCTTGTGAGAACCTGCCCTTGAGGTAGGTGACGTGTTCATACAGATAAGAAGTTGAGAGTTCTTACAGCAGAGCATACTTATATATTAACTGCCAAAAGTTCCATTTTAAGGTAGAGCAGAGGTTCTCTGAGTGAGGGAGGAAATGGCACTGAATGTATTCTGGGTGTGTGAGAGAAGCTTTTTTTGGGGGGGGGTGGGGAGGGTAATGACAGGACCCTTACTGCGCACATTGTACCCACAACTATGAATAACTCTTGAGACTTGAGGGAGATAAGGCATCCATCTTACACCTTGGCAGCTGTTCAATTCACCATTCTTTCGCATCGCTGCTGGTGGCAACACTGCCTTCAAAGCTGAAGTAAGGTGGAAGTCCCTTATACTTAAATGGTTCTGTTTGAATCAGTGCCTTACTGGTTTTAAAATTTAGTGAGAGTTGCATGGTTTTTTTTAATTGGTATATGTACTTGTGAGGGGGATTACTACAGACACAAAGCAGGGTGGGGGAGGAGGGCTGCGATCACCACTGATGTGGGGTAAAGGCTGCCCATCCCTGCCTTGTACCTGTGCAGAATGTGGCTAAACTGAAACCTTTGAAAACGAAGGAATACAGAGGGCAGATCTACACAACCCCCTCTCATTGACTTTAAATGGTGCTCCCCCATCTTTGAAGGCTGAGATTATTTTAGGGGAGACTGATCGAAAGCATCTCTGTATTCACACCTTACACATCACTGTAATAATCTTTGTACAAACTATGCCTTGTGAGGTATCATTTGAAAATTAGTAACTCGCTGGTCAAATTATCATGTGAAATGTATGTAGCAACATTATATGTAAAGTTGTGAATTCCCCATTTGATATTAGCACATGTTCCAAAACTAACCTGCTCTGCCTAGGCAAAAGTTATTAAACAAGCCTGTTCTAAGTAAAGAAGTGTGAGTTTACCTCAGTTTACGTATAAGATGTAAACAGGGTCTTCAAGACAGTATGGGGAGAAGATGGCAGGAAACAAAAGAATTTGGATTTCAGCAAACAAGTAGGGGAAGAAAGCATGGACTCCATGTCTTCTCCTTTACTGACAGAATGAACTTTACTTTGAAGAGTGACCCTCAGAAGAATCCACTTCAAAGGTTCAAGGTAAATCCACTTCAAAGGTAAAAGAATGGGGTAGAGACACCCAAGCTATATCTTCCAGCTAAGACAACCAAGGCACAAGCACCTTTGGGAGATCCTAACCAAGAAAAGGGTCAGTCCCCTATTGCTGGAAGACGGGGGGGTGAGAAAGGCCACCTTAAAACAAAACCTTCAACCAAAATTTGCTACCTTAAGTTTTAGACACGTGGTTTCATTTTTATTTGCTTGTAACAATCTCATTTTATTTCATACTTGAATTCACTTACAATCTTATTTGCTAATAAAATTGTTTTATTTTTAATCTAAACCAATCCAGTGCTGTTTGGTAACTTCAGTTAAATTAAATTGAATATTGACTCTTTACAAGAGCAATAAACCATACTGTCTGAACTGTCCAGGAGAGGGCTGGACGTTGCAGAACACATTTTTGGGAAAATCCAGGACTGGGAGTGCATTGGGGTCACCTGCAGGTTGTAACTAAGTTTGGTGAAAGCCAGAGTGTGACTGGAGTGTTGCTGACAGGTTGCTGGAGTCAGAGCTGTTGGACCAGCTACAGCCATGCCCAGATACTCAAGGTGTGACCTACATGCTGGTAGTGGCCCAGGTTGGGAGTGGCAGCAGCAAGACATTGTGAGGCAGCCAGGCCTACAAGGGAGGTGGTGACAACCCCTCACTGGCCTGGACTGCACCCCAGAATGTGACAGAGGGAGTGTCGGGGAAGGGGCTCCAGGTTCTGACTCCCCTGCTCCTACAGTCCCAGAAGTCTCCCTGGTTGGACAGCTCCCTCCCTGCCCCTTAGCACTCCTCTTCTCCGTTTTGAGGACTGTCCCTTATGTGCGTAAGGGATCACCACGACAGGGGCTGCTTCTCTGATGGAGCAGCACCATAAGGAGAGGAGGAGGAACCACCCTAACCAGGCTGATTTTTTTTTTTTTTTAAAACCACCCTATTTCTTTTGAAAAAAAATTTCAATTTGATTTTTTATTTAAATTCTAGATGGAAAAAACTTATTTAAAATGAAATCTGAATTGAACACTAATTATGTTAAAGCCTAAGCTTATGATAATCTCTTAAAAATTTTAAATAAATATGCTGAATCCATGGTGGACCCTCTACCTAAAATTTTGAGTTAAAGGCTGTTTTGCTATATGAAGGATATTTCCCCCCGATTCTAACTTTTGAGATCAAGCTTCATAAATATGGCACAAATAGGTCATGTACGGTATTAAGGGCTTGATCCTATGGAGGGTCCCAGGCGCTGTGCTACTGGGTGCAAGACCCTGGCAAAGTCATCACAGACATTAGGACCTGGCCTCTGACTCCAGGAGACACCATTATGTATCATCTCATCAGGATCATACAGTGAGCCCACTGGGTGGTCTCATACTCCTATTTTATAGCTTCTCTCCCTGAGTGCTGATTGGCTCAGTTCTCCAATTATGACTCCAACTACCATGGAAACTTACTCTGCAGCCCACAGGAAAACACTGATCTGCTCAGAAACTACCAGCCCTGGCTTCTAGATGGCTCTGGGCACTTGTCTACTTGCACCTGTACATGGACAGAGATACAGAGAAATCCATTTCTCAACTGCCCTCTCTGTCCCTAAACCAGTGGTTCTCTACCCACAGCCCAATCAGCACACAGCTGCGGCCCATGTGACATCCTCAGGGCCATGGGTGAATCAGAATCACCATTTTGAGTCCCAAATATGAGCAAAAAAACCACTGTGAAATTAAGGTCACATGGCCTTTATATTTTTAAGGGACACAAACGCCACGCTCAAACTCCAGCTTTAGACCACACCCTGAGACTTGCTGAAGTACAGTTCACTTCAAGGCAATCGAATTAGGCACAATTTTAGAGCACTTTGCTGATTTTTTCTTTTGCCCCGGTTAAGCAGTGCGCTAGTCTCAACTTTAACTGTAGTGGTGCTATTGTCCACTGTGTTACACATGTACATGGGTAACTGGAGAAAGGGCTTCCTACTACATTTTTGCAGCAGGTTATATGAATCACTAAGCAAAAGTCAGATTGCCTTTTTGAGTGAACCAATGGTAGGTAGTAGGAATAGTTTCCAGGAATGAAGAAACAGGCAACAAGAATCTACCAACAGCAAAATCTTTGACTGTTTATTAAAATAGTCTAGATACAGATTTTAAAATATTTTCTATACATTCTATGATTTTATTCACTTAAAATCTTGGAAATTTGAAAACTAAGTTGCTTTGTTCACATAATCTTCTTTTCCATTCGATACTGACTTGTTAGCTACCGTATGACGGATCACAAGTTCTGGGCTACAGCCACAGATGGAGTTTTTAATATGAGGTATTTGGTTTTTTTAAATGTAGACATTTCAAGCAGATCTGAAGCAGTTCAGATTTTTGACTTACCTTTAATGCATTCCTTTGACCTTCTTTACTCACCATTTATAACAGCAGTTCCCCTTTCAAAGCAGGTAAAGCAAGTGCTTCAACAAATGGATTAAGATTTTAGCATGTTGCATGGCAACTATTTCAATACTATCCCAAACTGTCTCTGTTAACATGCTATTTTCTAATTTTCTGAGGAAACAATCCTCAGTGAATCTGAAGAGATCTATACTCCCAAAGCAATGATAAAGAATTCCACCAGCCCTCCCTACCCACCCCATGTAGTAGAAATGCACCATTATTGTAAAAGACTGCTGCATTTGGGCCATAGCTTTTTCCACTGAGACCAACATAGCATCTGTACTCAGAAGTGAAGGACCTACTCAAGTAACTCTTGCAGGTCAGGGAGGAAGCCCTTTATTTGTCTGCAGATTTTCAAAAGACTTTTTATTCCAACTATTGCCTCTTTGTCAACATAGGGTCCATAATGTTAAGTTTCTATCACATCTGTTTTCAACGTCAAAAGATCTGTCATGACATTCCTATGGATTTTGCATGAAACACAATCACACACATTTCCCTATAGTCATTGCACTTGGTCTGTAGTCAAGCATCAAAACAACAGAAGATAGTATTTTGTTGTTGCTAATTATCTTATGGTCTTATATATCAGTCTAATGTTTTGATATTGCTTTTATGAAATTAGTGGCTGTATATGTGAAATAACGTACATATTGAAAATTAGCTATTTAGCTTTTTTTTTTTTAATTGGAAGAGAGAAGTGAAGTTCAAACTATGGTGCTGAGCCTGCAGCCACTTCTTAGGTGGAGCCCCCTTCCAGTTGCTGTACAGATTAGCAGCAGAATTAGGCTCCAATGCCTGCAAGATTTCTTTTAAGTCATTTATTGTACTCAAGCAGGACACTGTCTATACACATATGCTTATTACATCATGAGGTGTGTGTGCATGCGTATATATATATATATATATATATATATATATATAGAGCCTAGTTTAAGACACTATTTTGTTTTCCATGTCCAAATTATAAAAGGCTACGTTTTGTACAAATATGTATTCTAAAACATTTTAAAGCGAATTTGAATTCAAATAGCCAAATTATGATCACCTCTGAAATGGTTCCCGCAGGGTTTCAAATAAATTTTGTACTTTTAACTACAACCCCTTCTGAAAAATTGTCATCTTGTTCCTCTTTATTCCCTGGCTGAAAATAAGACTCAGTTAAGAGTCTTACATCAAATTCTGTCTCTGTCATACGATTAGAAATGTGCATATGTTACCGTCATACAACTAATCATGGCATCTTAATGAACAAGAATATAACTTAGGCTCATGAAAATAGGTTACATACAAATAAAGTAAATCTAGCCAGTTGTCATAGATATAACTACATTCTTGAATAAAGTCTATTTCCATCATATTTATTAGTCTTTTTTTTAGAACACAGTTCTAAATTTGGGTAGCAAAACCGATATATTAAAAAAAGTGCTTTGGTATAAATCCACACGTCTATAACAAGCAAGTCTGAGGGAGGAATAAAATTGACAAAAATGTACACAAACTGCTATAGTACATATTGTACCAGATGAATGGCACAATACTAATAGAAGCTGCAGTGTTAGGCCTAAGGTCTGTACTCTAACTGAAGTAAAAGTGTCTGCACAAGGGAGTTGCCTCAATTTAACTAAATCAGTAATTCCTTTGTGTAGACAAGACTTAATGTGACCAACCCGACTACCTCAACAATTGTTCCTCCTTGGCCTTTTGGTTAACATCAGGATAAAATATTAAATGGATACTATGCCTATCTATAACCTACCTTTGCAGTGGGTGGCCTGAAAAATTCCAGCTGATGTTTTCTATCTCTAAATTGTACAATAGTCTGATCACAAGTAACCAATCTCTTCTCAAACATTACTATTTCAGTGCTACACATTTCTGCTACTCTGCAATAAGTCACAACTTCAAAATTAGAATTGGTAATTTATTCTTCCCCCACTGTTGAAAGGTCCTTTATAGGTAGAAAAGATTACAAATCACTTTTAAAGACATTTGACCTAAGGTTTTAATATCTAATCAATGAATGACAACTCAATCCAATATACCACAAAGCTTGTCTAGCGCCTCTAAAGTCTATTTTTGAACATCTGCCAATTGCAACTGAAGCAAAAATAAGTAACCTTGTCCTCGTTGTCTCCTTTCTACACCTAATTCGGGCTTGAACTAACGTTCAGGAGATCCGGAGTCTGCTGGCCTTTAAGAGGTAGGGTTCTACGTCATTTGGAGAGGCAATTTTTCAGAGCTGGAAGGAAATCTGGGAACAGGAAAATGGATTACGCACAATTAGAAGCTCCAGAAACTCTTCAGCAAAATAACTGTACTACAAAAAGGCACATTGGAATAGTGTGGAATACACACAAAAAAAAGAACCTCATTTTATAGCTTACTTAACAGATAATGGCCATCAGCAAAAAGTTCAAATCCATTCAAATCATACAAGAGTTAAATGTCTTTCCTATGCATATTTTAGGCTGCTCTGCTATGAAAAATGGGGACAGGGCAGTTTTAAACAACTCTTCCAGTCTGCTTTTTAATTTGGAATTTAAAGTGATGTACTTTAGTGCTGGGGAAATCTTCAAAGCTTTGTAATGGCTCCACCACCACTCCAATACAAAAGAGCAGGCAATCACAAGCCTTAGAAGAGGAACTACACAACTGGACATTAATTCTCTGTGTCAAGGGCTTCACAAAGTTTCTATCTGTTATAGCTTAATATAAAGCCCAGTACCAGGAGTTAGGAGACAAGTTCTATCCCCAACTCACTGTGTCACCCTGGCCAAGCCCCTTAGCATTTCTGCATGGTACAATTGGAATGTTATTTCTACTCTAAGGCTATTTATTATACTGTGAAGTGTATTGTATTGTGCTCCCTTGATGGCAGATGTTACTTACCCTTATTGTCAAAACACTTCACTCTAATTGCCATAAAACATGTTGCAGAAATTATCCACAATATACAGACGAAGGAAAGGCAGAAAGCAAGCTTCCCCACCTATGCCAATGTAGCTATATAATTACTGCCTAGCCCACCGCTTGTGTTTGGGGGTGTATACTCCCACAGACATGCAAGGTATTTATGCCCCAAACCCATTAGCACTGATCAGAATATTCCCTCTAATCCCCAGATATCAGTGGGAGGAACCTGGATCCTCCCCCCGCCCCAACCCATTTGATCCTGGGAGTCATAATAAGCAAGTGTTTTAAGATCACTAGGATCACTTTCAATATTCATTTTATTGTTGCAGTTAGGATGGCCAAACCATAGCTAAGGGTGGAGACAGTCATAGCAATTGAAAACAAATGCAGTAATACATTGGTCATTTCATTCCCAAAGAACTTGCTTGCTCGGTGAAGTTTCACAAAAATTTGCAATGAGGGAGAGTATCACCATCACCTGTGTGCTGCTACTGATAAAAGCATTTTCTCTTGAGTACAACAAAGCTATTTGAACTCTCGAACAGATTTGTATTATCGCCTAGGAAACCAGGTCATGGACCAGGACCCTTCTAATATACAAACACAGAACATGGTGACTTGTGGTGATATTAGGAGGAAGGGCCTTGAAGGGGACAGACAGAAACTGCATGTTTATCTTATACTACCACTAGCAATGGACAATTCAGCCTCTTTTCTCCTTAACTTTCTTAATCTTCTATGTAGCCATGCAAGTTTCTCATTGCCATTTTATCTTGTAATTCCAGTATTTCATTTTGGATTTAATCAATTTGACTTTAAAAACTGGGCAACTGTTGCCTTGTGATCAGAGAGAGAACAGGCAAGTCTTTATTTTTATTCAATGTTCTGTATAAAGAGTAAATTACAACAGGCAATGTGAACTCTCTGAAGTGCACATCTTAAAGGCTGCTTAATATACTGATCACACGTTAATTTAACTCAACTGCAATATACTATGACCAATCCCATGTCACTTGTATACTCTCTCCACCATTAAACACTGGGAAAATTCAGTGTTTATGAACTGAGAGTGCTAACGCTGGCAAGAGTAAAGCCACCCACACTTGGCACTATTAAGCAGCAGGGTGGCCCTATCGAAGACTAATGGCCAAACTTATTTCAAATGTTTACACAATTTGGTGCACAAATTTTCTCAGAAACAGAAGTAGCTTTGTGTCATTATATCCAATAAATGGCCTTATTTCATTTTAAACTGTTCACACACGCGTAACAGGTATATGTCCAGCACTGTTTTGCAGCAGAGCTAATAAAAATGAAAAACCTTTAGTATTTATAGTCACTGCTAAATACATTTAAAAGACAAGTATATATGAGGCCACATAGCACAATAGTTTCTTTTCAGCTCAAAAGCACAGCGGCCAGCAAACAATACTTTGATCTTTGAATAGAAGCTATCATATAATGACCTAGCTGCCTGAAACCCTGGTAGACTAAAAGCCTCAAATTTGAAACCAGAATTCTCATTCTTGAGTGTCTAAAATGCATGTCATAGATGCTGAACACCTGCAGTTTCCACTGAATTTCCAGCCAGCAGGAATGTTGATAGAGAGCACTGACTTCTCACGTGTAAGTGTGGCCTATGAGGCTACAGCAAGTCAAAGTGCGACTGCCGCTTTTTTGTCCTTAGGCTAAACCAAGTAGTGCAGGCGTGTGGTGTTCTGCAAGCCTCTTCTGACTGCCAATGCACCTTACCCTGGAAGAGCTCCAATAGTCCCAGGCCTCTGAGCAGATGGCCAGTTGTTTATAAGAGCAGTGCGCACTGCAACTACTTCACTAGTGACAAGAACAGAAATCGCTGCTCTTTTATTCTATATAAAATTTAAAGATTGCTGAAGGCAAAATGAAAATAGCTTTAAGCCATGACAAACATTTGTTCTGAAGGAACAGCAATCTTTACAATGGAACTGAAAGCTCCCCTGTGAACAAAGTAGATTTAAACCATCATGCCACATGGGCTTCAGGCAGCCTTGCAGACATTTGAATTTTGTCCTAGCTTTATACAGGGCCCCTTTCTAATGAAAGTGGTCTGCAAAACAGAAACAACACTTTTTCTCCCTAAGGAAATACTACCAGCTTTTTACCCTATCTGCTTCATTTTCAGGTCCCAAAAGCTTATTGCTCGACAACTACTATCAGCAACACACAGCCTGGAGTACATGCAAGGGTCTTCAGTCCTGTGGGTCCAATGGTTTATCATTAGACTTAACAGTCAGGGAAAACAACGTATTTGGCTATGACATCCAAGAAGATCTCTCCCTTTTCAAGAGCTGTATATTTAATAACTTTGGTAGAAGATTCTGGTAGGGCATGTCAAAGAAAAAAATAGTACCTAAGGGTAAGTACCTTATGGCATCTTCCCACAACCAGATTAGATGCCTGTATTATAAATCATTTGAGAATGGGAGTCTAAAAACAGCTATTTTATTTGACATTCTCCCAGCACTCAACCACGTAGGCTTTACACAATGCTGCCCACCACTTCATGTACAGCTAGCTGATTCTAGAAGTCCAGCATCAATAACTGTAATTAAGCAGTTAATATATTCTTTGCTATTATAGAATTTAAGCTCTATTTAGTCTGTTGACCCAGTAGTCAGTTTCAATGTGAAACTTGCTTAAAAGCCTCATTTCAAGCTTGAAAAATTGATCGGCATCAATCATAAAATCCACATTCAGACCCAGAGGTAAGGTACTTAAACTGCATAGTCTGTATAAATGCTCGTGAGAATAAAACATTTCTTTCCCCAACTTTTCTTTATTTCACTAGCAAGACTGTTCCTTTGCTGTTTTTATTGCAGAAGCCAACACAGCTGCCTTGGCATATGGATCAGTGTACCAGGATCATAAGACATCAGCAGGAATCTGTGCATCCATTAATGCTCTTGTAGAGCATTATGCAGACTTGCATTGTGTGTTATCACATCACACAAAAGTGGTAGCTTTTAACTTTACAACTAGCAAGTTTTCAAGTGTAAATAAATGTAGATGTGGGAGGGATACTGAGGCTAAATGAGGTTGACGCTACCCCTATAATCAATCATAAAATAGGTCAGAAAATGCTTGGAAGTGTCAGTCCTATGCATATGTACTGCATTTATTAAGGGACATGGATATACAAATCAATGTCACTGGGCAAAAGGTATTGGGTCAAATGACAGTAATCTCTTCTCTTTGAAAGTAACAGGTGCAGACACCATATCCACAAAAAAAGGCTTTTTATCCGTGTTTAATTTTTCCTTAAAATAGTTTATGCCCTTTCCCATGAGGCCAACACTTGTATTTATCTATCAATCTTAATATTTTCTACCAGGATCAATGGTATTCAGGTTATAAGATGAACTTTCATGCTCAAGCCTTTGAATTAGTACAATCATAAGCCAATTTGTATTGTGATTCTGTCCATTTCCCTCCACAAACGTTGAGTGAACTTTTCTGTTCTGACCCAGCTTTTTTAAATATGAATAAGCTCTGGTCATAGCATGGCAGCATGATGAGCAAGCAAGAGGACAAGACAAGTTATTGAAGAGAAGCTCATCAATAGCAAATATTGGAACTACCCAATGGAGGGAGACATTTACCCAAAGTCCCATTGCTGGCAATGGACATGCCAGGGCACTACCACCATAAGATTTAGAATACTTGGGACAGAAACTAGAAGAGACGCCTGAACCTAAATGGATTCTTATGTCTGTTTTCAGGACATTTTAAAAAGAGCATGAAAATAAACCTTTACGTCAGTTAACACCCACTAATATTAGTGAGAGATAACTTCACAGTTTTAGTTCTTGACATAAATGGACTAAAAGAGGCAAATTTACATCTATCAGAACAGCAGATGGACCAACTTTATGTACAGGCTGTCTTTAAAAGGGATCTTCTATCTGACATGTTATTCAAGGTATTGCTCTATACTCCGATATGCAAAGAGGCAGACGACTTCTGTGACAATGTCAGGTTAGCAAGGCTCAAAATGCTCGACTGGCACAGGAGTAGTCTGGATAAAGAGTTAAGATTCATGGTGGAGAGCACAAATATATAGTTTGGGTGGAAGGGGTTCTATTACAGCAAAAGCTTTTCAATTAAAGTGATTCTGGAAATCAAGCTTTTTGCACAGTTGTATTATCAGTTGTATTCCTAATGGACAGATACCATTATAACCTTCAACACATTCCATGGTGTGGAATGTGCAATCGCAAAGGGAGCAAAAGTAATTAATGAAGATTTACCTCTTGGTGCCAGGAACTGGAATACCCCAATGCTAAGCACCTGTGTAAAACATGTTTAGTGTCTGATCCAGGAACAAAAAATGTTACTATCCACTGTTTGGAAAAATTTACTCCTTCACAGAGCCAACTATTTTAAACTGATAAGTGAGTGCACTACAAGAGTCTAATCCAATGGTATTAACGTTTGTTTAAATCAGCACAAGTGTGTATTGGGGTTTTTTGGATAGAAAATAGTTTAGATAAAGCAGGCCAGCTAAACAGCAGAAGTTTCATATCCAAAGGTTTCCAATATTTTTTGCCTGTCCTATACAGCTTTTAAAAAAATAGGGCATTACCATTTGTTTTCTATCTACCTGGTTAAGAAACTACAAATATTTTATAAGCTGCTCTAAGAATAAAACATTAAATAAAATGAGCAACCGGTTTCTAGTCTCCTAACAAATGCTGCAGACAAAAGAAAAAAAACCTAAGAAATCTTTTTTTTTTATTAGTCATTCTCTCAAGTCCTTTCATATTTGGAAAGTGGTAATGTTCCTGTTCACAGGGATTAAATTAACCTAGAAGGAATTTCTACAGGGTGTAGCGGGTCTTCTTACAATCACCCCCTGAAAAACATTTATTTGTCAGCGAGTAATCAGAGACCAAAGGGTGAAGAAATGGAGCAAAAATTCAGAACAAAATTTAGAGCAAAAGGTTTTTTGGTTTGTATCCTATGCAGACCACAGATGTCTCCTTTTGAAGGGATTTGTTCTCTGACTTAGGAGTCAAATATTCTCCTCCCAGACCTAGATGGTGTCCTTTGTTTTCCTCTTCAGAACAAGAATTGCAGCTAATGGAACAGCGTGTAAACACATCAGATGGTGATGTATTTATATAAACATACTGCACTGCCAAAATTCCATAGTCCAAATTAAATTTAAAGAGACTGCATTAGAAATAGATGATGCTCCCTTTCCCACCTCCCAGTCTGTAGAACAGAAAGAATTACCCCAGTCTAGAGGATACTTTCCCAAAGAATAATATTAAGTAGGATAAACAACTTTTACCAATAAAGTATCTAGTTTTGTTGAAAGGAGAAAGGAATAAAAGGTAAAAAGGGTGAGTGAAAGGTGTAATATAGTTTTAAAAAACTTTTTAGACCAATCATCTGCACATCACTGCTGGATCAATATGCAGGTATTTGACTATAAACCAATGTGCTTTGACTATTTTTCAAGTATTTGATATCAACTTTGTATAAAGATTCTGCATACACAACTACCAAAAATAGATGAAAAATGACTGTTTTTCCCAGTCTGAAATTAAGTATTAAAAACTAAATTAAAGTATTCCAGAATAGTATTCCACATGGTACTAACAATTTGCCAAATTAAATCCTACATATCCCAACTGACCATGGGTTGATAAAAATCTGCTAAGTAGGTATTAAAGGAAACAGAAATAGTGTGCAATATTTAAAAACCAGTTTGTAGTTTGGAGAAAACGTCTAAAATCCCGAATTAAAAAACACAAATGAAGTGAAAGCTTTAACTGGTACACACTGTTCACACCTATATTTCAAGTTTGGAAACGCATATTTTCAAGCAGCAATACAAAAAAGTATCCATGAAGAATGCATAATCTCTGAAAAAATTATGAAAACATCCCTGCTACCATTACATTTCTAAATACAAAACTGACTACCATATTGTTGCTTCTGTGTAGCGAGAGAAGTTCATTTTCAAAACAGATAAAATTCAGTCTTTAGGTGTGAATGGTATGAATGACAGTCTCATTTTTTAAATTTCTTAGTTGTTTAGGATCCTTAAGCATGCAAGCCTCGTAGAGGAGGGCCCAGCGAGGGGGCAGAGTTGGCTTATGACATCCAGTTTAGGACAGAGCTGGGAAAGCCTCTGGGTCATCTACATCAGGAGCAGAAGCACTTGACTGAAAGAAAAACATATTATAGAAATTAACTGGAGAACCACAAAGTTTTTAATCTTTACAGTTTTCATCTTTTTTAAATGTTATGCATAATACACTTGTGTCTAGCAAGTTGGAAGCTTAAAGTTAAGAAAAGTGACTAAAATGCCAAACAATGGGTGTTCAAAGTAGTATATAAAACAGTCAAAATAAAATTACTGGAATTTCCTATGATTTTTTTCCCCCACAGTAAATCATACTGAGATTTATTCTAAGTACTGTCAGATCTCTCACACTAACATTTTAGTGCTGCTACTCCACTACTCAGTTATCCATTTTGGGCATCTATTAACCATGTTCACACCGCACTATAGTTATAGTACATCTCTCTCATAGTGCCATGTGTTTTTCAAAAGGTATAAAACGTGGGGGGGGGGGGGGGGACACCTTACATATATGGTTGATCCCATTCTATTAGAAGTACAGCTTTACACATGAACAAAGTGACAACCTGTGATATATTGACACAAATTCTAAGTCTTATCATAGCATGAAGGGATGGGTCACAACAGTGTTGTTGACTGTATAGTTTTTAATTCATAGATGAAAATGTAAATATTTTGTCACTTTAAAATCTGTAACTATTTATGCCAACACAGAGATATACAATAGAACTGGGGAAAAATAAGTTTATTGGAAATTCACAGAATTTAAACAAGACTAGTTTTTCAGGAATAGAATTCTGTTAAACCCAAGTCTGAGTTCAAGTGGAAACCTGTGCTAACATATACTAGAGTTGAAATACATCAAGCAACAATTGGCAAGCTAAAGCTGAACTACAAAAAAAAAAACCACCACAAAAAACAAACGAGTCCCTTAAGCACATCTTCAACCATCTTTTATGAAGGTTGCTACGCTGCACCTGAATAAGGATGTAATGACTCAATTAGGAATAAAGAGGCTTCAACCTCAACCCAATGTTCCAAAGATCCAAACTGCAATTACAAGCAAGAAGGAATTTCAAACAAACAGAAAGGGTAGAAATGCCAAATATAAGACAGAGGCAAGAAAGCAGTCCCCTATTTCCCACCCCCACCCCCCCCAGACACCCCCCCCTCTATTGCTGGGAGTATGGACATCAGTGGGGCAAGGATCTGCTATGCCAGTCTCTAGCCCTCCCGTTTTTCCATTCCATCAAAACTAAAAGATAAGCCATGAAAGCCAATCCCTGCAGAAACGAATGGTCTCCACAATAGACTAGCCTAATTCAAAGGTAAAATAAACAAAACACTATCATTGTAAATCACCAACCTGATTGGGTGTGTGGATCACGTCAAACTCTTTCACCAACTGGAAGGAAACACACAAAGTCAACACAAAATAGCTGCAAGATCTGAAAGCCTTCAAGAATGCCATCACAAAGACAGTCAAAGAAATTAGATGTCATGCTGGAGTACCAAGTTAGAACAAGAAATACCTGGATTTTGGGAGTGCTTCTAAGGAAAGAAAACCCAATTCAACTGCATTTGTAGACTCATTTCCTAACTACTAAATCTAAACATCCAAGATGAGCTAATGCAGAAGAGAAAAGAAAACCAGATTTCTGTGAGTGGTGCAAGTGAGCAAGGTATTTTGAATAAGGAGTGACGACAAGCTGGCCTACATTTGAAAAATTGCACCAGTGCTGCAACTAAATAAATTTAAAGGTGCAAACCTCTAGCACAGATGCACTTATATTGGTTAAATGACCAACTTAACTTGCTCATACTGCATCTATAGTAGGGATGATCTGCTTTAGGGTTACACTGGTACAGTTCTACTAATGCAGACAAGCCCTAGGTGCTTTTGCTTTCTAGTGGGAGAATTGTTGCAGAAACCAGGAAAATAGAAATTACTAAAGCAGTCATGTCGGAAGTCAACCAAGGACAAGAAAAGGTAGAGGGAATAAGTAGTATTTTAGGTGAAAACAAGACGACCTGGTTTCTACAGTCTGCTAACTTTGCATACTTTTCTAGAGGAAAATTTATATCTTCTGGAGTATGTCTGAGTCAATGGAAAAAATGCAACCATAAACTGTGAGTTGTGTGTCAAGGAAAATATAGACAATTAGAGATGACCAAGCATTCCTAGGCACTGTGTAACCTGTAATGAAACCTGAAAGAATCCCTGTAGAGAGATACTAACATTTTAGGGTCAATTTTGCCAATAATGAAAACATTGCCAAGTTGCATCCTTAAGTTCTAGTAGAAAACTAGTTTACTTGAAACTTACAGGGATAAACTGCACAATTAGCATTCAAGTACCTAAAAAGTGCTGATTATGTGTTTCCTAGCTGTGACAGGCTCTTTCTCCGCTCCAACAGGAGGAACAAGGATGGACTACTAGAACAA
Organism: Mauremys mutica; assembly: GCF_020497125.1. NCBI lineage: Eukaryota > Metazoa > Chordata > Testudines > Geoemydidae > Mauremys > Mauremys mutica. The sequence goes on from NC_059079.1 coordinate 19,389,741, forward strand.
TGATCTCTATAAAAAGAATACACATCAGATTCCAAGGCCAGTATGGACCACTGATCATAGAGTCTGGCCTCCCATACAACATAGGCCATAGAACTTCCCAAAAATAATTCCTAGAAAATATCTTTTAGAAAAACACCCAATTTTGATTTAAAAATTGTCAGTGATGGAAAATTCACCACAACTCTTGGTAAACTGTTGCAGTGGTTAACTATTCATGTTAAAAATATTGGCGTCTCTAAAAATGGCAGAGATTTCTGGAGAAGCTTTATGATTTACTAATCCAATTTGCTGGGAAAGACTGTTAAAAAGAAAATAATTTGTGGATCTAAGCAGATTACTTACCTTGTCAGTTCTGCTGCCACGCCCGGGCCTTCCACCACGCCCCCGGCCACCTCTACCACCTCTGCCACCACGTCCGGGGCGACCAAGGTCTCCAAAATTGATCTCCAGCTGGGACGTAATATCATTTGCTGGTTTACGGAAGTGATGATCCATTACAGAGTCTTCAGCATGAGCCTAAAATTAAAATGAAAGCATCCACCACCACTTACAAAAAAATTCCGATTTAAGGCCCTGCTCTTACAATCACTTATCTATGAGCTTAGCTTTAAGCAAGTACATAAGTATGCTAGGTTCAGAGTCTAAGATCAAGAAACTGGCAGTTTCTTCTCCTTGTGAGAAATATATCAACTTTGTTTGAATAATACAGAAATTCCACTAACATACAAGCTAGCATACGGCAAAGGAAACATTTACCAAAAGAACTTTAAATGGAACACACTGGGCTATTCCTAGATCTTTTTTGTATTCCATTAAAGGAACAAATGCTGATTTAGCTTTTCTGAAAACAGAACTGAAAGAATTTACTTAACATCCATATCTTTCTCACTAAAAACAATAAAAAGGCAATACTGAATCTCATTTTCTATTATTCTCTTTTTCCTCTTCCAGGACTCCTGCTAGTTCTATATTTCAATTGTTATTCAGTGTCAATAACCTTTGCATATTTAACATAACTGCTTTTTAACTTTCTCTATTTGCATATCCCTCTGTACTAGCTAAAGCCAAGTTTTATAGTACTTCACCCACCATACCATTGCCCCAAATGGCCAATGGATTAGATTACACACAATATACTGCAACCATGATGGCAGCTAACATACCATGCTTAAATAAAGAACAAATTGGTATCATGAGCTATAGTGAAAATTACACAAGAGCCCTAACCTTGTGCCGTATTTGTGCATACTACTAAAAATCTATATATCTATCTATCTCTGGAGCTAGCTGGCCCCCAAGGTATTCAGCATTTATTGTGTTTAGGAATCCTAAGTTCCAGAACCAAAATGTATATTGGCAAGTCAGTAAGGCTGGGGGTGTTATTAACAAACACATACAAAATACAATTAATCATTAAAAAACCAAAACCAGTGGGAAGTCTAGAAAACTGTATCAACATTACAAAGCCATTTACGTGCGTCTTTTTTGAGCTGGCTTCCTGAAACGTGCTTACTGAAACTGAAAACTTAATAGCCTACCAGAAGAATGGGTTTTATCAAAAGTTAGCTTATTCAAAAACAGATTTTATCAGAAGAAAGAACCATAAATAGCAATTGTCAGTTAGCATCACTTAACATTAAATAATTTAATTTCAAAGAAAACATAACCCCCCCCCTTTTTTGCTGAAGTTAAAATAAATGTTTGTCGACTTCAGATCAATCATTTCCTACTATGTTTTTGGGGGGGGGGAGAGGGGGGGAAGATACACAGTACGGCTTGAACAACCAGATGTGCATACCACATCAGAAAGTGAATCTATTTTTAGTAAACTGCGGTACTCATAAAAGCCCCACTGTGAGGATCAAGGAAGGCCTCATTGTGCTAGGCTCTATACAAACATATATGAAGATACTGTCCCTGCTCAAAATAACTTACAATCTAATTTAAGACAAACTAAGAAAAGAGTAAAAAACAGGAGGGAAATGAGGGCAATAGTAATAAGAACATATGATTACACCAGCACACTTTATGCATGGCTTGGGATACGTCTACGGGTAGTGATCGATCTATCGGGGATCGATGTACTGCGTCTTATCTAGACGTGATACATCGATCCCCGAACGCTTCCCGACAATTCTGGAACTCCACCAGGGCGAGAGGCGGCCATCGATCCCGCGCCGTGAGGATGCGAAGTAAGTCAATCTAAGTTACGTCGACTTCAGCTACACTATTCTCGTAGCTGAAGTTGCATATCTTAGATTGATCTCCCCCATCCCCAGAGTAGACCAGACCTGAATGTTTCCACCTCATTTTGAAAGCTGTTCTAAGTATGAACAAACATCAGCAATTCTCTCTGGCACTATCTCGCCATTATCAGCTGATGATTTCCTGTAGGCATCACAGGTGAACTGGGTCTTGAGGTGGGTTGTGAAAAATAACTTTATGGACTATCTCAGGGAGGTGGCTTCTGTGTATAAGGCATAGTATGAAAAAAGTAAGAGGGACTTATGAAAGAAGCAAACAAGCAGACACTTAGGAAGCAAAGGGTTGTAATTTTGTGGGGAGCAAACATTCTAGTTATGCAACGGTCATACACGATACACAGCAAGGCACCAGGCATGGACAGAAGAGTTATATATAATAACAGTAGAGCATATAAATATATGAATTTCCTTGCATATAAATGTTTTCATCTATTGATTAGCTGATTAAGGAGGTCGCATCAAAACATACCGTATATACTCGTTCATAAGCTGAATATTATTGGTAAAAAGCGATGCATCAAAGAGTGGTGATTGGCTTATAAACGGGTCTACACCAAAATTTGACGATTTAAAACTCTATGGAATCACCGAATTGAATATCTAATACATTGTCTTTTTTTTTTTTTTTTAAACCTGGAGTGTCTGCAAGCATGGAGCCCTTCAGCTCCCATTGTCTGGGAATGGCAAACCGCGGACACTGGGAGCTGAGGGGCTCCATGCCTGTGAACGCTCTAGGTAAACAAAACGTCCAGGCCCGCTAGTGGCTTACCCTAACGGGCCAGGAGCCAAAGTTTGCTAACCCCTGAAATATAGGGTCGGCTTATGAAAGGGGAAGACAGTTTTTGCTATTTTTACATAACCATCTGGAGGGGTGGGGTGGTGGGTCGGCTTATAAACAAACGGGTTAATGAACAAGTATATATGATAAATATAACTAATTACAGCTATAAAGGATCAGGTACCTCATTTGACTCCAGCGGACTCCCCGGCATTTCTGTCATCCCCTTTGTCTGATGCAAGTTGTGTGTCCACACCAAAGGTATAAAAACAAAAAGAAGAAATGAGACTCCATTACATACAGAAATACCAGGCACTAAGGTTAAGTGAACCCGCTGAATACATATGCCACTGAGTACATGAAACAACAAAAGGCTACACAAGTACCCACAAAGAGAAAAAGGCTGCGTACAATTGCAGATTCATCGAGTGACGTATCTTGATTCAACAGTGGTCAAATTTAAAATACCACAACTTCAAACCCAGTGAGGAAACCAAGATGCAAATTCACATCTCAGGTTCCCAGCCACCACAGTGAGTGGTACAGCACAAGAACCTAAGGTGCTGTATTAAAGCATTGCTCATCCGGTAAAAAAATATCTACACATAGTCTGGATTTGTGTACCACTGTTCCAACTGTAAGGCTGATATAAGAAATCTTGTGTTTTTCCACAAAGGGTCATAAAAAAAAAAAACACCCAGAAAAAAAGTTTACAAAGAGGACTTACAGTTTTCTGAATTTTCAAAGATATCAAGTATTTTCCAACAAACAATTCAAAGCTTTTTCAGGTACCTCCCATCACACACACTCTCACTATGAAAATTAGGACAGGCAAGAAAGCTTGGAAGCATAGCAAACACAATCTATATAGCAAACATGTATGATATGGACTGATTTGCCAGCAAGCAAGTCTTTCACCAGTAAAACTATTTAAACCTGAAACCTTAAATCCTTTTTACAATGCCATTTACATTTTGATTTTTCAGCTATGTCAACAGAATTTGCGTATTTGACTAATAAAACAAATCTGAAGGGAAATATTTGAGATTTGTTTCATGTCACACAATCCAATTTAATGAGTATTGGATTTGGATCAAGATTCCCAAAATTCAACAGATCTCATCTTAAATCTAACAACAAGAGACAGTTTTGAGTGAATTTTACTAGACAATCATCAGTTTTTTACTGTTTCATGGAAAATCTGAAAAGGATAAAACAGCTAGATAAATGCTTGGCTGTAACTCCTTGAAACAGCAAAAAAGAAAATGGAGGTTGGTATGGGGGGCAATTCTCTCAACTTTAAGGCAGATGGCGAGCACTGGACACTTAAGTCCTCTATCCTTAGAGACTCAGGGTGGCACATGCCCACCAATTATCTCAAAACGTATTTGAAGGGTTGAAAATTGTTTCATCATCAAGCCCATTCAATCCCTGATTACTCTATTGAGACTATCAATTGAGGCTCACTATGATCATCTGTATTGTCCACAACAGTCCAGAAGGACCTGGACTGAAACCTCAAACTTATATACAAGCCAAACCACTATTGCATGGCAACTTTTGATTGCTATCGACTAGAGCAAAGTTTGCACCAGTGGCCTAAATGTGAATTATTCCATATCACATCATCAGATTTCATGGCTGATCAGGTGGTATGAAAGAAGGAGGAACAGAAATAGCAGGAAATATCGATTTCTGGATTCTGTTTGACCACTTTTGGATTATTGTACTCCTTAATCTGTTGGTAGAGAGCTCATGCAACTGCTATTCTGGACTTCTATGTTATGAAAAGCTCCCCTTCCATATTTAGCTAATAAAAATTTTTCTCCCTTCTTTGAATCTATGACAAATCAATACGGATGGGGAGAGATGTCTGTTGAGCTGAAATACTGAGTCTTTATATAAATTTTTAAAAATTAAAAATTGCAACTCCAGAAAACAAGACAGTAACTAATTAAGATAAAAGATATGGTATGTATGTACCTTTGCATGTGCTCAACAGTACTGCTGCAGTATTTTATCCTTATTTTATTCTTAGAGGAGACAATAAAATTCAAGTCTCCCTGGCCAGATACCAAACTGATCTGTTTTAGAGAAAAAGGTTCCAGACTGTCTGCATGACTTCAAGAGCTGCTCAACGTCCAAAACCATATTAGATTGCCTTCACACACAAACATATAGGTAAATAAAAATCAATCATCTAACGGCAATTAGAAAATTCTCTCTCTCTCTGCCACTAGCTCTGAAGGAATTATATGGTCTATATGCCACGGAAGTCAGTTTTTCCTAGTATAATCTCATCATTCTCCACTTAGCCTGTCTAGTAAGAGCTGGGCCTTATAGAAACAAATTAACCCAGGAAATTATTTTTTATTTCTGTTACTGTAGCATCTAGAAGTCCTAGTGATGGATCAGACCCTCACTGTGCTGGGCGGTATATAAAACACAGAACAAAAAGACAGTCACTGCCCCATAAAATACAGACTCCCAATGATGTCATTCCAAAAGGCTTTTCAGAAGAGTGAATTTGTTTATTTCTATACTGCGAGACAAAAATTTAAACTAAAAAATAAAAACCTGTATTTTCTACTGATGCCATATGCATTCAAGTGTTTTTATTGACAAATTTTAAACATTTTTTAGTTTAAGTAAAATGGCAAGTACTGAGTCTATAACAGCACACAGATCTAAGCACTTATATAGCCACAATCACAGTATTATCCAAGTACTGCCCAGTCTCAGAATGTACTCTGAGACAAGAAGCTAGTATTAGTACCCTCATTTTAGAGATGACGAACTGGGGCTAGAGTGCTCATCTATCCATACATGTAGTTTAAATTCTATGAAAATAAACTGGGTATGTGTACTTAACAAGAGTGAGATGTAAAAAGTGGAGGGCATCAATTTATCCAATTAGAAAAACTAAGGAGAGTAATTACAATTTACTGGCTTAGTGGGAGTCGGTGCAAACTACGGAACAAAGTTCTAGATCCTTGGCTTGTCACAGACCATGTCACTCATCCTTTTTTGAAGCTAATATTTAAAACAAAGACCAACTAAAAAGCCCCTGAACGACTGTTTGCAAAGCTGTTTTAAACTACTGGCTAGTCCGCATTAGAAAACGATGCAGTTTAAAGTTTCAGGAGAGGAAGCAAATTCAAAGGAATTTGCATCCATGAAGCTTCTAACACCAGTGTGCGAGGTCCAATAATCTGTTAGCTATTGTGGGGATTGGATACTGTGATTCTTCACAACACAGGATTGTCCTGCTTCTGATTCATAAAATAGTTAATAGAATGAACATTACAGAGAAATAGCAAGTATTCCGTGGTTTCTTTAATTTAATATTCTTTACAGGCACTCTAGGTAGCACTGCAAAACATCAGGATACCGACATTATAAAATCAGATGTTACATTAGATTTTAAGATGTTTCAGACAAGGCCTATATGTTCAGACACATTTGTACAGGGCCTACTACAATGAACTCGTATCCTGATTGAGACCTTTGGGCATGACAGTAACAATAAAAAAATTACTGAACGTATTATTTGATACTTGATCAAATGCCTTTCAAAGTTTAATCTATAATTTGTTTAAATGGACTTACATGTTGATACGGTAAGGTTTTACTTTAAATGCTCAAAAAGAACTTCCTCATGAAACTATCAAAACTGCAGTACCTCTCCAGAATTTTAATACATTACTTTTGTAGTTAAAAATATAATACCCACTAAGCTAAAAAGAGACAGCCCAGTACCTGAAACTGACTGCACTAAACATTGTTTTATTTATGCTGCTTAAAAAATTTAGTAGCTGCTTTTAAATAGCAATTTTATTGCCATAATCTTCACGTCAAGAAGTAAAATCTGCAAGTCAAACAGTAAATATATTTTAACAGCATGAGATCTAGGCACTTTGGAATACCATTAAGTTTTACTTTACCTCCTCACTCTTTGACTTATGGAGAACAAATCCTTTTTTCCATTGCCCATCAGCACCCTCATTTGGTTTACGGATGTTGAATTCAACTTTTGCACGATCCTTATTCTGAATAGCTTTCCATTCATCCAGGGTCATTTCTTTTGGGCCTTCTTCCTTAACCTCTTCCACCTCATTCTCTCTAAATGAAATTCATTTTTATTATGATTACTTAATTTCTATTCATTAATATTTTAAACAACTATGCATAGCAAATCCAAAAACAGTGCATCAGTATCAGAATAAAGGGGAATTCATTATGTCAAAGATTTCGTAGTAGTTATTAGGATACAGAGTAGAAAACCTTCAGAACTCTGCCTTACAGAAAGGGTATGTTGCTTTTCAAAAGTAAGATGGGATGTCCACCCTAACCAACAATAAAAACTCAGCAACAGCAGAGCAAAGTGCCTCTGAACAACAAAATGGGAGTATAGCACAGTAAACAGTTTCAAGTAAGGCCCAATGTATTCCTATACCCATTACTTCTATTTTTCACAGCAAATGAGATTTTCATCTTTTGCCATGGAATCAGTTTTTCAGATGTCCCCTAGCAGATAATGAAAATAAGACTGGGATGGCAAGCAAATTAAGTGAGGGACACTATCATATGCTGTTCTCACTCTTAGCAATTTTGTTTCTTCATTCATAAGAACATAAGAACAGCCGTACCGGGTCAGACCAAAGGTCCATCTAGCCCAGTATCTGTCTACCGACAGTGGCCAATGCCAGGTGCCCCAGAAGGAGTGAACCTAACAGGCAATGATCAAGTGATCTCTCTCCTGCCATCCATCTCCATCCTCTGACGAACAGAGGCTAGGGACACCATTCTTACCCATCCTAGCTAATAGCCATTTATGGACTTAGCCACCATGAATTTATCCAGTTCCCTTTTAAACATTGTTATAGTCCTAGCCTTCACAACCTCCTCAGGTAAGGAGTTCCACAAGTTGACTGTGCGCTGCGTGAAGAAGAACTTCCTTTTATTTGTTTTAAACCTGCTGCCTATTAATTTCATTTGGTGACCCCTAGTTCTTGTATTATGGGAATAAGTAAATAACTTTTCCTTATCCACTTTCTCAACATCACTCATGATTTTATATACCTCTATCATATCCCTGCTTAGTCTCCTCTTTTCCAAGCTGAAGAGTCCTACCCTCTTTAATCTTTCCTCATATGGGACCCTCTCTCCAAACCCCTAATCATTTTAGTTGCCCTTTTCTGAACCTTTTCTAGTGCTAGAATATCTTTTTTGAGGTGAGGAGACCACATCTGTACACAGTATTCGAGATGTGGGTGTACCATGGATTTATATAAGGGCAATAATATATTCTCAGTCTTATTCTCTATCCCCTTTTTAATGATTCCTAACATCCTGTTTGCTTTTTTGACTGCCTCTGCACACTGCGTGGACGTCTTCAGAGAACTATCCACGATGACTCCAAGATCTTTTTCCTGACTCGTTGTAGCTAAATTAGCCCCCATCATATTGTACGTATAGTTGGGGTTATTTTTTCCAATGTGCATTACTTTACTTTTATCCACATTAAATTTCATTTGCCATTTTGTTGCCCAATCACTTAGTTTTGTGAGATCTTTTTGAAGTTCTTCACAATCTGCTTTGGTCTTAACTATCTTGAGTAGTTTAGTATCATCTGCAAACTTTGCCACCTCACTGTTTACCCCTTTCTCCAGATCATTTATGAATAAATTGAATAGGATTGGTCCTAGGCCTGATTTCTAATCTTAAAATGCACAAAATGGTTTATACCTCCACCAGATCACAGTTATAGTCTCACCTGCCTTGAAACAATAATTGTAAACAACTTAAGATCTGATTCCTAAGTTTTGCAGTTTCACTCACTAAGTATCTCTGATCTCTTCCAAAAAACAAAAAAACAAAACACAACCACCCTATTTTGTAACTTAGATAAATACTCGGTCACTGTTTTCAGTAACAGATTGTGCTCTAACTACCCATACTGAGAACACAAATGCTGTACCTATTTCACCTAGTATGTTTATATGGGGCAAATGATACCACTAACATTCAGTATTTACATATCATTGGACTTCTTGGGAGAATGGTGTACACAGGCATATGTAAGATACTATAAAAGCATCAACTAAATGAGAAAGTTTCTTGTTATTTAGCAACCTTAATTTTTGGTGTGATAATGGAAAGGAGGTTTTTTTTTATGTTAAACAAAGACTCAGACTTAGCACTCAGCTGAAACGGTTCAACTGTTTCAAAGAACAAGCAGCAAAGAGTCCTGTGGCACCTTATAGACTAACAGACGTTTTGGAGCATGAGCTTTCGTGGGTGAATACCCACTTCGTCAGATGCAAGTAGTGGAAATTTCCAGGGGCAGGTATATAGAAAGAACAAGGTTATGGAAAAATATGTTTGGCCATGTTAAAAAATTGTTTTCAGCTACTCTGCTGAGAAGCTCTACTATTCCATGCTTTGGAGGAAGGATCTGAAATTTGGCAAGGAGGATCACCCAGGTTTCAGGAATGTGTCTTTTGCCATCTCTGTGCAAATTTGCCCAATGTGGAAAGATATAAGCCTCCAAAAATCTCTCAGTTTTTGCACATGTTCAGCAAAGACTTCTTTACAGTTTGGCAGCTAAATTCTCCAAACATTCTGTATGCACTCAGCATGCTCCATTTCCTCAGCACAGCTCCTGAGATCAGACTGCATGTGCCATCCCCAAAGAGCAACTAAGCATGCTGCCTCTAGGGGCACTGGAACTAAAAACAGGAATGTCTGCCTTGCACCCTCAATACCACCCCTTCCTGGTGCCCACACAGCATGGATGGAAAAGGAAGAAGCTCAAATGCAGGACAAGGAGGAGAAGGGAAGTGATGCTGGACAAATAGGAAAAAAGCATGGGGAAGATGACTAGAGGCAACAAGGAGTAGCGGGGAAGGGGACAAGAGCAGAAGTGGCAGGTAGACGCTTGGGGGGGGGGGGGGAGATCAAGGGCAAAAGGGTCTGTAACCACTAAAGCACACTCTCTTAGGGCATGCTTACATCAACTTAACTATGTAAGCATACACACGACAGCGTTCCTCCTGCCACCGTAACTTGCCTGCTACACCAACCTAGTAAAGCCACCTCAACAAGAGGCCTACAGCTTAGGTTGATGTAGTTTGGGTGATGCAGCATCTGTACACTGTCTGCCGCAGGGAGTGGGGAGCTGAGAGCCCTGGCAGTAGCTGGCCTCCAACTGGGAGCTCCATGGGGAGTTGAGATCCTGGGTAGCAGCCAAGCTTCCGGCTTGGAACTTGGCACCAAGCCAAGAGCCCAGGCTCTCAGCCCCCCACACTGGCCCTCTTCAGTCAGTGCAAGCACTCCTAATGAGGAGGCACACCACACACAGAAGGACAGCAGCATGGACATGAAAAACTGCAGTAATTACTGCAGTGCTGTAAGTTGACCTAAGTTGCAGTAATTACTGCAGTGCTCTAAGTTGACTTAACTTTGTAGTGTAGACGTGCCTTTAGAGAACCTAGAATTGATTTAATTATTCCTGAGTGAACTTTCTGTTACTCTCTAGTAAATAGCTGTGAAACCCACTAGCAAAGTGTCTCCCCATCTCCTTCTAATGGCAGGTACACAACTATCTTCCATTACCACAGTTACTCTATTAGCTCAAGCAGTAGAGGACTACTGTGAATTTAAAGATCCCAACCTGCTGATGACCCATGGGCAGGGCTGTCAATATAGTTCCACATGATTTTTTTCTTTCAAGTTTTAAGCTAAAAAAAACACTTAGGAAACTGCATCAAGAAATCACGTTAAAAGAACATTAACGTCACAAAGTCAAGCACTCATAAGTTAGGAAATTCCAAAATTAAGTTTGCTTGTACAGCATTAGCCCCTTTTGAGCATATGCATTATGATACTGTCTTTAATTACATGATGACATTTTCCCCCTTATAACCCAGCCTCATTCAACACAAGATGGACAGCACTCACTGATAAGGAAGCTATTCAATATTTTTTATCTTTATTTTTTATCAAACCCTGTGCTGAAAACAGTATCATTAATTTCTTCTGGGCCCTTTCTATAGTGCTTATAACATATTGCTTTACAAACATGAATAATTTTATCTTCACAACACTCATGAAGTGAGGTAGCATTATATCCATTGAGACAGAGATTAAAGCCAAAATTGTCAGAAATGTAAACTAATTTGGGGCATCAAATTTTTTATTTTAATGTATTACCTCATTTACATTTAGGGCCTGTTTTTTCATATTACTTTGTTTTTTTATAGCACTTTATACATTCAAAGGAGAGCCCCCATTTACAACAGTTGTGCTCACAACTGCTGCAACTCAGACCCCGGGGCCTGGTCTACACGGTGGGGAAGGAATGGATATCGATCGAAGATATGCAACTTCCGCTATGAGAATAGCATAGCTGAAGTCGACACATCTTAGATCAAATTAAAATTACTTACTTCGCGACCTCACAGCACTGGATCGACTTTGCTTCGGCCTCTCGCACTGCTGGAGTTCAGCAGTCACGGGAGAGTGATCGGGGAATCGAATTATCGCGTCTACACTACACGTGATAAATCAATCCCTGATAGATCGATCGCTACCCACCGATCCGGCGGGTAGTGTAGACGTATCCTGGGTGTCTCATGGGGTAACCAGAAAATGAGAAACCTAGGACTGCCTATGAAAATTTTTGTTTACATGACTTGCCCAGAATCTCATAATTCCTCTCTGGCAGAGCCAAGAATAGAACCCATCTTTCCAGGGCGGCTTTCAACTGTATTAATCACATCCTTTCTCTACCTGCAGTTCTGTGCCTCATTCACTGTACATCTTCCAACTTCCACTACAAACAAGGTAGGGGTCCTTACAGACAACAACAAAACCCTGATTCATCCCCCAGAGCACAGTCTGTGCATGAAGCAAGGGTCACGTGTTCTTGTAATTTCATAATGCATACTCACAAGAGCGCCAAATTAAGGTTTCACAGGCAGCCTCAATTCTGGCATTTTCTAATTTTGAGGGCTTGATTTTGCAACCTTAATGTTCTTTTAGTGTAGGTTTTTTGGCTGCAATACATACTGCCATTGAATCAGACAGCTTTGCACCTCATAAATCAAATACACAAGAGACTAGTCTCTTCCTCCAGTACTGGAAAATTCTCTAACAATACAAAAAGCTACAGTAAGTCACTGCACTGGCCTTTTCTAACAAATACCAGTAGGTCATGATATGCGTAAAGAGGGACTTTAGAAGTTATTAGCGCTCAAGCCAGGATTTTCTCAATTCAAGTATATTCCTCTCCTGTTAGTTCATGCTACGCTGAAGTCATCAGTTGTGGCAATCAATTCCTTAATATCATACGGCCATAGTGGTTTCAATGAGAGATCAATCAGAAGGAGAAAATTGAATTCAAAAAGGTCTTTACTTACAACCAAAGGAATAAACAAAATAATAAAATTAGTGGCAAAGTAGTTTGGATTTGTTTATTTTTGCCTCCCTCGTCTCCATTTCCAACAAGAAGTTTACCAAATACCTCATTTTAAACTTTTAAAAACCTCAGAGAGCTTTCTATAAACCTCTCTCATTAACAAGGGGTAAATAATTTTAATTTGGTAGTTTATTTTCCTTAAAAATGTTCTTTAAATGTTGAAGTGTATGATAATGCTTCCAGAGTGCTGAACAAACATTTAAAATAAATCTAACGTAAATAAATGAGTTCAGTGTAAACTCCAAGATATATTTAGCTCTGTACAAACAGAAGCCTTATTTACGTGAGAACACAACATCAGTCCCCACTTACCCACATCACCTCCATTCTCATCCAGACAGTTCTTATGCTCCCACTCAAGCCTGTTTGACCAACCACCTCTTATCTTCTTTGCATAATTCCCAGTTTCCATGCTACTTTCTGTGCTGTCTCAGGTGGTGGGGGCAGCCTCCCAATGGAAAATTTCCCTTCCAATCTGTTCCATGAAGCTTATGTAAGCTAACATCCACAGTTAACTTTACTGATCACTGCCTGAGTTACGTTCTATCTATTTGTCCCAGGACATCCCTTCTGTTGGCAGTCTGCATATTTTACTAATGGTAAGTGTCTACATGCTATTTAAACAGATTACAAATTGCTATTCCAATTTAGGGTGAAATTCTATGTAAACTATCCCATGGTTCAATAGAAACACATCCTAATTCAACAAGAACACTAATAAATGTATTTACTGCTCTCTGAAGATGTATAGTAGTGCGTGAGCTTGCAAACTTACTCTCTTATTTTCTATCCCACCCATCTTTTACCTAAACTTGACCAAATTAAAATTACTACACTTCTTTCTCCTACTTTAGCATTTCTATACTCCAGATCTGCTTCAAAGGTACCTAAGCTACTCCATGCTGCAGGGGAAACCTGGTTTTCATTAAATGCAGCTCACCCGAGATTCATACTAGTCTGCTACTCAGATGCATGCTGGAATAGGATATTACTCCAATAACTTCCAGGAGAAGCAAAAATTGTTTGATCAACTGTTAAGCATATTTAATATTAGTCCGCTCTGGTTTGAAACACTTCTTCATTTTTAACACAAGGTTTAATGATGACAAACTGTAAGCTTCTAACATGTTCAGCAAATTATGCTTAACATTACAGCTATTGAAATTAGTGGTTTTAGTTTAACATAATTGTTTTCCTATAAAGTATATATTGAATGCAATTCTGGGAGGCAAATGCAAGACTTCCATGTGAGTCACACTGTAAAATGATTTTCAACATGAACCAGACAAACTGTTTAAACAGCTGTAACAAGTAGTAATGGACTCAGTATCAAAACTCCAATTACATCAATGTAATTATTTTAAATAAATAATCTATCAGTAATATGTTTATCATACTATTGCTCTCAACACTGATTTTTCCAAAACTCTGTTCTGACTTACTAGTTGGGCATTCTGGGTGATGTCAAGAGCTACATTTGGGTAAAGAACAAAATGTTAACATTTAAAAAGGTATTACTATTAAAGCCACAAACAGAAGCATTCAGTTTCATTCATCCACCCAACTTCACATCAAGTGTTTCAGAGATAATCTGTTTTAAAGAACTTTTCTATATTAACAACTGATTTATCATTTTGGGTAGTGGGACTCCAGTGCATCATATACGCAATTCTGCAGTTCTGTGGAAAATGTAGTTATCTGTAAACCCTCCCTGTTGGGTGGATCCCTACTTCTAACCTTGAGTAAGTCTCCCTTCCGCAGCAGATTTTTGTGTTACTGGTTTTGTTATTTTAGGGGCCAAATCTCAAAACACAAGCATGCAGTAAGTGGTTAGACTGAGCCATAAATCCTTGGAAATGCATCACATACACTCGCCTCAGGCTCTGGAGGACCAATCAAGATGTTCCGCATCCTGAGCTCTTCCCCGCCATCCCTAGTGCACGGGAAATCTGCTGGTGGATCCACTGACCCCACTTCTGCTCACCTACATACCAGAAGGTAGGGATCTTCACCACAACAGAGATGCATGGGACATGAGGCAAACTGCTGTACCAGAGTCTTCCACAGCCTTACAGGGGCAAAATTTGGCCTTTAATACTCAATCTAGGAACGGATGAGGACAGGGAATGGATCACTTGATGATCACTTGATGATTACCTGTTCTGTTCATTCCCTCTGGGGGACATGGCATTGACCACTATTGGAAGACAGGATAGTGGGCTAGATGGACCTTTGGTCTGACTGTTCTTATCTAAATTTCCTCACTGAATAATAAAACTTTGCTCTCCTCTTTATGACTATCCACAAAGTCATTAATGAGAAAACTGACTGGTACTACATCCCTTATTAGAATTTTTTTAGACAAATGTATACGCCGAGTTACCCTCTAATCCAGTTGTCATTTCTTATGAGATTGTCACATGGAACCGTATCACGTGCCATACTAAAATTGACAAACTACATTTCATTATCTTATCAAAGTTTCACATTACGTTTTCATGAACCCCATGTCTCACTACTGATTATCTTGTTTCCTATAGCCACTTGCTTTTATTCAACCAATCCAGCAGGTGTTAAAAATCATTGATTTCCAATTCTCTGGTTCCCTCTTTCTTTGAGGGTCAAGTTAAATTAAATTAAAAGTAGTCCCACATACACACAGCAACAGAACTGGGGAGACATGCAGTATTTTCAGAAGTCTGGCCATCATCAATACAACTATTTTGGAAACCCAAAAGTAAAAAGAAGTGCTGCCTACCAACCATCTCCTCCTGAATAGTTACTCCGCTCAGATGTGGCTGGGTAGCTTTCAAGTTTGTTTGTTTTGATTTGAAGATCTTATTTTGGAAGCATATTAAAACTATAATTTAACAGATTCCTAGCAAAATAAATCTGAAGGCGGCCTAGTAGTTGATGAACCATTAACATGTAAACATCTAGAAATAAAGGTAGTTTAGAACATGCCCCTCTTCTCCCCAGTCTTTCAACGGTACTGTGACCATTTACGTATCTGTGGAAGAAATACCAATGGTCCCATGGGTAACAACTCATGCCAATGGCACCATGGCCAAAGAACCCAAGAAACTAAAAAGTAAAATAGTTAAAAAATGGTACATGAAGCAACTGAAGAAAGTTGTAAAAAGAATAGTACTCACTTATTCTCAGAATCAGCAGGTGGGTGTTCCTCTCCTTCTGGTGTTTCCTCGGTCACGTTCGACTGATCCAAATCACTGCAATTAAGAGATTTTTCTTCAAACCAGCGCCTAACTGTTTAAAACTACTAAGATGTTACCGAATCTCTAACTCGGACTCACTTAACAGTCATGAGTAAGGCTACGTTTTAGTCACGGGTATTTTTAGTAAGTCATGGACAGGTCACGCGCAGTAAACAAAAATTCGCAGCCTGTGACCTGTCCACGACTTCTATATACTATATACCCCTGACTAAAACTTGGGGAGAGCTGGAGAGGTGCAACTCGGGAGGGCGGCCTTGGGGGGCTGGTTCCCTATCCTGCTCCTGGGAAGCAGAGACCCTAGCTTCTAGCTCCACCTGCTGCCTCCACTCCGCCTCAAGCCCTGATTCTACAGCTCCCAGTGGCTGGGAACGGTGGTCAATGGAAGCTGCGGGGGCAGTGCCTGCAGGAGCTGAGGGAAAGGAGTTGCTGTCTCCCCTCCAGGGAGCGCTCCCTCACCCCCCACAGGTAAGCAACCCCCAAACCCCTATCCCCAGCCCTGAAACCCCCACACACCCAAACTCCTGCTGCTCGGGAACCGGGGGGGGGGCAAGACTACCCCAGCAGCAGCTGGCGCGCCTGGCCCAGAGGCTGCCCGAGAAGTCACAGAGATCATGGAATCCATATCAAACAGAGCCTTAGTCATGAAGTTGAGCTTTTCTCACTATTTCATGAAAAACGTGTGTCTCTTTATAGATTTAAGAAGGACAATTGCTGCAATTTTCTGGGCAGTTTTCCCAAGACTTGTATTGCTCTTAGTATCAATCCCCAATACTTCAAGTATCCTGCCTCTTCCTCAAATGTAAAACTGACCCAGGCAGTAAACTGAGGACTAGAAAGACAATGAAGCCCTTGAAAAGTGTAGATGTAAAATGATGCAAAGTGACAATCACTGCTTTTCAAAAAGAGTGGAAAAGAAAAACATCAGTTTAAACTTAGAGTCCAAAGTCCAAGTAACCCCAAATGTTACCAGCAAGTTATTAGGTAACTTTTTGCTTATCAAGTGTTAATAAGGTTTCAAAACTCATTTTAAGAAAATAAACTAATGCTATTTCCACTAACACTGGAGACTTAAAAACTCCCACCAAAAATACAAATTCCAGAGAGGCAAATACTCTTTTTTATATTTTATAAATAGTGGAAACTGGGGGACCTGTTTACATTTTTCTAATTTGAAATTTTAAAAGTTTCAAGAAATTACGGATTACTAACGTTAGCTCATCTTTGACGGTTCCCCAGTTGTGTGATCCGCTGCCACCACGTTTATCCTCATGCTTTAGGCCACTGAAATGGGAATGTGAGAGAGAACTAACAAAACTGAGTTAACATAATAGTGTCTTCATACAGAAATTCAAAGGCAAATTAAGAATTGTATTCTATTAAAGGCTAGTGAAAAACACAATAAGAAGAGTTTACATTTAAGACTTACGATCTATCACTTCCACTATGCCTGTCAAATTCACGCTTGCCACGGGAGTCAAAGCCATCTCCTCTGCCCATTCCACGTCCACGACCACCACGTCCACCTCTTCCGCCTGGACCACCACGACCACGCACAAGCCGATCAATAACGGGTCTATTATAGAACAGAGGCCACTAAATATTACATTTCCAAAATGTAAAGCACAGCTCACAGAGCCTTTCAATATATTTGTTTTTAAACTCTATGCTGTATACCGTTAGTTGAATATAAACATCCATTTAGGAATACTACCATCTAATTACAATATGAAAAAATAGCACTTTAAATGCAGCCCGAGTTCTAAAATCTTGAAACAAGGCGTTAAAAAGTCAACTGCATACCTTATTTCATCTCGTAATCAACCATATTTTTGCAAGCAATACAATAAATATCACAAGAACCACATAGTCTCTTTAATAATGGCCGCTCTCCCCCAGCTTATTTCTTTAAAAAAGTAATGATGTTTTCATTAGGGTACAATTGCTTAAAAATTGTAATACCTGCTGGCACTATATTTAAAACACACAATTCTGGAATTCACATAACTTAGGCCATGTCTACACACAAGTTGCATTGGTCTAACTAAAATCAGTTTGAAAACCTCTAATTAAACTGACAGATTCCCTTTATGGACATACTTATACTGGCTTAAAACCTGATCTATAGGTTTAGCTTTTGACTGTAAATTGACATAAGCTAAACTGATTTAGACCTATTACAGTGTCTGGACAGAGTTCTGCACAAGTTCAAAAAAACAACACCTTTAGTTAAAATCAGTTCAACTGTGTCTTTAGACTAGACCTTGGATCCACAGTAATCTGGATCAAGTATATAAACAAAGTCATGCAATAACGATAAAGATTATTATTCTACTTTGCATGATTACAAATCTTTTCTGATGAAGTTAACAAAATTAAGATACCAATATTCTGAACCAACCAGCTCAAAGATTTTAATAATTTTGTACACCAGTAGAGGGAAATAAGAGTACTGACCCAAATCATCACAAAGATTGTTTGCAAGATGAAAAAGTCTTACTTATCCACAGAAAATTCCCCTCCTTCACCCTTCTCTTCAGCAGGTTTATCGAATCGGCGTTCACGAGGCGGTCGTCTCTCCTGTCTCCTCTCAATAGGCTTGCCTTCACCCTGAGGCTGCTGCTGATCAGGCCGTCTGCCAATTCGTCTTATACCTAAAATAGTAGACAATCTGCATCAGCAAATTATTGAGCAACCAAGAAATTGTGACTCTACCAGCAGCACAAAAGCAAAACACAATACAGAACTGACATTTAGGTTTTACTTCCAATCTCCTGATGGCCAGGGGTTTGGGAGGATTTCCTTTTACAAGTAATGGTTTTGTCCTTTTACTACCACGATGTAGCAGTTTGTGGCTTTTTTTTTTTTTTAATTGGCTCCTGACAAGCGGGGGGGGGAAGGGGGTCAAGAGAGTCAGGGGTGCACAGCAGACCCACCAGTCCCAGACTGCATACCGAGGAGATCTAGTCACATAGAATGTTGGGGTTCTTAGGGATTGGCTCGTTTTGGCCTTGTTTTCAAATGGGATTAGCTTGATTTTTGGCTTATTGTGAAGTCAAGGTACTTATTTACCACATGAAAGTTGGCAACTGTGCTTCAGATGTGTCACTGCTTTGGAGCACATTAGAGAAAGTAAGTTAGCATCTGCATCAGATGCACTAGAGCTCTGCTCTGAGGTGTGGATAGATGAAAATGCCTTTACATCACCTTTCTGCTCCATCCTCACTCATCCTAGGACTGGTAAGTGGCTGGGGATTGCCAGGGCCCCATGTGCTCTAACCAAGCATCCTCCTACCCCAGATATTATTGTTATTTGTATTACTGTGCTGTGTAGGCACCCTACTCACAGACAGAGACCCCACTGTGATATACAATGGATATACTTTTCCCTCTGCCTACCAAATGGTGTAGAACCAGCTATTCTGGCTCTGTGACAGCGAAGGATTCACCCAAACCATTATAAGCTTTAGGAACACTTTGTGCCACCCGCATAAGTTATTTTCTCCCTGCAGGAGCTCACTTTCCTCACTCCCATTTGCAGGTCACTTTTAAAGGGCCATTACCAGTTTTTCACTGTGGGATGTCTGGAGGACTCTAAATGGACAATTGTATGGTACTGTTCTTTTAGAAAAAGTTCGCTTACTGCTCTTTAGAATGAAAACAGTCAGTTCACCAGAACAAATTTGTTATAAGCTTGTTTCCCACTCTGCCATTATCTTCCATAACAAGACAAATCATTTCAAAGCAACAGAAAAAGCTTGATTTCTATGTTTCTCTCCTGAACACATTCTAGTTAGAGAATTTTAGATATTTCATTTCCCCATTTTACGCTACTAAGGTTATTTTCATGAAAAAGGAACCTTTGTCTATTGGTATTAATATCCTCCTGCTGTTTTGCTCCTTATGTGGAACTAAGTTAATTGATATCTTTAAAACTATATTATGTCATAAAGATCATTATGACTTCATAAGTTATGATCAGAAGGGGCAAAAGAACTCAAGGAAAAAGAGACCTTGCTTTTATGCAAATCTCTTTTGTATTGCAAAGTTCAGAATGCTAAAAATATACAAAAGCTGGTTTAAAAAAAAAAAACATTTCCATGAGACATCAGCTGCTTTAACATAAAATCAAAACAAGCAGGAAAACAATGTATATCAACATTAGAATAAAGCAACACAACCACTGAAACTGTTAAAAAAAGATTAAAAATTATGATTCAGCTTTGAAAACAATAGCCATATTCCCCATGAACCTACTGTTTGTAGGCTCTTATTCATAAGAGTCAAACCATGTTGTCTTTGATCCCAAATTTAAAACTGCCAAATTTCACTCTCTATAATAAGCCAACTGAACAACCGCCTGCAGAAAAAGCAATGCTATATTTGGGTGGAGCAATAAGAACTAGCACATTGTAATGATATCCAAGCCAAACACACACACACATGACTTCCTTACCCTACAAACAGGTTTTCAAGTCCCAAAACTCTTGCTAAATAATCCTTTTCCAGATGAAAAGATGGAAGTTAAACTCACGGAGATTTACTTTAATAGAACTCTTTGGAGGAAAGGAAGTATTATCCCAATTTTACAGATGCACAGGTGAAGCAAAGAGAAATTAAGTGACTGGTCTCAGGCCATACAGGACATACGTTGCAGAACCTGGAATTGAACTTAGATCTCAAAAGTCCAAGTCAAGTGATTTCAGCACCAAAATCCTAATTTCTAGCAGCCTTTTTTATGAGTTCCTGAAGGTGCAGTTCATCTTATATTTTGAGACTAATATATTGGAGAGGCAGTTTAGACAATATTATGACTATTTATGACTGGCATTTGTATTTACACATGTACCAATATACAAATTTATCCTAGCATATAAAATTAAGAATGTTATTAAAAGTGAAATAAAACATGTGTTCTAAAGAAAATCAGCAATGCTTACAAACTTATGAGTGAATTTTTCCTTAATACAATATGCCAAGTTTAAAACCCCCTCTACCTTTATTATTCCACTGAATGGACTTGCCCCTGTTGGTCTGGAAGAAACAAAAAAGTCAGGCCCTTATAATATGACAGTTGTCTTAAGGGTCAAAATCTTATTGTTCTGTAGCTTTAATCAGGAGTATTACCCACATTTAAAAATCTATTTCATGAGGGAAGACAGAGCAAATTTATGATTGCTGGTCTTTCAAAAAAGCTACCAGGTTAGTAACTGTCAGTTGGTATTTTCTGAGCCTGCTATTCCACTGCTCAGAAAAAAATCCAACTACCAGACTTTGATGTGCAAGATGTCCATAGGCCCAGTAAACACATTTTTTATTTTTATTTCTTATTTTTCCTTCACAAAAGATGCTTTACTTAGTATTTCCTTGGTTAAAGTGACATTTTGTTAAAGCTATTCTCACTCTTACCAAAAGTCAAAAAAAGCACCTGGAGACAATATTGCAATATACTTTTTCTTAAGTACTGTAATTATTTCTAATCTTCTGGGGAGTAAGATTTTTAAGAGCTCATTTAGTTTTGGTTAAGTCGTAATTATCTTACAAGTTTGCCAAATAGCTCTTTATCCAAGTATTACCAAGCACTTTCAACGCACTCAAAAATTATATGATAAGCATTACATATTTAGGCCACAATCTTTCAATCATCCATGTGCTAAAGTTTATGTACATAAATAGCCCTCTATCACTGTCCTGCTAGGGTACCTTTGGCAAATATCTTCCCTCCCTATGCCTCAGTTTTGACATCTGTAAAAAGGGGATAATGATACTGATTTCCTTCCTAAAGCGCTTTGAGATCTAATGATGAAATGTGCCATGCCAACGAACTATTCACACTTAAAATTACGCTTTTTTTTTTTTGCAGGATCAACCCATAAAAAAGTAAATCAAAGACATTAATTTTAATGTCACTATATTTGTTTATTCCTTCACTTGTTCATAAGAAAAATTAAACTTTATTACAGTCCACAAAAATGTTTACCATACACTCAAATAAATGTAACTTCAGTAGTAACACATCTGAAAAACAATGTACTTTTATTACTAATCTCAAGCCAAATTCAAATGATTCTTAAAAAAAACAAAACAGTATTTCAGAATGAATCTGAAAGGCTATAAACTAATACTGAAAAGAACCCAGAAGAAGAGTGTTAAATTTACTATTAAATGGGACAAGTCCTTAGAGATGCAATTTAGGCTTAATAGACGATTATTAATCAGTCTCTAATTCGTAGTCCCAAATGATTCCTTACTCACGCCTCTCTTGCCAGTTCGGTGAGTTCCCCACTTCAGCAATGAAAATTTTACCACAACTGGGTCCAAACACACAAAAATAAAGACATCAGATGCACCACAAATTAAACGGTTCCATTTTGAGCTTCCCAGCCAGTGGAAGGCGGCGGCAGATAACGCAGTAGCCGAAGCTAAGGGAAGGGGATCGACAACATACTGAAAACGCACGTGGCTCAGGTATAATTAGCTCAGCTTCACTAACACTAACACGCGGCTACGGTGCTTTGAAAAGTGATGCAACTCCCTTTGGAAAAAACAGACTCGGCTGATCATTTTCCGTCCCAACACTTTAAGCGTGCCGGGCCTCCCCGACACGCGGCTGCCATCCCACCCAGTCCCTTTTATCGTCAACAGGATCATCCAGCCTCCAAACGTCTGTCGGTGCAATGCTCCGGGGCCACAAGTACTGGGTAACATACAAGCACCAGCCGGTCTTACTCAATCCTCTTTCCTAGCCCTGCATCGGTGGGTCACCCCAAGCCTCCTCCTCCCATCCACAGCAACTAACATTGTCAAAACGCCTTCAGCCCACCCCCTCACCCCCACTTAGATGCAGCCCCCTCCTTCCCAACAAGCATGTGCGCCAGGCCTCACTTCCCCCCACGTGGGTAGAGAAGCAGCGGCCACGGCCTGCAACTACCCCACCCCGCCACCCCAAGGAGCAGGTGGTGTCTCGGTGGGGATCTAGCAGGGGCTGGCCCACCTGGGGCTTTAGAGACTCCAATGTCCAGCCTGAGCAGCCAGGCCGCCGGCCGCATGTGGGGGTGACGGGCTGTCACCCAGGGGCGGCAGCTCTCCCTCACCGGGGGGAGGGGTGCACCGCTTGGAGCGGCACATCTGCAGGCCCAAGGGGGGGTTAAAGACTCTGAACCCCGCACCGGGGGGTGCAGCCTCCCTCCCCACACCAGGGCAGGGAGAGCTACCGCATGTCTCGCGTCTGAAACTCCCCCCGCGGCGGTCCCGCCGCCCTGGCGGATTTGGGCGCGGGCCGCATGGGCCGCCTCCCCGCCCGCCGTCCCCGCTCACCTTCCTTCCTCAGCGGCGCGGCGGGCTGTCCGCTGCCCTCCTCCCTGCGGTCGCCGGCGCCCCCGGGCGAGGCAGCGAAGGGGGGCAGCGGGTTCTTGCGCTCTTTCTGCGACTCCCTGCGCAGCTGCTTGGCCGCGCTGCTGCTGCCGCCGCCGCCTCCCCCAGCCTGGCCCGAGCCCCCGCTGCCGACCCCGCCAGAGGAGTTGGCCTGGGCCGCCTGCCCGCTGCGGGCCCCGCCGCCGCCCCCTTGGCTCCCGCCGCCGCCGCCGCTCTCCTTCCTCCGGCTCTCGGCCGCCCGCAGCACCTCGAAGGGGTCCGACTCGTCGTCAAAGAGCTGGTCAAAGCGGTTGGTGACGACGCAGCCGAACCCTTCTTGCAGGTGTCCGGGCATGATGGGCCCCTCTCGGCGGGATCCTCCTCCGATGCTGCCCAGGCCCCAGCCCCCTGCTCGCGATACCACACAAGATGGCCGGCCCCAAAGAGACCCGCTTCTCTTCCGGCGCCAGGAACAGCCGGGGTTTGCCGCGCGCAAAGCATCGCGGGAGCTGGAGGCGGCCGACCGCGACGGGAGCTGGCGCGCGTGGAGGGGCGGGACTACAATTCCCAGTATGCCGCGCAGACCCCGCGTGCGTGGGGGGGGGGTTAAGTGCGTGTGTTGTGAGGGGTGGTGAACGCGCGCTGGCGTGTGGCGAGAGGCGGCCAACGCAGAGCTGGAGCGGGGGCCCGGCCGGACACCTGTCTCGCGCAGGCCCAGCCCGCTGCAACGGCTCCCAACAGGGCCACCCACGTGGGCCAGGCCTCCCCTGCCCCCAGCGCCAGGCACTGTGCTCATGCTGGCAGGGCAGCAAGTTGCTGCTGCGAGGGAAACAAGGTCCCGCACGAGCCCAGCCTCCCTGGTGCTGCCTCCAGGACCGTTATTCATACTTGGCTCCCCCTCACTTTTAAAGGGTGTTCACAGCCTGTGCAGGAAAGAGCCACGGAGCAGCCCCGTCCCCTGCCCCACTTCCCAGTGTAGTACCATAAATAGGATTGAACAGTGGTATGTTTCATCACACAGGTCTTGTTTACAACCAACTCCTGTCCACACTGGAGCAGAAACTGTCCTAGCCCCTGTTGTGTCTGAACACAGATGGGTCTTTAAAAAAGGCAAAAGTGATGTTTGGTTTCTATTGTTACAAGGTTAATATGAGTGAGTGAAAGGCGGAAATATACTGTATTTAACAATGTGCATGTGAGGGCACCTTGGGGCCAGTTTCACTGTGCACTTGTTTCTCCCTCGCCTGTTGTGAAAGAGAGACACTTTTTAAAACAGGGAAATCTGACTGTAAACCCATCCAAGTTATGGGGCAACTCAAATTTGGCCTTGGTAAAATCATGCTTTTAGAAAAGGTAGTAGAAGTGTTTTATAGGTTTGTTTTAATGCCAGTATAAAGTTACTTTAAAACAAAACTTTGGCTGCAGTATTACCTCACCCATCTTGTCTATTTGTAACCCAGACATTTAATGGTTTACAATAGTAGAAATAAATTGGCTATGAACCTAAGTGAAACTATGCTGTTCAGATTTTTCTACTTCCAAGCCTGACAAGATTTTTAATTGTTTTTTTAAAAATTGACAATTTTTAAGTCTCCATTTTACTTTGTACCATTTTTTTAAAGCATAAACTTGTCAGTCATCTCAGCATGGACAATGAAAGTCAATTTTAATACTTTTTAGGTGTTAATAACCAAGGCTCCACTTAGACAATGAACTCTGCACCATACTGTCCCCTACTGAAACTCTGTGCAAACAGAGGTTTGCTCATATGGCTCTCTAAGCCTGAAATGGGCTCCACAGCCGATATATATGTAACACATCCATTAACAATATGATCTGAGCTATGTCATTAACTCTACCTACCATACTGCTGGTGTGATGGCTGCCATCTTCACCAACCTAGAGATTGGTCCAGGGACCAGAGCTGAAAGCAGGAGTCTTGGCAACTTGAGCTAGGTGCTGTAGATGAGGGCTGCAACATATTAACATCTTCTGTTACACATGTGCACAGATGGCATCTCATAACACACACTGACTAGTGCCAGCAATGCCCTTCTGCCACGTACATTGGCCAAACCGGACAGTCTCTATGCAAAAGAATAAATGGACACAAATCAGATGTCAAGAATTATAACATTAAAAAACCAGTCGGAGAACACTTCAACCGCACTGGTCACTCAATTACAGACCTAAAAGTCACAATTCTTCAACAAAAAAATCTTTAAAAACAGACTCCAATGAGAAACTGCAGAACTGGAATTAATTTGCAAACTGGACACCATTAAATTAGGCTTAAATAAAGACTGAGAGTGGATGGGTTATTACACAAAGTAAAAACTATTTCCCCATGCCATTTTTTCCCTTACTGTTACACCTTCTTGTCAAGTGTTTGAAATGGGCCATCCTGATTATCACTACAAAAGTTTTTTTCTCCTGCTGATAATAGCCCACCTTAATTTATTAGTGTTGTTAGAGTTGGTATGGCAACACCCATTTTTTCCATGTTCTCTGTATGTGTGCGTGTATATATATATTTTTTTCCTACTGTATTTTCCACTGCATGCATCTGATGAAGTGGGCTTTAGCCCACGAAAGCTTATGTCCAAATAAATTTGTTAGTCTCTAAGCTGCCACAAATACTTATCGTTCTTTTTACTGACCAGTGGGTTACACTAGCAATAATCAGAAATGTCTCAAATTTAACTGTTGAAATGGAAAAACCTACATGAATACAGGAACTACCTTAAAGAGATATTGCCAAAGTTGGTAAATCTACAATTAAACCTATTGAAAACATTTTTGCAAGTTACACCACATTTTAATGTATAAAAGCACTGATGCCTGAAAACTATTGAGCATCTTAAATACTTTAAACCAAAGAAAAAATGACTTAGTATTAACATGGCTCAATAATCACAGGGGCTACAGTAATATAAATATCAAGCAATAAGCAAAATCCAAGTAGTTGTCGCACTCATATCTAAATGTGATACTTAAAAAAAAAAATCCACGTCAGCTACCTACTCAAAACACCTCATTACAGGCCCAGTACATACCCACAGATAAGGATTGCATTTCAGGATTCCACTGTGGGTGTGGAACCATTTATAAAATATTCTTCAGGTATCCTTCCAAGGACATTTAATGCTACTTTTAAAATGGGACAGAAGCCATTTATAGGGATTGTTTAAGGGATTACTCAATTTGGCCACTGTATATTTACAATTTTCAGGTACTTTTATATAATTATCTGTGTACACAAACATTTTAAGAGTATGTTCATAACCCAGAGTGAAGGCAAGAATCACAGAACTGTGACTGACTATATTTTTTATATGTTCAGATCATTTTACATGGTATTTTAAAATCTAAAATAGAGGTGTCAATCCACCTATGAAATCGGAGATCACTTCATTTACTTTTATTTTTATTGCCCTATTGACCAGTGGAAGACATTGCTTAGATTCCCCCTACTTCCCATTTTAATATTGAAATTACTGTACTCAGTAATTGGTGTTTTGTTGCAATTAAAGTTCCTAGCACAAACCCTTTGAAACACAGGACCCCTTCTGGCTGCATACTATGTGGCAAAATGTCATTGTTGCTCCCATAGCCTCTACTGTTGTATTATTTCTGAGTTCAGATGCATCTAATAGCCACTTTCAGGACCTGCACATACTAAGGAGGAGGAAACAATGTTAGTGTGCTATGCACTGAACGGCAGAAAGATGTCAATTACTGTTATCTACTATTTGATTTGGAGATTAAGAGGATTCTTACATGCTGATGATGAATACTGTTAAATCACAGTCCTAAGAGTAATGCAGATAAGGCATGAAGATCACCTACATGTTAAATACTGGGTGAACATTTAAAACCCCACCCTCTCCACCCACCACATAATTAGAGGGTAAACATGTTCCAGCAAAGTCACTAAAGAAATGTATACCCAGGATGTGCAAGATGCATTAACATTGGAATTGCCAAACTGGATCAGATCCAAAGTCCACCTAGTCCACTATCCTGTCTCTAACAGCAGCCAGTACCAGATGCTTCAGAGGAAAGTGTAAGAACCTTGCAGTAGGAAGATGTGGGATAATCTGCCCCTAACACAGGTCTCATTTTGGTCTCCAATAGAGACTGGTTTAAACCCTGAAGCATGAGGTTTAATATCGCTTCCAATTTTTTTCATAGTGATTTATACAGCTATGAAAAATACCCAGAGTTACTATAAATAATGTACAATCCCTTTTTGAATCTGGTTAAAATTTGTGGTCTCAGTGACTTCCTAAAGCAATAAGTTTCACACTTAAACCACAGCTGTGAAAAAAAAGTCCTTTTATTAGTTTTGAATGTACCACCTTTTCATATAATTAAATGTCCTTCTACTCTTGTATTATGAGCCAGGGAGAATGCCTTAGTACTTGAGATGTGAAATCCTACTCCTTCAGAGAATCAGAAATTTGAGATGAAAACAGTACTACTACCTAGTCCATCATATTTCACAGCTATTACTCACCTCTAGGTCACCAAGTCAAATCCAGCTTTGATTTAACGATGAACATTAGTTATCATCTGCTTGGGTCCTCTAAAAAATGTTTGGGTGATCTCATTCTAGGTCCTGGTGGATGAATATTCACATCATCAGAAAAAAAGCACCCATTACAACTGGTACCCTGATTTACAAACTTGACAGAAGTTCCTAGGATTAATAGACAGAGGCTGAATTACTTGCAGTCCCTAAAGGGTCTGATTTTGGCCCCAGTATATACAATTTTAATATCCCTATTTTGGCACCAGACCATCTTGTCACAGAAAGGTCTACTTTTCTATGCTTCACCCCTCAGGCACCCCTTAGCTGAGTTGTTCTGGGATCATCACCCACACCAGGAGTCCCACAGCTGGGCCAACCAGTGAGAGGCTGTATGTGTTGATGCTGGAGCAACTCAGCTAAGGGGCATCTGAACAGAGGGGCCATGGCCCCATCACTTATAGAAGTGGGAGGGCATTTTTTTCCTGCCTTATGGGCAAGCAATGGGGGAAGAGGGCAGAGAGGAGTGGAGGGCGGGACATGTTTCTGGTGCCGATTCCCCCGCCTCCGCATTTCTAGGGAGCTTCTGGCACTCCTGTATGGAGGGGGAACTCCCCAAGGCTGCAACAGTAGCAGCGTCAGATAAAAACACACAGATATACGATCATCAGTATAGTCACAATGGAAAGTGAAACTTGAGATTCTGAACTCCCTCTTCCCTTGCTCCCTTTAAAGTTTTAACCAAAACGTGCTTATTGACACATCTGCATCAGAGTGCTTGTGTATGGCACCACTCACAGCATCAGCCATGGGGAGTATAGCCTGCCAGGGGTGATGGAAATGAGAAGGGAATTGCTTGTTTACATGAAACTATGAGTATAGGACAATGGCACTGAATACTGGCACCATTTTCCACAGGTAGTGGTGATTTTAGTTGAGGGTAACTAAGACATAGAGAGCACAGCTGCTGCGGGCTTCTTCGAGCCCGTATTGTGCTAGCCTGCTGCGTGCTGCAATGGTGCCTGCTGAAGCGATTGCTGACTGGTGATGGGAAGCATGCTACCACAGAGGAAGAAATAAGGCTGCCAACCCTAGAAACCGTCGGGAGAGGACTGCAGAATACCTCCACATAAATTTCATTGAGATCTCTCAGGAGGATTCAAGGGACATCCCAGTGACATAAAACAAACAAACTGCATGACCCCTCTTGCCCAACTCTACAGGGGAATGAAAAGGAGATAACTCTTCCTCTCTTTGTTGTACTGCTACCTGTTCTAGTATGAGTAAGTTAATGAAAAGTCGATAGCTGAATTCTGTTAAGTTGGGGGCACCATCAGTACGTCATTGCAATGGGAAATACAATTACACACTTACCTGAGCTTCCTTGGGCTAACCGTGCTTTGCCGCCCAAGACCCCAGGCCCCCCTGAATCCTCTGGGCGGCCCTGCGTAGATGTCCACATTTCTATGGCTGGTCTGTAGCTGTGCTTGCACAGCCTCTTCTGCCTACAGGCCGCAGAGATCCAATATCTCTCATCTACTCCAAGCCAGAGCAGGGTCAGAGCCTCACAAGAACAGAGAGCTGCAAGGTGTGCTCACCAAGCTGGACAATCAGGAAGAGACATTTCAAAAATTCAATGGGCTTTAAAAGAGATGGGAGGCCTTCTGGTGTCTGTGACCCCTGAGCAGTGGAGTTCACAATTGTGACTAGAGTGATCAGTGTTGGGCATTTTGGGACAGCTGCTAGAGGACTGTTAGGATTGACATAAGTACCACAGAGTCTACTCATGCTGTGTGGTCCTCAGTGTGTCTACTCATGCTGTGTTGTCCTCAGTACATTGACCATAGCTCACCGCTGCTCAGGGAGGTGGTTTTACTGCCTCACTGTAACGTCGCACTTACATGGTGGGACACATGAATGGCAGGTATAATAGGCCGGGGAGCAGGGGCGGCTCTATGGTTTTTGCCACCCCAAGCACAGCAGTCAGGCAGCCTTCGGCAGCATGCCTGTGGGTGGTCTGCTGGCCACATGGATTCAGCAGCATTTCTGTGGGTGACCTGCCGGTTTCACGCCTTCGCTGTACCCACCGCCAAATTGCCGCAGAAGCCGCGGGACCGGCGGACCTCCCGCAGGCATGCCACCAAATCCTGCCTCGCTGCCGCCCTCACGGCGACCAGCACGCCACCCCCCGCAGTTTGCCACCCCAGGCATGCGCTTGCTGCACTGGTGCCTGGAGCCGCCCCTGCCAGGGAGGCTCTGCCTCCCCCAGCGCTGCCACGGCCACCAGACCTGCTGCGGCTGCCGGACCCCCGGTTGCGGGGTTTGGCGGCAAAGTTTTTGTTTTATTATGTCCCATGTAGATTCCGGGGTGGCTGAGGAGGCACATATGCCTCCTCAGCTGCCCTGAATCTGCATGGGGCATATCAAAAGCGTCTTCTGACAGACACTTTTCCCCTGGGCAGGCTGGATCCGGGGAGGGGAGGTACAGCACGGCTTTGGCCAGCCTGGGGCTCCTGTAGCCGAAGGGGTGGGGGGGTTTCCAGTCTGCGGCTGGCCCATGGCTCCTCCAGTCAGGGGTGGTTTCTGGGCGGAGGGGACTTGTGGCTGCAGGTGGGGCAGGGGGTTTCAAGACTCCGGTTGTGGGCAGAAGGGGCAGACCCGAGGGCTAGCCTCCCCAAAGGGGGGCTCCACCCACGGTGGGACACAAATGTAAGCTTAGACACATGCACAACTAGACCACCACCAAGTTACCTTACGTTGACCTAACTTCGTAGTGGAGACCAGGCCTTCATATCTCCACACATTCAAGATCCTTAAAGAGTGACCTGTCCTTTCCCGCTTTCATCTAAATTTCTATTAACATCTTGAATAAGCCTGTATTAAACTAAATCACAAACAAAGTCTGAAATAAAAGGTAACATGCAAAAGAGTTATCAAAATATACTTGGTATCATGTTTCAATTCATCTCCTCATAAGTGACACACAAACCTACACACAAAGGATGCTACAGTCTGTTTTCTCTCTTCCCATTCCAGCAATCTCTCCTTGTTAACGAGTCAAGGTCCCAGCAAAGTGGGACTATAAACCTAAGTGTTTCTAAAATCAACGTCTCTGAAATTGTTTTGGAAATGCTTATTTCTTCACTTGGAGCAAACTAAATGGTTCCATCACAACCATTAATGCACCCCTTAGCAATGTGCAAATAAATAAACAAACTTAATAAGCATCTCACAATATTCCCTAGTTCATAAGGTGAACAAAAGTAAACAACTGTTTTAGCCATCTAGAGAGCCATAAAACTCTAAGACCAACTCACATTATGACTTTTTGGTTAAAGCTTAAAGCAGGGGTCAGCAACCTTAGGCATGCAGCCCATCAGGGTAATCCGCTGGTGGGCTGCGAGACATTTTGTTTATCTTGGCTGTCTGCAGACACGGCCCCCCTGCAGCTCCCAGTGGCCGTGGTTCGCTGTTCCAGCCAACGGGAGCTGCGGGCTGCAGAAACGTGCTGGCCGCTGCTTCCCACAGCTCCCATTGGCCAGGAACAGCGAACTGCGGCCACTGGGAGCTGCAGAGGGCCATGCCTGCGGACGGTCAATGTAAACAAAATGTCTCGCAGCCCGCCAGCGGATTACCCTGATGGGCCGCGTGCCGAAGGTTGCCGACCCCTGGCTTAAAGTGATCAAACAAAGGTTTTTCTAGTAAAGTACGTTTTTGTATCACTGAATAAGTTCACATATATCTGGAAAAGTGGGTGAGGTAATATCTTTTAGGGGACCAACTTCTGTTGGTGAGAGAGACGAGCTTTCACAGAGAAGCTCATTTCTCCTTAGCAACAGCTTCTCTGTGAAAACTCGCAGTTGTGTTGGAACAATTTTTATAGTGAGGGTGCTGAAAGCCGCTGAACAAAACTGTAAACCCTGTACATGATGGAAACCACTTCAAGCCAGGGGGTGTGGATGCACCCCTATCTCAGCCCTAGTTCCCGCACCCCTGAAAGCTCTTCTCTCTCATCAATGGAAGTTGGTCCAATAAAAGCTATTATTTCACCAACCTTGTCTTTCTGATTTCCTGGGACCAACACAGCTACAACACTACCACAAACATATATATGAAAATATATTTTACTAACAAACAGAAGATTTTGGTATATAGAACTGTAGTGTATGCTCACATATTAACAAATCCAGAAACATGGTATAAAAAAAGATTAAGTGGAGTAACTGTGAAGCCATTATTAGTAAGAAGGAGCACTCTTGTTCTGTTGCTAGTGTTTTGAAGTATCAAGTGTAATGCTTAAAACCAGCTAAACTATTTTAACCATTTGGAATTAGGATACTGATTTTATAATGAACCTGGAAGTTGTTGTAAATTAGAATCAAATGGGGGATAATTTCTTCCCGCATTTATAAATGGGCTGGAACAAAACTTTTACCTTTAATTTGAGTAGAGTATGAAGAATACAACTTCCGGAAAATAATTACCTAGTTACAATATGAGAAAGCTTTATTCTGTTGTTAAATGGTGGTTCGAGAACTTGAAACAGAAAGCGAGCCAAAAGACTCTTTGAACAATTCTGTTAGTGTATATTTTAATTAACTATGCTAAAGAAGACATTAAGGATTCCAAGGAAAGGCTGGAAACCCTTGGAAAGGAACTTTGTGTGAGGCTTGAATGCCATCTGTTGGATGGGCAGGAAACTTGCCATGACACTTTGACCTGTCCAGTTAATCAAGGACCACCGCCCCAAAAGAAAACAGGCCAATGGAAAATTGCCAAATATGTGCTTTTGGGGATAGACCAAGTTCCCCAGTGCAATCAAAGGGGAGATTATACATAGAAAGGATTGTCAAGCTCAAAATCTTTGTCCAGCAAAACCTACCTTCAACAGATCAACGAGCTGGTCCAGTCCACATAATAAGTGTTTGTTTAACTCTAAGAGAGATTTTATTTTTTTTTATTAAGAGTCTTTCACTAAGAACAATCTTAGATCCTGGGACACTAACATCCAGAATCACAATTATTAGCATCTTGGGGAAAAGAGAGATTTCCCTGAAGACAGAATCCTAAATCCCACCACGAAAACAGACTGCACACCAAACAACAGAAGGAAGAGTGAGAAATTCCACCGTCTTAAATGTGCAGAAAGATTTAGGAAGTCAATGCTTTTTGCTAAAATTCCTTGGGGCATTTCTGTGCTTCAAAGGAAGTCAGAATTTGGCCTCGAAGAGCATAATTATTGTTTTCCTAGAATACTGAACCTATTAGATTTTAGCCCTATTCCATAAAACAAGACTTTTGGGCTGGTAGAAACCCTTCATTGGAAAATACCAAAGTCATAAGCATATCAGTTTCCATAGATACTATAAGATAACCTAATTCCAAATAAGCCAAAGAATAGAATTACAGTAGACAGAGGAAAATAAAATAGAGCCTTAAAGTCGCTTAAAATTGGGAAAATTCTCCTACAAACATAACTGAACTAAGTTATAGGATTTAATTCAAACACCATTGTACTTAAAACTGATTTGGTGCCAGTGTTTTCACCTGTAACTGCCAGAGTTATTGTTCACACCTGGTGTGTAGTTCTGTGTTCACTTCAGTTGACTTACAAAATTATCTGGCTTACTGCTTAAGAGAACTAACCTTTGGTTTGATAAGTACATAACATATGTACAGTTAAGAGAGTTATATCTGTGTAGAAATTCATTGTTTAATGGTTAATTTAGCTTTGTTGTCTCGCTTCAAAATTAATTCCTAACTTTAAGTGCTATTAAGAAATACTGTAGTATCTTTGTGAAATCACTGTTCTGGTTTGCCCTGTATTATATACACTCAAGCACCTGAAGCTTTGCTGCCTTGCATGTGTGAATGAAAGTTACCTGAGAGACAAGTTAGCTGAGGTACTATCTTTTATTGGACCAACTTCTGTTGGTGAGAGACACAAGCTTTTGAGCTTACGAGGAGCTCTTCTTCAGGTCTGTGAAATGTTTAGTGTCACAACTAAATACAAGGTGTAAGAGATCATTTAGCATAAGTAGTTGGCATACTACTAACCATACTACAACAAGGGACCATTGAAGGGGGAGGGGAGAGGAAAAGGGGGAAAAAATCTGGGAGTGGGGAGGTTTAAGTGGGCTGTAGATTGCTGCAATAAGCTGTAAATCGAATATCTCTATTCAGTCCATGATTTTTAGTATATAGCAAAGCCAACTTAAAGAAGAATTTCTGGACAAATCACCATGAAACCAATGATATACCTGAGATATATCAATGAGATTTTCATCCTCTGAACAGATGACCTAAATTGCCTCAAATTTCCACCAGAACTTCAACCACCACCAGTAAAGTCACTTTAGAACACTCCCTCGCTAGTATCAACTTCCTGGACACCAATAGAACCCTACAGACAACAATATACAAGAAACCTATGTATCACCACACCTACCTTCACAGGTCCAGTAGCCACACCAAATACACCAAGAAGTCGGATATCCACAGCCAGGTACTCAGATATCACAGAATATGCTTGGACAAGAAAGTCCAGGATATACACCTTAACACACTTAAAACTGCCTTCACCAAACAAGGGCACCCCACCAGATAAGTAGATTGTATCATGAAATGGGCCACCCAAATACCCCGAGAAAACCTGCTACAATAGGGAAATAAACTCCCCTCTGACCACACACTTCCAGTTGTCATGTACCTCCCCACACTGAAACTCATACTGAGTATCATCAAACAATTACAGCCCATACTCGATGGGGACCACATCCTGAAAGAAATCTTTCCTGAACCCCAACTTCTGGCCATCAAACAACCTCCAAGCTCACCATCAGAAGCAAGCTCACCAAAGACCAGGATACACTAACTCAAAGCAGCAACAGACCCTGCCACAACAACTGATGCAAAACCTGTAGACACATCTGCACAGCTACAATGATCAACACTGCCTACAACGCATCTCATATTCAGGGTACTAAATGCCTCCAAAACAACTATGTGGGTGAAATCAGACAATAACTATGCTCTCAAATGAACTCACACAGTAATATGATAAAAGACAAAAATACCCTATCATCTGAGAGTGAATATTTTGCACAGAGCGATCACTCTATATCTGACCTATCAGTCCTTATCCTCAAAGGAACCTGTACAACACCTTCAAAAGACGATACTAAAAATTATGGACTGAATACAAACACTGAATTTATGGTTTATTACAACAATCTATAACCCATATAGTCTTCCCCCTATTTCTTCCCTATAACTGTTAACTATTTATGCTCAACAGTCTGTTCCACCTTGTATTTAGCTGTGACACTCTGAGTATATTTCCCCAGACCTAAGAAGAGCTCTGTGTAAGCTCAAAGTCTCTCTCTCTCACCATCAGAAGTTGGCTCAATAAAAGATATTACCTCACCCTTCCTCTCTTTCTAAAATCCTGAGACCAACATGGCTACAATAACATGTGTTACCTGTCAATGAGAGAAGCATCTTTGGATCTCCCTCCCATATAATAGTACAGAGTGTGGGCATGAGAGAGAGAGACGCTTACTTCAAAATATTACTTCATCTTTATTTGTGTGTTATAAACTTCAGAATATTTTCCCACTAACTTTAATTGTGTTGTGTGTTTTTAACTACCGGTACCAAGTTATATAATATAGTTTATACCTTACATTCCACACTAGCCTCTTTCCAATCTTGATGAGGCAACTTAACTAGTAACTATTTTATCTTTGTCTATTTTAAATACCAGAAGCAAAGTACTTTGTAACATTTAAATACAGAAAAGTATTGCAGTGTTTAAACACTAGTGCATAGTATTACCTTTAATAATTTCTTCCGCCAATTAACTCAGACACCAGGATCTCCCTTCAATACTTATCAGCTCTCTACGAACACTCCCTCAACCTGTTTAATTAACTTTAATTTTAATATCTTGCTTAATCAAACTGCTTTCTAAACATTTACAGTTCTAAATTGACTACTGACTCCACTGTATCAGAGCTTATCCTATCTGCTCTGGCCTGCTCTATCTATGGGCGTGTCTACACATACAGCACTGCAGCAGGCAGGTGCATTGATGCAGCACATCTGGTGAAGATGCTCTAGGCCAACAGGAGAGAGTTCTCCCGCCAGCATAACAAAACTAGCTTCTGCCACTTGCAGAGGTGTATCTGCGCTGTCCACATCGGCGCTTATGTCAGGGTAGCTTATGTCACTCAGGATGTAGGGTGCGTTATTCACACCCCAAGTGACATAAATTCTGCCGACATCAGCTGTAGTGTAGACATAACCGATCTCTCATTGGGTGATTCTGGTACTTCAGCTTTGTATGTGTCACTGTAACATTTCCAGCTAGGTACATGTTTCTAAACACAGCTTAATTGTGAGCCATAATGGTCATATGACTGTGAACTTCCTTTAAGAA
The DNA here is from genome assembly GCF_020497125.1 of Mauremys mutica. Taxonomy (NCBI): domain Eukaryota; kingdom Metazoa; phylum Chordata; order Testudines; family Geoemydidae; genus Mauremys; species Mauremys mutica. The sequence goes on from NC_059079.1 coordinate 19,425,821, forward strand.
TCATGGTTAAACTCAGAGTATGTCTACACATAAACTGCTATCATGGCACAGCTACACCACTGCAGCAGGTCAGTGAAGACATTACCTACACAAATGGGACGGGTTCTCCTGTCAGCATAGGTACTCCACCCCCGCCAAGAGGATTTTTCACACCCTTGTGCGATGTAATTAAACCAACCTAATTTCCTAGTATAGACCAGACCCCTTTCCACCACATATACTCAATTATATAAATGACACCTCTGTCAGAAGAGAGACGTGTTGGTGGTACAGCTTGCTTTATTGCTGCCCAGGTTGCACTTTTTGTGGATATGCAGAATACCTTACACTCTAGCACTATCAATGTGGCATTTTTCATTAGCATTAAAATTCACATTTAAAAGAAAATACTAGTTGATCTTTATGACCTAAGTGTTGCTTTTTCAAGTGTTCTGCCACTAAAGGCATCTTCAGTGTATCCTACTCAAAGAAACTAGATCAGAGAGTCATTGTTAGTTATCAATAAAACGTGTTGATTGTTTTAAAGAGAGAAAACCTTACAAGTGGGTAACAGCCACAATGCAAATGCTCTTGATATATTAGTAAGTAAATGAATTTTAAGATTAACTAACTGTTTTATCTAATCAGGAAATAATCAATTAGAATGAAGTAGCATCAAGTGTAGAGTCTGAAACAAGAACAATTAGTATTGCAAATATGTGCAACAACTCAATGAAAGTATAGGCTATAGCATATTTAAAGATCAGAATGTATTTCATAGGCCCACACTTAAATAGATACCCTTCTAAGTATAATTACCTTAGGCTATGCATATGCCTTTCAAATCAGTTGCAATGCTTTTGTTACAATAGATTTTAAAACCCATCAAGTGACAATTTCATATTAACATCTTTTTTCTTGTCTACTAACAAAAGTTGCCAATTTCATGTAGTTGCCTTAGAAACTGATTTCATTAAATCAGTTTAAGAGTGTCTACATTAAATTGGTGCAACCCCATGTGTAATCAGTTTTTTTTAGTCAATTTTTGCATTAAGACAAGGCTGAAATCATTGTATTTTCAGCTCATCATAGCAGCCCAAGTTTCACTGCATTAGCTGAACAATCTTTCCTACAATGGGGGCTCTCAGGAGTCCCTTATTAAAATGCTGCTACCAAACTGAAAGGAAGTTTGGGATAATTGTCCTTTGTAAGGAAGCTCACCCCATTCTCAGGATACTGCTAACTCATTGTTACCACAAAGATATCCCTAGTACTCAAAACATATTTTGCTAGAGCAAGTATTTTGCTATTGGAATGGATCAGATTTCACCAAATAGCAGGTAAATAAAAAAATTAAGGGAAAATACTCCTGGAAAAGTGTTCAGCCTGTCCCATCCTCCCTTCAAATTACACAAGTTGAACACTGTGCTAAAATATCAATACACAACATATTTTTCCAGGAACAAAATATAAACATTTCCCTCATGAGATGCTTAATGTACTTGTTTGCTGAGTGGTATTGATAGTTTTTTATTGGTTTGTTATGATAAGGCATATGTTTATACAAAGAGATTCCACAGTCAAGTACCCATAGTACATGGGGTTTGTTATAGGCTAAGGGGAAGTTTGTAGGCACTCCTTGTTAACATATTCATAGCACCTAGGTATAAAATCCTGTTGCTTTGGTTTGCAAGAGTTTTCTGATTCTTTTCAACCTCATTTTGCTTGAGCTCCACACTAAGGTTTCCTTCAGTCAATGAACAAGTTAAAATGCTAAACTCCTAGGGTGAACAAAGCAAATTAACATGTTTTAACCAACATGTTCAAACTGCACCTTCTCCTAGTGTAAATATGGCCTAAATCTGTTTTAAGGCACACATTTGGTTTTAAACCCGTGCGATGTGTGTAGCACAGGCCTTAGACTAGACTTGTTATATTAGAACATCAGCTTAAAAGTAACCCAGAGGAGACCATTTTTATGTGATCACCGATTAATAAATTGCTAATCTGTTGTATAAAAGCAACAAAATATTATGGAGATACATGATTCATTCTTTAACTTTTCACTGGACTACATACCTATTTTAGTTGCACACCAACAAGTCTAGGACACTAAGCATGTATTCCATTCAGCCACGTAAGTCAAACTCCAGTATTTAAATCAAATTCTACAGAAGACCAAAAACATTAATTCATAAATTGCAGAATTCAGTTTTCAGGCACCTGCAATCTTCTACTAGCGCTGGCCATAAAAACAATATCCATTTCTAACCATTCTGAAATAGTGTGTTTAGAGTCTACATCTAATTTTTTATATCTGCTATGAAAGCATAGGAAGAAACCTTGACTCATATATAGAATGGACAGTCATCTTAACTTTCAAAGATGGAACAGAACAACTTTGGTAAAATGGAAGGGTTAATTGGCTTTAAGTTAAACTTGAAACCCAACTCACCAAGTGACATGTTTAACCTGATAAACTTCTGCCTACTTTTAGACCATGTCAAATACAGTGTAGCAGAAACCATGACTAAAATATCCCTCCCTCTTTCCAATTCAGTATTGTAACTTACTGTTATAGAACATCTCTCTGGAGCAAAGTACAGCTGGAAGGTCCTCAAAAGTCTTCATCTTGACCCTATCCATTTCTTGCTGCTCTCTGTGCTGAGCCAGAATACATACTGGTTAAAGAGCTTTGGCTGTTTGCCAAGCAGACAGGCCATTGGAAAAACAGGCAGAAGACAAGATTATGATTGGAAGAGCCATCATAAAAGTTGACACTCTCAATGGGAGTGAGAGGGAATATTCAATCAAAAGTCAACTAGCAGAGTACACTTGTACTTGGGCCATGGGGAAACCATTCAAGAAAGGCAACATTTTAATGTCTTTGATTTGAACTAAAACATAGCACAGCAGGTTTCAGTCAGGTAAGCCAAAGAAGTTGATTTTTCTACAAAATGTTGTTGTAAATGATTGAATGGAGGATCCCCTACAGCCAACTGTTTCTGGCTCCCAACCTTGTGCTTGGCCTACCAGGCTACACTGCCTTTTCATCTCAGGGTTTGTGCACAGCAGGGTTTTTTATATTGAACTAACACTGATTGCCAATTAACCTGGATTAGCCAACATTTGTACATGACTGCTTTGTTTTCAACCAAGGTTACTCTGGTAGGGCCTAATGGTCAAACGAGCATGGGGCCCATTGCGCTAGGCACTTTACAGACTTGTGTGTCCTGGAAAGCAGAGTTTGTGGAGTGTCCAGATGAGCATGTACACGTGTGTTAGCCAACCTCAGTTAAACTCTATTGAAACAAACCCAGCTACTTTTTACACTAAGTAAAGACAGAATTTGCGCTACAGCCAGAAAAGAGAGACACACAAGTGATGGGGTTTTAGGCTTCTTTACTTTCTAACTGCCAGACACATAGCAAAATAAGCAGCTAGATCAGGGAAATGACACTGATTTTCTACTAGAAACATGTTTTCATGCACATTCCATGATATAGAATTGCAGTCAATCCTAAAAGTCTGATCTGTGACTAATCCTTGTTTGAGCGTTAAATAGCATTTGGCAAGAATTTTTAACCTACACTTTTGCTTGTAATCAACTCTCTGTATTGTATTAATACTTGCAAAGCACTGAACTACCCCACATTGCCATCAGGCTAGTCACCTTATTAGTACTGTGCATTGATAGGAACCTTATATACTGTTAGACAAATGAAAAATAATTTGAGTTGAAAATTCTTAAATACTGAATAGATTAATACGGCTTTGTATAGGACAGGTTCATTTGATCAGTTACCATTTAGCGTTGCATCAAAGCCAACCCTTTCACCACCCACAGAAACAGATCACTGGTGCTATTTATAGCTGCAACATGCAACAATGTTACATGGCTGCAACTGACCTATAGATAACCTACCAAAGGAACTACTGCTGCACTCCTTACCAAATGAGGAGCTGAGAGCTTTATGACATGCTACACTGTTGTCAAGCTTGGCTAACAGCTGTTGGCTGGCAGCTTATTAAGCACTGTTAAGTGGGTAATAAGAAATGCAACAAGTTTAAGGGGGAGAAAAGGCACCTGTCTGCAGTCTGGCTCCATTAACAGTATTTCTGATGTTTCCACATTAAGCTGAAGGTTTTTAAATCTTGCAGATAGTTGTCAGATGTATGTTTTACAGAGTATTTCACTATAAAAATGTACAGCATTGTGAAGATAAAGACAATTTTAAGAGCTTTCTTTTGGGACAGATCTTTTCCCACTCTTTGTGGAATACTGTGAGGTTTTGGATAGAAAAGGAGAAACCTGATCCTACTTACCAAATCTCAATAAGTATTCAATATACTACTTTATAGTATTAAACAATTAACTAATTGACTCAATTGATTTTGTTTATTTAGCTCAATTTGTTGTTCTGGTGAGCATTTTCAGAGCACTTAGAATTTGCTTCATGAAAACAACAAGCATTCAAAAATTGCTGTTCTACAACTGTAGCCTTTATACAGCTTGAATGAAGATCGTGAAAGAGTAAAATGTGATACTACACTTGACCTATTCCTTGCACCTTATTCTTTCTGAATACAGAACACCGATTAGCTGTCAGTGCTGGTCGATTCTGAAATAAGACAATTATTGCAAGAAGAAGAACAGACATTAAATTCAAAATTATAGCTGCTTAAGTTTCATAAATACCACATGCATAAGAAGCGCCAAAGAGACGCTTAATGTTTGTTTTGTTCTAGACTATTAGAGATTGCTCAGGTGATGAATTAAATGGGTTCTAAGAAACTAAGGAAACTTGCTGTTGATTTGTCTGCTTGCTTTTTTCCAGTGTGCAATGCTGAGTTTGTAGCACACACAACAGGAAGAGGGTGAACACTAGTTAGAACTATACAGCACTTACACCTAACAAAGAAACCCATAGAGGCAGGCATAGCACAGGCAGGAGTCACACAGATTTCCCCACGCAGCTTTGCCATCACAGCTATCCTGCAGTAACTTGTCCATTTCAGCATAGCACTGAGCAGAGAAAACAGTGATTTTCTTATGGCAGGGGTTAAATATTTGAATTACTACAATATATCTGTGTTAAGCATACACATCGTTATAACATAACAAAGACAGACTTAGTGGTAGGGCTTTCAACATTATGACACATTTCAATTTTGTTGTGCAGTTAATTACAAAGCAGCAATACACATTTGATTGGAAATTAAGACTAATTTATTCCTTTCTAACCTTTCTTTCTCTTGAATGGTCAGTAATCTGCAAATCAAACTTTCAACTCCCTTCATAGAAAGGAAAACAAAATGATTAACATAGGTGGCAGATACAGCACACCTTGTATTTTAAAAATTGAGGTAAACACATAAAAATCCTTTTATAATCACTTTTGTTTGACCCCCTCTAAAGCTCTCTCTTTCATGGGGCCCTCTGTACAAGCTTCCTAAAGGCAGGCTAGCATCCCACTGAGGATTTTTAAACAGGCTCATAGCCTGCTCAGTTATACATGCAGCATCCCCAAAGCAGGAATCCAAATGAAAATCATTCCAAATTAATTTTTATTTACTGTCACTAGCACTCCAGTTTGCTTGTGTTCAGAAACTGACTATAGGAGAGGGATAGCTCAGTGGCTTGAGTATTAGCCTGTTAAACACAGGGTTGTGAGCTCAACCCTTGAGGGGCCAATTAGGGACTGGTCCCACTTTGAGCAGGAGGTTAGACTAGATGATCTCTTGAGGTCCCTTCCAACCCTAATAATCTATGATTCTATTTCCCCTCCCAAGTAAGGACTTTAAGTCCCAGACTGAAGTCCATGTCTGGGCAAAGAGATGTGTATTTTGGAGACTATGTAACATCACTCAATCCAGTATACCACATCCCTCATTCATAAGAAGATAAATTAATTAAAGATTAAGGCCCTGATTTTACAACCAAATACACATATGCTTAATTTTATGTGAGTTATTTCAGTGGGGTTCTGAACAGGTGCCTGTGTGGAACAACATGCAGGATCAGAGCCACGGATGGCAGCACACCAAGCACAAATTTAGTCATACTAAAATAACAGATTTAATATTCATTTATTGATGGCTTTATAAAATGGGCCCATCCAAAGCTCTGGGTGTACTTACAAAGATTAACAATGTACAACATTAACAAATTTCAAGCAAAGAGTTCATACAGTAATATATGAACAGTAATGGTAGTTCTAATTATATACCCCTTGGTGTCAGAAGGAATTTATGGGACTACATGACCCAGATTCCTCAACAGGAGCTGGGTTTGTCTGTGTTTGGAGAGTGAAAAATAAAACAAGATGAATTGTTAGCAGAGGACCTCAAAGTCTGGTCTTCTGCACAAGCACCTTTTACTCCTCTCCCTCCACCCCAAAAACAAACAAAAACAAACAAAAGCAGAAGCCTGAGTAAACAGAAGAGTCTTACTCTAGGTCAACAAATTTAGGCTCTGATGACCTAAAGAGAGAGTGAATTCCAGAGTGGGGCTGGCTGCAGGACCTGAGCCCCAGGTGCAGGAGTGAGGGGTGTGGGGCCAGTGGCCGGGGAGCAGGGCCAGCGGGTAGGACTCAAGCCCCAGGCACAGGGCCAGGGGCCGGAGTCCCAGGTGGAAGGCCAGGAGCAGGGCCCCGGTGTGGAGCCAGCAGCGGGGGAGCTGGGCGCAGAGCTGGTCCCCAGGACCCGAGCTGGGGAGTGGAGCCCCAGACGTGGAGCCAGCAGCCCCGCATAAATTCTGGGAGTGCTGCAGCACCCTCCGCACCCCTACTTCCCACGCCTATGACCAGCGAGAACAAATAGCCTTGTGGTCAAGGCGTTGGTGTGGGATTCAGAAGATCCAGATTCAGTTTTTGGTTCTACGAGATTTCCTGTGGAATGTGAAGAATAATTGCCTATCCTATGAAGGTGTTAGCAGGGTAAATTCATTAATGTATGTGAGGTATCTTGAGAAACAAAGCAGACTAAAGAATGCAGATACATGCTTTAGGGCAGGTCTGCACTTAGAACGCTGCATTGGTGCAGCTGCACTGATGCAGCTGCGCCGCTATAGCACTTAAGTGAAGACACTCCTACACTGATGGGACAGTGTCTCCTGTTCGCATAGTTAATCCACCTCCCCAAGCGGTGGTAGCCTTCCCACCGACATAGCGCTGTCTACATGGGAGGTAAGGTTGATATAACTACGTTGCTCAGGGGGGTGGATTTTTCACACCCAGGTGCAACGTAGTTATACTGGTATAGGTCTGTAGGGTACACCTGGCCTTACTCAACCATCTCAAACCGAGCAGGAACAGACCTTACATCAGGGATGGGCAACTGGCAGCACAGTGCTCCATCTAGCCCACCAGATCATTTTATTTGGCCTGCCGTAGCCCAGCTTGAGACAGGCGATCTGGTGGCATCAGGACTAGGAAGGGGGCAGAGCAGGGCATTGCAGGGGGATGGGAGGGGAGAGGGCTGTCTGCACACAGATGCACCCATCACATGATGCTGTGGTGAAAGCCAAAGGGCTAGAGTGTGGAGCCCAGCCCAGCCCAGCCCCCCAGGACAGGAGCTGCTGCTGTGGGGTTGGGCAGGGGGGCCCCTTAAGCTCCAACAACCCACCCCCCTTCCAGGGGAAGGACCTAAACCCCTCCTCTCCCAGTCAGAGCCCCCAGGTCAGGACCTGACATGCACCACTCCCTATGTCAAACCCCTTGGCCTGCCAAAGGGTTTTAAGTTGCCCTCTACTATCTTAAATTTGCCCATCCATGCCTTAAATGGTGATTCCCTGTAGCTCAGTGCAGACAGCTTAGTGTTATGCTTTTCCTGCCTACGTTCCTCCCTCTTTTAAAAAACGGTGAAAGAGTTAACTTTGTTTTTGATAAAAGCCACTGGTGCACTTCCTGTGACAGTGAACATAACTGCAGCTGCCACTACTAGGCCCAACCTCAATCCATGCAACTGCTCAGCCTTCAAATTTGTACCAAAGGTTCAGATGTGTTAAATAATATACAAATACGAATCTCAGCATGGTGAAGTCTTCCAAATATAAGGAATAAAAAAAATCCCTCAATTGTTACTTTCCTTGTAAAAATAACTAGGCCTGGGCCCAAATCAAAACCTCTCCCTCCTAAAACACTGGGCACTGGGTTTATTAAAAATCGTTGCCCAGCTCTGCATTTTGCAAGTGTCCTATATCTTTGCAATGGGCTGGTTCAAAACCCCACAGTCAAACACATGTGAACTTCCTGTGCAAAATCAATTTGTGGCTTAGACGCACCTCTGAAAATAACCCTTAAAAATACTGGATCTTACACTGCTACTACTTCTAGAGTTCAAAGCTATTGTCTGTAGTATTGTTCATACAAGGGAAGGTTGCTTCATAGTACTGTACTCTCTTATTCAATTAAGAGACATGTAGAAATTTGTTTTCCCTTCTTCTGCTGTACTCAGAAGCAATGCCAAGCGGATCTCTGCAGTGAAAACCAGCCCTTCCTGTTTGTACACACAGAGCAAACTTTGAGAGCTTGATGCTGCAGGGTGTGGAAGAGGGTTGAGCGAAGGCAGAGTGAGACATCAGGGAAGGCTGCTGAGCATGCAGCTTTGATAAGCTCCAAGGCAGCGAACTACGGAAAGAGCAGGCAGTGCAGGTTGAGGGGTTGGCAAGAACGCTTTGGCTCACATGTGTCATGAGACGCTGAGAAACTGGCTGTGGAATCGATGGTTTTATTAAAACCCTTGGACATATTTGTGTCAGTCGCTGGCCTTCATTGCTTCCCCTGTTCCCAGTTTCTTCTAAGTGCAGCTCTTAAACACACTCAGGTAGCCACTGCTTCTTATGGGCAGTAGGAGTAACAGAAAATCCTTAAAATAGCTGAGATTCACATCATTTGTATTCTTTGGATTGTGTATAGGCACCTATGCCAGACACTTTGGCCAGCTCCACCTGTTCCAGCTCCTCCCATTTGCTCCCCTACTTACCCATGCTCAGTTCAGTGCAGGTGTTGAGGTTTTTTCAGTTTGCTGAGCATGTTTCTCCACCCTAAAGCAGGAGAGCTGAGCAAGCACTTTCTTGGCCCAGAGCCCTGCCTAGTTAGCCATGTTTCCTTTCTTCTTTGTGTGCACCTGTAAAACTCATGGTGGCTTTGGCACCAGAGCCAGCTCCAGGCACCAGCTTAGCAAGCAGGTGCTTGGGGCGGCCACTCTGGAGAGGGGCGGCACGTTCAGGTATTCGGCGGCAATTTGGCGGAGGGTCCCTCACTCCCGCTCGGAGCGAAGGACCTCCCGCTGCATTGCCGCAGATCGCGATCGCGGCTTTTTTTTTTTTTGGCTGCTTGGGGCGGCAAAACCCCTGGAGCTGGCCCTGTTTGGCACCACTTTCTAAGTGCCCCACACACACTAAGACTGAGTTAATCTGCTGTATCTCCTTGTTAAGGAAAGTATTGTGCATGTATCGGAGATGGGAGAATGCCTACAGTGCAGAATGCTCTCATTGGAGGCAGTGGTTGGGATATGATGGGACTGGATGGCTCAGGGGAGTGGCAATGGATACACAGCTCTTCCTTTCCAATTCAGCAGCCCAAATCTACCACAAATTACCACCGTCTGACAGCTGCTTAGCGAGTTGTGGGAGTAAAGAGTTCGCGATCTCAGTCCGGTTCCTAATGGACAGACGCCTCCAGGAATAAAAGCGCCAACACAGTTTGTACCTTTGGTGGCAGCCTCATCAGAAAGGCCAAGAACTGAGCAAGCCCGGAGACTCCCCTCTCACTCCCAGAGTGGTTCTCTCCAGAACCGCGTCAAGGCACATTGTCATGACAGCATGGGGAAGCTTTCACTGCAGCTGCTACTACTGCCCCTATCACAGGTACTGTACCATGTTCAGACCAGATGCCCAATGTAATAATAATAATTTTAAAAAATCTTTTTGGCTGCATGCACTGATCTCCTGCGAAGCATGGGTTACAGAAACACAGCTTCATATAAAACAGGGTATGAGTCCACATCCTAAATGTGGATGGCTTTATCTGTAGTTGGACACAGATTGATCTTGCGATTTGCCTCCTTCTACATGTGGCTGAGTGCTGAGATGCCTCTTCAGTGGCATATTTTCATTTCAGATTAAAACACTTAGATCAATAAATCATCCTCTCATGGAGAAAACAAAGACCTAGCTAAAGGAGGTCCCACTCCACATCGGGCTTGGGGCACATAGGTAAGGCAGCATGGGAGAAGCTTGCGCTGCATTTACCAGGGCTCTATCTGTTGCGTAGCTAAATAAAAGACCTCGTTTTCCAGGTAAACCAGCACCTTTCATAAACCAATTCATTCCTACCCCATCCCCCATGTAACAAGAACAGATGCTGTATATGGGACTTTGGTTATTAGATTTTATGTTTTGGGGTCTGATGGTGCAAAATTACATTCAAGAGACCCAGCAGAAAGCCCTAGGGGGATAATCACTCTACAGGGCCATCTACTGACCTAGAAGCAGTAGCTAGCATTAAGTGAGCTCCCACTGGAGCTCATGTAGCCTCAGAAGAATGTGTTCACAGAGGAGAGGTTACATCACATGAGGGCTTGGCTACACTTGCAAGTTACAGCGCAGTAAAGGAGTACCAGGCGCACTAGCTCACTACCCATCTACACTGGCAAGGCCCATAGAGCGCCCTGACTCCGCGGCTGCAGCGCTGCTGGTACTCCGCCTCGGCGAGAGGAATAACATTTGCTGCGCCCCTGTTGAAGCACCCTGGCGCCAGTGTGAATGGGCTGTTGTTTTACTGCGCTCTGATCAGCCTCCGGAAACGTCCCATAATCCCTTAAGTCAAGTGGCCACTCTTGTCTTTGTTTTGAATCGCAACAGGAATGCAGATAGCCCTTTGAAAGCTCCATTTCTGACAGCCGGCTGCTTATCTGCCCCGAGACAACGCAACCATTAGTGTGGAATGTTGTGAGTGAGAGAGAGAGGGGGGGGAGAGGGGGTCTGCTGCTGTCTGAACTTACAAGATAGCATGCTGACATGCTCTCACCCCCCCAAAACCCACTCTCTCTCCCCCCACATACACACAACACACTCCCTGTCACACACCACACACCCCCTCCCATTTGAAAAGCATGGTGCAGTCACTTGCATGCTGGGATAGCTACCCATAATGCACCGCTTCCAATGCTGCTGCAAGTGCTGCAAATGAGGCCATGCCAGTGCACTTGAAGCTGTCAGTGTGGACAGACTGCAGCGCTTTCCCTACTGCACTCTCCAAAGGCGGGTTTAACTCACCGCACTCTACATCTGCAAATGTAGCCAAGCCCTAAGAAGTTGGGGAAGGGGTTGAAAACATGGACACTGTGAAAGTGCAGGCTCAAATACACACTAGGCGGCTCAGTGAGGAGCAAGGTTATGTCCCAAAATTCACCACCCTCGTCAGTCAGGTTGCCAGCTTTTCACTGAGAGAGGGGGCTTGTGTCATGGGGTAACTACAAGCAATTAAAAAATGTTCCAGAGCACACATTCTCAATTTTCAGCCCCCACTTCCCAATGGCTGTGGCACGGCTCAGTCACTCTTCACAGACACACCCTGCTCTTTGAAGCCTACTCCAGGACTTTATCTAGTGCTTCCAGAGGCTTTTCTAACCAATAAACTAAATGCCAACACGCAGGAGGAGGCCAGCACCAGACAGCAGAGTGACCTGGGGAAATCAGAGAAATGGGAGCTGCAGGCAACAAGGTCCTAATCAATGTTGAGTTCCACACCCAGGGTGAGGAAACCCAGACAAGGTGTAAGGGAAGAGAAGCATAACCAAGAAGCAGCCACGCCTAGTGCATTAAACCACTTTCATTTTCATCCTGCGTCTTTCACTCTGTCCTAATTAGGTGAGGGCCCAGCAAGCTTTGGCTTTTTCCAAAGTTCAGGTGTGTCTGGATGCAGGGTTTTAGCAGAGGCCTCACCACTCTTCATTATTCTTCCGGTCAACCACACACCTCATTTGGAACCAGAAGTACACAATCAGGCAGCAGCAAAGACACAAAATAAAAGCAAATACACCCCTAACCAAAATAGGTCTGATGACAAAACTTAAGTGCTGATCAGGCCTAAAGCCAGTTAATTAGTAGACATCATTACTGCAGCTCTTTGTATCACTCTCAGTAGTTTATAATAAAGACAGTCCTAATCCAAAAGCTAAAGAACTTTGCAACTGAAACCGATCGTTACCTACTGCTTGTTATGTGCACAAGGGAGCTGACAGATGAAGAATTTTCTGTTTTTCCGAACCCTCTCCTGAGAAGATATCTAAGTAGTACATGTTCTAACACGTACCTACAGTAACACCTCTGCTGAGTCACATAGTTCTCACAGCAGGATGTCACTCTTTCTGCCAAGGAGTTATTGGTTGCTACTAAAGAACTTATTGAGAAATAGATGGTTAGATGATTTAGTGAAAAACAGACTGAAGACAGAATTAGAATTGAGGATCAGAAAGTGTTCTGAGGACATCACAGCTCGGACATGGGCAGGCTGACCTAGTGGTCAGAGCAGGAGTCAGACTGGGTCTAATACCAGGAGGTCAGAGTCCGAGACAGGCCAGAGGGCAAACTGAGGTCAGGAGGCAGGCAGGGTCAGGTTAACAGACAACCAGCAGTGGGTGCAAGTATCTCAGGAGAAGCAGTCCAAGGCAGAACCCAGTTACATGGACAACTTCCTGGGCCTGTGCCGGGTTGATATAGAAGCTGTGAACCAATAAGGCACCCAGCATTCTGCCAATCAGATTCCAGAATGGGGTCCTCTGTCAGAGTTCAGCTTCTATTCTGCCACCCCTTAACAGGGTACTGGGTAGCAGGCTGGAGCCTGCTAGGGATGAAGCGCGCTGTAGACCTGGGTTCAAGACCCATGGTCTCTGATGTCAGAACAATTAGAGATCTGAGAAGAAGTTAGTTAAAGGCTGGTCTATATTGCAAAATTAGATTGATGTAAGTTGCCTTACATTGACCTATTTGTACGTGTGTCTGCTCTCAAATTTATTTCAGACCAATGTCAGAGCTCTGTTACGATGATGCAGGAAAAAACACTTCCCTGAATGGGGCAGAGCCCTACTGAGGCTGGTGCAGTACATGTGTAGATGCTGCATGACCTGTGTTGACAGTCCTCCAGCAGCTGTCCCACAATGCGTCACTCCCTCTGACAATGACTGCTCTGGTCACAATTATAGGCCAGGGATCACAGAGACTGGAAGCCACCCTCCACTCCCTTCAAAATCTCCCATGTGATTTTGAAATTCCTTTTCCTGATTGTCCTCCTTGGTGAGCAAACCTCAGAGCTCACCCTTGTTGTGTGTGCTGGTTCCATGCACGGAGACAAGTAGTGGACACATTCCTGCCTAGAGTAGACAGGAAGTATTGGAGCTCCTGGGCCTGGGGAGAGATGAGGCTGTGCAAGCACAGCTACAGTCCAGCCATAGAAATGTGGACATCTATGAGCAGATTGCCCAGGGGATGGAGGCATGGGGGTACAACACAGAGCTGCAGCAGGGCCACATGAAAGTAAAGGAACTGCATAGGGCTGACAACTGTCTAATCACACAAACTCAAACACCCTTGCCCCACCCCCCGCCCCACCCCTTCCCCGAGGCCCTGTCCCGCCCCCACCCTTCTCTGAGTCCTCGCCCTGCTCATTCCACCCCCTTCCCTCTGTCGCTCGGTCTCCCCCACCCTCACTCACTTTCACCGGGCTGGGGCAGGGGGTTGGGGTGTGGGAGGGGGTGCAGGCTCTGGGCTGGGGCTGAGGGGTTCAGAGGGAGGAGGGGGCTCTAGGCTAAGCCTGGGGCAGGGGTTTGGGGGGCAGGAAGGGGTCCAGGGTGCATGCTCTTGGAGGGAGTTTGGCTGTTGGAGGGGGCTCAGGGCTGGAGCAAGGGGTTGGGGTCTGGGAGGGGGTGCAGGGTGCTGGAGGGGGTTTGGATGCAGGAGAGGGCTCCTGACTGGGGCAGGAGGTTGGGGTGCAGGAGGGGGGTTCAGGGTGCAGACTCTGGGAGGGAGTTTGGGTGTGGGATGCAGGCTCAGGGCTGGGGTAGCAGGTTAGGGTGCATGAGGGGGTGAGGGGTGCAGCCTCCGGCTGGGCGGCACTTACCTCGGGTGGCTCCCAGTCGGTGGCACAGCAGGGCCAAGGCAGGATCCCTGCCTGCCCTGGCCCCGCTCCACTCCCGGAAGTGACCAGCATGTCCCTGCGGCCCTTGGGGGGCAGCAAGGGGCTCTGCACGCTGCCCCTGCCTGCAAGCACTGCCCCCGCAGCTCCCATTGGCCAATAGGAGCTGCGGAGTTAGTGCTCAGGGAAGGGGCAGTGGACAGAAACCCCTTGCTCCCCCACCCTCAGGGGCTGCAGGGATGTGCCGACCGCTTCCGGCAGCAGCATGGAGCCAGGGCAGACAGGGAGACTCCCTTAGCCCCACTCCGCTGCCAGACTTTTAGTGGCCTAAAATCTCCCAGTTTGGCTTCAGTAGCCTCTGGGAGATAGAGCCCAATTCTGGGAGACTCCCGGCAAAGAGGGTTGGCAACCCTAGAACTGCAGCAGGCAGACCACAAGGCCAGGGAGTGCAACAATAGATCTGGTGCTATGCTGCAAACCTGCTGCTTTTACAACGACCCACATGCCATACCTGGTGGAGACCCTGCCAGCACCCACAGAGCACTGTGGATACCGCAGAGGAGCCTGAGACAGAGATGCCTGCCATGAACAGTGAGGAGGAAGAGAAGGTGGGGAGACTTGGTGGAGGACTCCAGCCGTGGCGCAAGCAACTACCTGGTTGAGATTTTACCACAATCTAGCCAGGCAAGCACAGAGGAGCCTGATGAAGGGGAAGCGTGTGTATACATTTTTCCTTACAATATTTACATTTAACTGGTGCCTGGCCCAGCCCAAAGCTAACAATTAATTGTTTTCCTCATTCAAGAAGCAGACTTGGCCTCTGTTTTTCATTCCTCTGTTGGATTAAGCGGGCGGGGGGGCCCTGCAGAGCACTTTTTTTATGTACATAGGGGTGTCCCTTTTATTCTCTGCAGAGATCTTCCTCTTCAAGCCTCTGCCAAAGGTATCTAGGGTTGGCTGCCTTGTTTCTTCCTCTAGGGTATGACACTTTCCCGTGCCACTCTGTGATGAGTTCAGCTGGCACCACTGCAGTCAACGGGCTAGGGGTGGTGGCCTTGGGACGCCAGAAGCAGCTGTGTTCTCTGTGCCTTTGTGACTCTCAGGAGTGAGATAGGCTAAAATCACTGCCACCTGTGGAAAATAGTGCCAATAGTCAGTGCCATTGCCCTTTCTTTGTATTCATGAAATTTTATAGATTCACGCAACAGAAAATTCCCCCCCACCCCGCCTTGTCGCTGGTGGGCTATACTCACCATGGCTGGGACTGGAGAGTGATGCTGTGCCAAGCCACTCCAAAACTGAGGTGTGAATCAGCATCTCTTATTAAACGTGTTTGTGGGAATAAGGGAAGGGAGTTTTGAAACTTATATTTCCATTTCCCTGGTGACTAAATCCAATGATACATCTGTCTGTTTTTACCAGCAGCTTCTGACCCTGGGGAGGAGGCGATGGAAGAGGACTAGGGAGGAGGTGTTCAGCAATATCCTGCAAACCAGTGCTGCATTGGACCGTGAACAAAGGGCTTGGAGGGCCAGTATGACCAACAGCATGGAGAAAGACAGAGATGGCAGGAAAAAGGCCCAAGAGTCCCCACAGGACAAGGAATGCAATATGCACTGGAACATAATGGGTCTGCTCAGGCAGCAAACCGAAAGGCTGCAGACGCTGGTTGACCTACAGGTTCAAAAATCCTGGACTCCACTCCTTGGAGAACGCCATGGTCACTACTCCCTACACACACACACACACACCCCAATATACCACAATGCCTAGCTTAAGACAAGCAGCCAGGTATGCGTGTACCAAACGATATATAAACCAGCGACTATACACTGATGTAGCTTGTGTAGCCCAAAGTTTGTCGTATGGACATGGCCTGAGACAGGTATTGCTACGGGAAGTTTGAAGGGAAGCTGTAAACAAGCGTGTAAGAATGGGGTAGTGGGATGGAGTGCTCTTTTCCAGTGATCTCACTGGAAGGGAACGATCAATGATAGAAAATGGGGAGTTTGATCAGATAGAGAGTGTGAAATGGGAGAAAAGGGAAAGACAGACAATGGGTCAATATCTAAGGTGGATACTGAACTGCAAATGGTGACAATTGGAGTGAAAATGTTAAATTTAAATTATTCCAGCAAAGTATGCCTGACAGCAAAGATGGCCCCTGGGACAGGACACATCCTGTATGGCAGTTACAGACCCTTTCTTTAGAGTCATCTCTTCCTGCTGTCATTGGCCAGAGCAGGGATCGGCAACCTTTGGCATGCAGCCTGTCAGGGAAAGCCACTGGCGGGCTGGGATGGTTTGGGGGCTGCGGGAAGTAGCGTGGGTCGAGGGATGTGCTGGCCGCCACTTCCTGCAGCCCTCCATTGGCTGGGAACGGCGAACCGCAGGTAAACAAACCATCCCGGCCCACCAGCGGCTTTCCCTGACAGGCCGCATGCCAAAGGTTGCCGATCCCTGGGCCAGAGGAACCCAACAGAACTTTTGCAGTTCTGCAGGTGAACTCATGCGACTTGACCCTCCACACATGGAATGGTCTGTCAGTCCCCTCCAAGGGAATGTCTACAGTGAGAGTTTTTACCTCAAGTTAATTGATTACAAATTAACTAACTTGTGTTCATTGGCAAAGGCTACTGTGGACACTCCCCAAATTTTTGTTCCAGGCTACAAGTGTTTGGGCTTTACCATAGAGATCAGAGGTAAAAAAATCTCTAGTGAAGACAAACCCCAGTTGACTGCCTGGGCTGGTGTACATCTATCTAAAATGTAGGTCGACATAGCTACGTCACGCAGGGGGCGTGAAAAATTCACACCCGTACCGGAGAAGTAATTAAGCCAATCTAAGAAGCCATGCTATAGATACCACTGGGTCAATGGAAGAATTCTTCTGTCAACCTAGCTACCAACTCTTGAGGGGGTGGCTTTACTACAGCAATGGAAAAAACCCTTCCATTACTACAAGTGTCTACACTACAGCAGTGTGGCTGCAGCACCGCAGTTGTGTTGCTGGTAGCGGAGACAGAGCTTAACATATTTATTAACTGCTAATTGGCTTTCACCCTTCTCAACCAATTTATTCACAGCTTAATTGATTCTCCACCTGCCTAATTGTTCTGTTTCCTTACTCAATTGATTAGCAGTTGTTTATTATTTAATCATCTGGCCTAATTGAGCTGCTCCTTCCTGGCTGATTGCCTGATTTACAGCCCATTGATTCCTTCCCCAAAAATTCATTGATCAGTTTTTTACATTTTGGCCTTCCACTTCTCCCCTTCTATCCAATCACACTTCTCTTTCTCACCCCTTCCCTACTCACCCACCTAGTCCATCTCCCTCTCCCTCTTACCTCTCCCCCTCTACTGGTCCCACCACCTCAACCTTGTCCTCTCTCGCCTCTTCTTGGGCCAGAAACCCACATCTCACCTACTCATCTTCCCTCCTCTCCCCACCCAACCCCCCCTATGGTGCCATTGGATCCAAATCTGGCCTACCTTTCATGCCCTATCTCCTGCCCCTTCTCACCCACACCCATCCCATCCTCTTCTCTTCCCTCCA
Source organism: Mauremys mutica (assembly GCF_020497125.1). Lineage (NCBI taxonomy): Eukaryota > Metazoa > Chordata > Testudines > Geoemydidae > Mauremys > Mauremys mutica. The sequence continues at coordinate 19,443,496 of NC_059079.1, forward strand.
GCAGCTCCCTGGGAATGCCCAACCTGTTTCAGAAATTATCCCAGCCGTTCACCTGCTGTCATCTCTCACTCCCTCATCTCCCTACACACACTGAAACCTGGATCCACCTCAGCAGCCACTCTCACAGCAACTTCTCTTCCTCTCATGCTCCTTACCCCAAATTATCCTCAAAGGGAAGGGGTGGGGATTCTGGGTGTGATGCAGCACTCCATATGTTTTATGGAAATATGTTAATGAGTGTGAATATAATGTAACTGGAATATGCTTTATGCAAAAGGTCTCTTGTAAGGTATCATTACAAAGCTTATAATCTACTGAGTGTGTTCATCCTATAAATGTATCACTTGTATCTAAAACTAGAAATATGAAGTATTACTATGAGGTCCTATTGTAATTATGCAAAGTGTGGGCCATTAATGGCGGCTTAGGATCTTGATAGCTCCCATTAACTAGAACAATTGGTTGTAAATAACTGTGTTTACTTGTAAGCCTTCCTGTGTTCCTGTAAGTCAGGCCAGAAAGAATGGAGGCTTGGGGTCTCACAGGACATGTGACCATGTCACCTGGTACTGGAATCCATCTTAAACCTGGTGCTTTTCCATTTAGAAGGAGGGGTGGGAACCGAGAGAGACAAAAGAGTCCTGCCTTGTGCCAAAGCTATAAAAGGGGATGGAACAGAACAAAGGGGGCTGTAGTCATGAGAAACGCCCCCCGTTACCACCTAAGCTGGAACTAACAAGAATTGTACTGGGGAAAGGATTGGACCCAGATGAGGAAGGAGTCTAGTCTGTGAAAGAAGCTTATTAGAACATCTCTGAGGGTGAGATTTTATCTGTAATCAGTTTCTTAATGTATTAGGCTGAGACTTGCATGTTTTGTTTTATTTTGCTTGGTAACATACTTTGTTCTGTCTGTTATTACTTGAAACCACTTAAATCCAACTTTTTATACTTAATAAAATCACTTTTGTTTATTAATTAACCCAGACTAAGTGATTAATACCTGGGGGGAATAAACAGTTGTGCATCTCTCTCTATTGGTGTTATATAGGGTGGACAAGTTATGAGTTTTCCCTGTATAAGCTTTATACAGGAGTAAAACAAATGTATTTGGGGTTTGGATCCCATTGGGAACTGGGTGTCTGTGTGCTGGAGATAGGTGAGTTGCTGAGCAGTTTTTGGTTAAAGTCTGCAGCTTTGGGGGCATGGACCAGACCTGGGTCTGTGTTGCAGCAGGCTAGCATGTCTGGCTCAGCAAGCAGGGTTCTGGAGTGCCAAGCTGACAGGTGACAGTCTCAAGGGGGTCTCTGTAACCGAACCTGTTACATTAGGCTTCTTCTCTCCTGCCATTTCCAGCTCCTCATGCGTTCCCCTCTCATATGATCTCTCCCTTTGAACAGCATTGACTCTGTGGAGAAGGATAGCTCAGTGGTTTGAGTATTGGTCTGCTAAACCCAGGGTTGTGAGTTCAATCTTTGAAGGGGGCCACTTAGGGATCTGTGGCAAAAGTCTGTCTGGGGATTAGTCCTGCTTTGAGCAGGGGGTTGGACTAGATGACCTCCTGAGATCCTTCCAACCCTGATAGACTATGATTCCTGTCTCCTTTCCTTTTCCTGGCATCTGCCTTGAGTCAAAATGGGGTGAAGAAAGATTCCTCCCAGCTTTGGTCACAAAACAAGCTCTGCTGATTTGGCCCCAATGGCTCTCACTATTCCCGTCATCAGTCTGCTACCTTAATCCTTGTGGTTTAAACACTGATGCCCCAAGTAACCTCTGAACCTCCTTACCTCCACCTCTTCATTTGACCTTGATGGAGTTCTACAAAGAGGTAATTTAAAAAGAAAATTATTTGGATTAGTAGTTGTACCAGGCTTGGGTGTTTGAGGTGAAAATGGCCTCTTTGTATAGTGTGACTCTGCACAGACAAGCTGATGAATAGAAGAGTGCTTTCTGTAGTACAACTGCAGACATCTCACAGCTCTGTAGCTTTAAGAGGGTCAAGTAATGCCTGGATAAAAGGCAGCATTTCCTGCAGATTATTTTCAGTTCAGGGCTCGCTGCCAATTGGGAGAACCCCAAGGAGGGACGAGCAGACTCCCCTGTAGGGTTTGTGAAAGGCTTCTGATGTGTATGACACACAGGGTAAATGTATTGCAGTCTCCCTGGAGCACTGCAGTCAGCTGAGATTCTTGTTTGCTTTGATATGTTTGATTAGAACAAACCTTGTGTGTGTTGCTAATAGGCCAAAAATAAATAAATAGACTAACTTGAAGAGAACGGTTATGTTAGCCAAATAAAATCTGCTTGTTTGCCTCAAGAGTTGCAGCTTCCAGTGTGTTACTTGTGGGCCCATGCACATAAATCCTCTACGGCTCTAAGTGTGTGGCACTCTTCCTGAGTGTACACTACCACAAATGGCCAGCGCCTTCTCCCCAGCACACAGCCCGGGTCAACACAGGGTACAGAGAAAGTCCACAGGAATCAGAGGTGACAGACTCTTCCTCACACCCTCCTGCTGCTCAGCTGTTCCTCAGGGCAGTAGCTTCTGCTGTGTGTCCCCAGCCCCACCCTCACCCTGCAGGAGGTTTGGCTGGTGGGCCTGCATAGTCGTAAGCCATGAATCTCACCAATAAAAACACCCTGCAGGATAGGTCACAGGGAGCCTCCAGAGAGCACAGCTCCACAGCACACCAGGGCAGCAGTTCAGACCCCCTACATGGCCTCCCAGCATCCGGCCTCCTGGTGGGTTCAGGACCTTCTGCAGCCCCAGAGAGGGAGCAGGATTTGCTCCAGCACGAAGAGGAAAGAGACAGCACAATAACACTGCATCGAACAAGCTCTTTTTGAAACCAAGAAAGGTCCAATTACATCTGTAGACATTGTGATTTGCGTGCAAGTAGGTTGAACCATATCAAAATGCCATCCGGTTATTATGGTGATAAAAAGATAATTGGCATGATTTATTTAACAAAAATCAGATCAAGAGACAAATTAATGCCTTTGGGATGGATTAAACAAGCTGTTATTGTTACATGTTATTGTTCACGTGAGGAGTTCCACTGAAGTCCTATTCCCTGCTCACATGGCTTTTTCTTTGGTTGAGGATTATGTTGAAACCAAGGATTCTTTTCTCAGATTTCCTTCTGCCTCAGAGTTTTTCTTCTCTCTTGCCTTTCTCCTGGCCCTCTTAGTAAGGTCAGCAGCACCATTAATATTCTGCACCAGTCACTGCATTGATATAATAGTTACATGACAAGTTCTAGAGTCGCTTTTGGGTAAGTGGGGGACTTTTCTATGTCTGTGGGGACCAGATTCGCATGGATTAAATAAGTTTCAGAGTTCAGACAAATGACGTTCAACTTCACCCAATTATTTGCCCAGTTACTGGGGAAGAGTAAAGCTGGTTGGAAATTTTCTGATGAAACCAAGTTTCCGCTGAGAATGCTGATTAGTTGAACCCCAAATGTCTCATGAAAGCAAATCCAGTTTGACACACGTCTGTTGAATGACAGGAACCCCGCCTGTCAGGTAGGTTTCCATCAGAAACCTGCCTGGTTTCCTGCCAACTCATCTGGCAGTCTTCTAGGGACCCTGGAGTTCCAGGGTCCATGGCTGTGGGGCAGCTCTGCCATGCCAGGACTTCCAGGAGACAGGAGTCTGGCAAACCTAGCTCTAGTGGGGGCTCTCAAAATCAAGACTGAATCAGACTGAGAATTTCTCACAAACCAGAAATCCACACACACACACCCCACTCCAATTCTGAATTATCAAAATGTCTTGCAACTGAAAAACCTAAGTTTTGGTATTATAACCAAAACAACTAATTACTCTTCTGGCATCACTCTAATTTATAGGGCCGAGAGCATTTCCCTCCTGCAGAAATACCTGGGGAAGAAGGTGCAAAACACCAAAGGTTTTTTGGCAGAGATTCCTTTTTGCGAGATGGGAATACTCCAGAATCACCAACATAAGCAAAGATTTCATGAAAGGCTCTAATGTTATTCTGAAGGATATCAGCTCAACAGAGCAGGGCTTGGGGTACTGGAGTACTGCATAAGGATTAAAACAGGCGTGATTCACACATATGGCAGACCTCTAAATATTATTGACGACTTGCTACAAAGCACTTTTGTTCATTTTGCAAATCAATGCAATGTAATGTTGAACAGATAGATAAAAGAGACACCAAGAAATAGAAAGAAGAAGAAATCTACAAAGCACTCAGTATAGTTTAGGTAAAAGATGTAGAGAAAGACATTCCCAGTGTGCATTACAAAATAATCTGGGTGAAAGATGCACAGAAGTATCAGAAAGATGCAGATGATTCTAATACATTATTAAGTGCTTTGAATGTATTACCTCTTACTTGAGCAAGATGTCTTGCTACGGCAATTAGGCGGATACATGCCTCGATTAGTGGTATCGATTAGTGCCTAATTCCCTGAAGATGAGGAGGACCAAGACTATAACAAGGTTCAAAAAAGAATTAGGTAAGTTCATGGAGGATAGGTCCATCAATGGCTATTAGCCAGGATGGGCAGGGACAGTGTCCCTAGCCTCTCTTTGCCAGAAGCTGGGAATGGGCAACAGGGGATGGATCACTTGATGATTACCTGTTCTGTTCATTCCCTCTGGGGCACCTGGCATTGGTCACTGTCAGAAGACAGGATACTGGACTAAAAGGACATTTGGTCTGACCCAGTATGGCCGTTCTTATGACTCACACAAAAAAGTTCTGACATTTTGGAGCTGCTTGCTGAAAGGAGGTCTTTTAATAGGTATGTAAATTCCACAAATCTCTGTGGTGTACGTGATAGGTCTGAAATGCAAAATATTAGCCATTCTAGCCATAACATGGGTAAGGAAATACAGTACTGGAAAACCAAGACGGTTTCGAACATCTCAAAGGGAGATTGTAATTGCATCTGCTGGACATATACAATTATTCATCAAAGATTATTACTGTAAGGATAATTAAATTAATTCTTCCCTGATGCATTCAACCTAAATGATTCTTCAAAGTCCACAGCCATCAAACAAAATATGACAACGTGGGGCAATGGATGACACAGGGGACTGAATTTGGGATACAAAACATTTTGCTTTATGTGGGTTGTTCATTCACTGTTATGTGGATCAGATTTAAGGGAGTACATTGAAGAATAAAATTTAGGATAAAAATGAGCACAGGATGCAAGAATTACTACAGTAACTTTCAGTATCTAATATAATATTTAAAAAACCATGCATTATAAAGCACCCTTTGTCTGAAAAAATCCCAGAGCACTTTACAAACATACACATAGGAGTCCTTCACACACACACACACACACACACACACACACTGAAATGCAGCCACTTCCTGGATGGAACACAGCTGACAAATAACAATATACAGCAACACTGTACCACAGTCTGGAACAGGAAGTGTAGAATACAATTTTCAGTTGAAACTGCAGGGAGTTTAAAGAGGGAGAAACAAATTACCCAGCTGGAAGTTTGGCCAGAACTTCGGGAGTACTTCTCTCTTATGAATACTGCACAGTTATATTTTTAATGCCTGTGGTGGTCAACATTTTACCTTCTAAAGTCTCATCTCAAAAGGGGCACTTCTAATAGCAGAGTGCCCACAACACCATCATGGGGTATTAGTTCAGCACAGAAGAATGGCACTTCAATCATCAGCAATGTACTGATTTACCACAAATGTGCCATACTCTCAAAACAAACTAAACAAAGCCAACCTCTTACTGATTTTCTAAGTCGGGGTCCCCAACGTGGTACCTGTGGGCGCCCTGGCACCCGCTGGGGCGTCTAAGTGCACCCGCGTACTGGCCGGCAGATGAGCATCCGCTGAAATGCCGCTGACAAGCTGCGTCATCCAGAGGCGTTGCAGCCAAAATGCTGCAGATTTTCAGTGTCATTTCGGCGGTGATGCCTCTGGATGACGCTGCTTGTCGGCGGTATTTCGGCTGCAACGCCTATTGACGTTGCCATTTGTCGGCAGCATTTTGGCGGATGCTTGTCCACCGCCATGATCCTCTGTGGCTCGTCGTCTGGCGCCCGCAGGACGAAAAAGATTGGGGACCACTGTTCTAAGTATTTTTCTGATCAATGAGCAGCTTGTAAAAATATTGGCCAACATTGTCGCAGGAGACAATGATTTTGGGTTCCTAGCTTCAGCTTCTCAGAACCTGCTTTTCAGTGATGCTGAGCACCAACAATTCCACCGGAAGTCAACGGAACACAGAGGTGCTGAGCACCCATGAAAAATCAAGCACAAGATGGTTCAGGTTGAGTATCCCATTCATTCAGTCATGGTGGGTTCTTCAGTTCCCCGTACGGTAGGAGGCAGAGTCAGAACTTTTTGATTGGCTGAACTGACTCTCCAGATGACTCCTCCCCCTGAAGAGTCCCTCCAGAGCATCATTTCCAAAGCAGGTAACTGTTGCATCTGAATAAAACACTCTTTCAAAACACATTCGCAATAGCAGATAAATCTGCCCAGCAATAAATAGCACTTTCCAACCTGGCAGAGATAATCCCAACTCAATGTAAAAACCACGTTTTCCCCCAGCGCTCCCTAAAATGAGAAAAACAGGGCAGCACCGTTGAAAGTTTACCTCCTGATAGAAGAAGATGAAGTGTACAGGGTGGATGGATTTATGGACCCAACCCCCTGCTCAGAATGAAAATTTCCTAGTGAGACAAATTCTTATTCTCATTACTGGGGATGGGTCCATAAATTCAATTGAGAGGGGATTTTTTTGTAGCAGATCCCTCCCCCCCACACACACACCCCATCATTGTCAATTGTTGGATGGGCTAAGAGTGAATAGCAGATCTGGTGTGGATCATAGTGGTGGTGGAGGGGCCACAAATATCTCCACAAGGTCTGAAAACCAGGGATGTTTGGGCCAGCACAGTGAAATCAGTATAACTGTCACCTGTTGTCTGAATAGCTGTTGGATGTTGTGCATTATCAAGAAAAAAGGAGGGAATGCATATAGCAGAGTCCTTGGCCACACTTGGTAGAAGGTGTCAGTTCCCCAGGCCCCACGATGTCTCCTCCTGGCATAGAAGTTTCATCTTGGCATTGGAGCTGGATGAAAAGAGAGGAGGGGTGTCTAGACTTAGAAGATTTCTTTGCTTTGTTTCTGCTTTTAGGTCTCTTTGCCCCTTCATCAGGGCTCCAGAGAGAAGGTGGAAGAGGATGAGGAATGGCCTCTGTCCATCTCCTCCTATGCCCCATTTTTTCCACGGGATGAGGACTTGAAGATGGCTACCAAGGAGACTGTGCCAGCAGCCTGTTCTAAAGTGGCCACACCCTGCAGCTCCAAAGCCAAAAGGGCCACAATGAACCTGTAGAGGCGGTGCTATGGCAGAATCACTGGTTCAATGATTCTCAGGACCTCTGAGGAGCAGAGGGGGTGCACACCTGCTGGCAGGAAGGGGGGGGAAGTCCCTGGCAACACGTGCAGCCCCCTATTGCAGTGCTTTGACTGGTGGAGAGGAGTAGAGAAGGTGACTGAAGCCCCAGGGAACTACCCTGCACCGATTCTGTTGGCTGGAGCTCCTGGGGCCTCCATAGTCTAACTTCTTGGGGTGGGACACTTGGTGATGGGTCCTGGTTTGTATCAGTGACCACCGACTGAGCCCCACTGTCCTGGGCGCTTTTTTCAGAGCTTTGTCTTTCTGGGACCCTTGTTTCTCCATAGCCATTACCATTCTGCCCCATTGGGATGGGTCAGGGGCCTGCTTTCTCACTGCAGTGGCACCAAGGTTGGGGAACAAAAGGACACTTGGCCCAGCGTACAGGCCTTGTTCTTTCCCTTTTTTGCTTTTTCAGCCATTACCAGTGACTAATGTGAAGAGAGAACTTGGTGAAGTCCCTACAATTGCCCAGAATTCAGCAGAGCACATGTAAATGGCCCTTAACAAATAGGATGGACCCTCACGCATTCCCAGAATACTGGACATTCCAGTACTTCCAGGAATGGGGTGGGCATCCCCCACTGGCATGACCCCACCATCACCGGCATAACCTCATATGGATGGTGCATACAAGGTCATGCTTCACTGAGCAGCCATTTTGCAGACTGTGCCACTCTACCCCTGCCAGCATAACTTCAAATGCACTGCGTTTGCAAGGTCATGCCAGTGGGGATGGAGCAGCGAGCTCTCAGAATACCATCCCCCATACCAGATGGGAGACACCCCCCCCCCCAAAAAAGGAGGACTGTCCTGTTTAAAACCAGACAAACGGCCAGCCTATTAAAAATGTCAGTAGTCCCGAACTAAAAGAATGGTGAACTGAGGGAACAGGTCATGGGGCCAGGGAGGAGGAGGGAAAAAGAAGAAAAAAAATCATTTGGTTATGGACAGTCTACAGAGGACCTGACTCTTAGTCTGCTTCACTTCGGAGGCAGAGAGGGTCCTTTCAGTGGGAGGAGTTATCCAAAAGATCAAACTGTCTCCCACAGCATGGGGGACTGAAGAACCCCACACTACTGAGTGTATGGACCTATCCTCAAAGCGAGACCAAGGAGTTTTTCACCTTTTCCTGCAGGTTTTTACCATGGAAGGAGGACATCTGGCCCACTTTACAACCTGCATAGGCACCCCATTTGCTGTGCAAGTTTATCCCAAATCTGGCCTGAGTTAGGTTTAAAAAGTGTTGACCAAATAAGACAAATACAGAAAGTTTTATCTTAAATTGGGGAATTTAGGCCTAATTTCCCCATCACTGCCCTGCTGTACATAAATACCAGGATGACATCCAATACATTTTGCACTTAGCTATGAATTTTTAGCTTTGCAAACAACCTCTCTTATTTTATTTTCCATCATAACCTTACTATTACTGTAACACAGCAGTTTGTGTGTGTTTTAAGGTCATGGTTGCAGTTAGTTTAGATAAAGAGACAAATAAGTGGAAAATTGCAGAGGCTGCTGGCTTAGATAAGATGATACAAGAAATATTAGTGCAGCAGATCCCTAAAGCATCTTATTTATGATGAGAATAAATAATAACGTAAGGCATCCAGACCTGCTTGCTTTGATAAGGGGACAAATGTAACAGTGGGACTGTCCATTGCTTCACATAGGGTAATATAGTTTTAAACAAACTAGCTAAGACATGTCCCAATTAACCATGTTAGTGCATGGAGTCATTGAACAAGAGACTTCTGAGGACTGTGGGAAGAATCAGGCTTAGACATGGTTTTCTGGTTGAAATTCCATAAAGAAAATGGGTGAAATCCAGGCCCCATTTAAATCAATGGAAGCTTTGCCATTGACTTCATCTGAGCCAGGATTCCAGTGCATATTACAGTACCAGAAATATATGAGAAATAGGCAGAGATCCAACAAATCTCATTTTAAAATAATTCTCAAAACCCTAAGCACCCTCCTGCTGCCACTTGGGTTGGGAGGTACCAGCTAATACATCTCCTTGTCAGACCTGTGATCCACAGCTTAGAACACAACAGGAGCTAGGACTTCTGGGTTTTATGCCTAGTTCTGCTTCTAACCTGCAGAGTGGCCTTGGGCAAATCACAACTTCACGCTGCCTGAGTTTACATATCTGTAAATTAGGAAGAATAATACTTGCCTTCATCAGAGAAGTGTTGTAAGAACTAATTACTGCTTGTAAATGTTTTGAGTTCCTCAGATGAAAGGAACTAAGTATAATTACTGTTATATTATTATCCTTAAATCAGACTACTAAATGATGAGAAGTGACATTTCTATACAAGGACCAACATAAAGGAGGCAAAAAATACTGGAGGAAATTCTCTGGTGATGGGTCTTGGTGTAGATACATAGGTGCCTAATACCTGTAAATATCCGGCCCATATTAACTGCATAGTGGTAGGAAAAGATATTAGAATCATTGTTCTAGGTTATCACCCAAACTTTTTATTTCTCGAGTTTAGAATGGAATCTGCGGCTGCTGATAAAGCCCTCAGTCTATGGCTTCAAGCAGTTGTTCTCATTATCTGCTATTTTTTCACCCTCAGAGCAATAATTTCTGCTGTAGACCCCAATTCATCAAAATACTTAGTCCCATTGAAGTCAGTTAGCCCTTATACATTTATTTAAAGTTAAGTATATGCTTGAGTCTTGTGCTGAATTGGGGTCATAGTTTCTAACCTTCTACCTTCTTTCCTCTGTCAATTTTGTGTGTGTATGTGTGTGCAGACACATGTGTGTAATTACTGTAATAAGATGAGCTGAGCCAATAATGAAAACATTTTATTTGAATATTTGCTTAAGTTTTTAAACAACATATGCTGCAACTGTATTTGCCCCATTTTAAGTTTGCTTTTGGCAAGTATTCTAGCAAATATGTTTAGTGGCAAGAATGATTGTGAAAAAAACGAGTTTTTTAATATTGGAGAGTATTTGCAGGAAGAGAATGCTGAATTTGCAAATGCTAGTATTTGATCTGGAAACCTGATTGTAAGAGTTGTGTTCATCCAGTCAGGTAAGAGAAACATTCCTTGTGACCTGTGTGTCCATTCCAAAGAGTTTGAATATCAGACAGACAAACACTCACAACTAAATGCTCATGAACAAGTTACAGACCAAAAATCAGAGACTTAAAACTATATATTTGTAGAACGTCTAGCACAATGTGTCCAGGTGGAGACTCTGCATGCTATTGACAGGCAAACAAACTATATAGTTTTTTTCTGATTAATTGGAACTTACTCTCGTAATATTGATAATTATTACAGAAGTAAGTTAAAATAAAAAAAGACAAAACTGCAACCTGCTGGCAGACAGCTCATGAACAGAAGACATGAACTTCAAATTAATTAGTTGTTATAAATTGTTGGCAACTCTAATTTTAAGTGAAAATAAAACCAGCATGTGCCCCTGCTACTCCATTAGTCTCTCACTTTTAAAAACACTATATTTTTCTTAATGAGGGAAAAATAGGTTTGGTCTGAAAGGGATGTGATCATGGTTACAGTAGAAAGCTAGGCATATTTCTGTATTGTTAGATCAGGTATATTTTCATAGAATCATAGGACTGGGAGGGACCTTGAAAGGTCATCTGTTTCAGTCCGCTGCACTAATGGCAGGGCAAAGTATTATCTAGACCATCCCTACCTGTTCTTAAAAAATCTCCAATGGGCACAACCTCCCTGAGCAATTTATTCCAGTGCTTCACCACCCTGACAGTTAGGAAGTTTTTCCTGATGTCCAACCCCTTGCTGCAATTTAAGCCCATTGCTTCTTGTCCTATTCTCAGAGGCCAAGGAGAACAATTTTTCTCCCTCCTCCTTGTAACATCCTCTTATGTACTTGAAAACTGTTATGTCCCCTCTGTGTCTTCTTTTCTCCAGACTAAACAAACCCAGTTTTTTTCAATCTCTCCTCATAGGTCATGTTTTCTAGACCTTTAATCATTTTTGTTACTCTTCTCTGGACTTTCTCCAATTTGTCCACACCTGTCCTGAAATGTGGTGCCCAGAACTGGACACAATACTCCAGTTGAGGCCTAATCACAGCAGAGTAGAGCGGAAGAATTAATTCCTGTGTCTTGCTTACAATACTCCTGCATCCTACATCCCAGAATGATGTTTGCTTTTTTTTTGCAACAGTGTTACACTGTAGACTCATATTTAGTTTGTGATCCACTATAACCTCCAGATCCCTTTCTGCAGAACTCCTTCTAGGCAGTCATTTCCCATTTTGTATGTGTGCAACTGACTGTTCCTTCCTAAATGGAGTACTTTGCATTTGCCCTTATTGATTTTCATCCTATTTTCTTCAGACCATTTCTCCAGATTATTTTGAATTTTAATCCTATCCTCCACAGCACTTACTCATAGACTCATAGACTTTAAGGTCAGAAGGGACCATTATGATAATCTAGTCTGACCTCCTGCACAACGCAGGCCACAGAATCTCACCCACCCACCCACTCCTGTAACAAACCCCTAACCTATGTCTGAGTTATTGAAGTCCTCAAATCACTTGCAAGCCCTCCCAGCTTGGTATTGTCCGCAAACTTTATAAATGCACTCTCTACCGTTATCAAAATCATTTCTGAAGATATTGACTAGAACCAAAACCAGAACTGATCCCTGCGGTACCACATTCAATATGCCCTTCCATCTTGACTGTGCACCACTGATAACAACTATGATTACTCTCTGGGAACGGTTTTCCAACTAGTTATTCACCTACCCTATAGTAGTTCCATATAGGTTGTATTTCTCTAGTTTGTTTAGGAGAAGATCATGTGAGACAGTATCAAAAGCCTTACTAAAGTCAAGAAATATCACATCTATTGCTTCCCCCCTACTCACAAGATTTGTTATCCTGTCAAAGAACGTTAGATTGGTTTCACATGATTTGTTCTGAACAAAACCATGCTCTTACTTATCACATTATATTCTAAGTGTTTGCAAATTGATTGTTTATTAGCTATTTTATCTGTGTCAGAAAATATACTCATAGAAAAGTCTTATATAGAATTTAATTTTTAAAAAGCTATAACATTCTATTTTCTAACTATTCTATAAAACTTAATAGAAAATTATATCCCTGCTATACATTTCCACTGAATGGTTTAAAAAAATGTAAGCTAGTGGTCTGCATGAGCTCTCTCCTGCCATCTATTGATAAACTGTGGGAGAAGACCTCAAAAGAAGCAGACAGTATTTGGATAGACATACCTACTTCTCCAAGGGTACGTCCATACTACCCGCCCGGGTCGGCGGGTAGCGATTGACTTCTCGGAGTTCGATATATCGCGTCTCATCTAGACGCGATATATCGAACTCCGAACGCGCTCCCGTCGACTCCGGAACTCCTCCACCGCGAACGGCGGTGGCGGAGTCGACGGGGGAGCCACGGACTTCGATCCCGCGGCGTCTGGACGGGTAAGTAGTTCAAACTAAGGTAGTTCAAGTTCAGCTACGTGAATAGCTTACTTGCGTACCTTAGTTCGACCCCCCCCCCAGTGTAGACCAGGCCCAAGATCAGGGGTCTCAAACTCAATTTACCTTAGGGCCAGTGACAGTCCTCAAATCCTCCCAGCGGGCCAATGTCACTCATGCCGCCCACAACCTGCCCCTCAAAACTCCCCCCGCACCTACCTAAGGCTCTGGGAGGGAGTTTGGGTGGGGGAGGAGGTCTGGGGTAAGGGATTGGGGTGCAGGCTCTGGAAGGGAGTTTGGGTGCAGAAGGGGTGAGAGGTTGGGCTCTGGGATGGAGTTTGGGGGCTGGGGTGTGTGGGAAGGGGGAGGGGTGCAGGGTCTGGGAGGGGGTCGGGGTTGCAGCGCTTACCTGGGGGCACTGTCCCCGCAGCGTCCCATTGGCTGCAGGGGTGCTCGGGGCGGGGGCAGTGCACGGAGGCACAGCCCCGCCCCTGGGTCGCAAGGAGGGGCCAGCAGCCATTGGAGCAAGCAGGCAGAAGTGCTGCCGGGGCTCCTGTGGGGAGGAGCGCCTGGGAGCGGCAGGTGGAGCCAAGGGAGAGACCTGGCCCCAAAACTGCTGGAGCCCTGCGGGCTGGGAGTTTCAGACCCCTGACCTAGATGACCAGCAGACAGACCTGCTTTGCCAAAGTGATCACTTTGGCTGTTATGGTTTAAAATTATCTTAAGTCTTGGATGCAGAAGTAATGAAATGTTGTTATCCTAATTGTATGACTAAAGGGCACAGAACTGTGCTTAACATGCCCTGATGAGGGGTTCACCCCAACTGCGCTCCCAGTCACCAAGCACGGGGTAGTATGCCAACACCGGCTGAAAGACAGCGCTGAGGTGAGGGGAGGGGAGGCAGAGCGGTGGGGACAGGGGTTCCAATCTGGTGGTGTAGACTCTAACCCAGGATCCTAGATGACACTTGATCCTTCTCCTCCAGTGTTTAAAGACAGAGCTGATCAGACTCAATTGAGAGTCTTTGTTTCTTCTCTGTGATCACGAGAGCTGAAATCACTGACAGGCTGGTATAGGGTGCTGAGCATTTGACCTGGTGTGAGGACATATGTGGCGGTGAAAGACAAGGCAGAGGAAGCAGCAGCAGTAGTGAGGTTCCCCATGACCCAGTGAAATCACTAAGAGTGGGGTTAGGTGCTGGAACCTCAGAACACAGCAAAGGCAGAGTGGAGGGCACACTCAGCAGTGCTGGTGAGCAGAGGCAGAGATGGAAGCATAACGTGATCAGCACCACTTCTCAGCCACCTATTTCCCAGACTTCCTAAAGTCCTCCTAAACGTGGCCACTCTAGGCCTTTGTTCAAAGTGGAAAAACTTGAATATCTGACAAACTTAACTGTCCAGAGGACAAAGAAAGTTGGCCCATGGGATACTTTTGGCAGAGTTGCAGAGCAATGAGGCCAGTGGAGCTGTGTCTACACTACAAAGCAACAGGGCTAGAACCCTGGGGTCTCAGCTTGACTCTGGTTAGGACCCTTCACCCCCATGGGGTTCTGGGACTCTGGGTCTGAGCCATGGGTTAGTGTGATTTTCGTGTAGACAGAAGGGAAGTTAGGGTTGAGCCTGAGTTCAAACCCTAGGATAACATTGCAGTATAGACATATCCTAAAACCAGATTCTGAATCAGGTTTGAGCCCAAGCCACCTTTTCGTTCATCCACAAATGAGTCTGATTTGGGTCAGCAAACAGTCAGGACCTCTTTGCCTAGATATCCCCACTAAATGGAAGGAAAGGCTGCTGGATTTGTGGCCATTCATGGAGATCTCTCAAGTTACAAACAACAGTTTTCACTTCCTGGGCCATATATTACCTCAGAAACATCCATGGAACCCCATTGTTATTGAGGCAGAATTTGGTGCCATGTGTTTATATAGTTCATATTTTTTAAAAATATCATACTGTGATAGGGACTGACGGCCATGTAAGAGTAGGATGTGTGCAAGGTCTAAGAAGGCCCTACTATTTAGCCTGTGGGAGCTGACAGGATCACAACGCAAGGTGGCATGACATGGCTGCATACTGTTCCAGCAACAGTTAATAGCTAAACACACAAACCAACACATGCTAGTGGCCACCTGCTGGCCAAAACAGCATATTAAACATGAGACGATTAAACACGCTTTAAATAAAGAATGCTCCCACTTAAAAGATGAAGGCAACTGAGTAGGCCATAGAGTACAGAATTTCAAGCATTACTTCTAACAAAAGCTATACAATAAACATCTATATACTGCCCTGGCATATCATCAGCCTATCATAGGATGTCGCTATCTTTTGAACTGTTGAGATTGCGTTGTAGGATTGCAAAGCTGAACCATATACATACTACAAAGAAGGCACCAGTAAAGCCATTTTCAATGTTGCCAACTATTAGGATTTGATTACGAGTCTTGTGATATTTTGTGTTTGTCTTAAAGTCCCAGCTCCTGGACTTAAGTGATGATGTGAGAATCTCAGCTGTACATTTCTAATCCTCGTTATTGTGAAAAGAAGCATGAAAATGTGAACTCTATGGGCTCAACCGCCAGAAGGCAGATAAAAGATCCGTAACATGTTTTTTTTTTTAAACCTTTTGATTTTTATGAAACAAAACAAAACCCAAAAATTTTTTGAGCCTTCACTCGTGATTTTTGAACACTTGGGGCTGGCAACAAAACTTTTCTCACCGCCTTAGCTGCTAAATGTGAATCATCCGCTAGTAGAGTCTAACAAACTTTGCCAGGGTGATACAAAAGGTGACAATTTCAGAGGCCAGCCTCTGATTTTGCACCTGCACTTCACAGATGCCAACACCTGTGCACTCACTTTCAATAAACTAACCCCTCTATGTTTTAAAATGTTGCACCTATGCAATCTACTGCCACTAATGGATCCTGCAAGTGCAAATTCTAACACACTTGTGCAGCTGCTAGACTATTTAAAGTATGTTGGAGGTACAAATCCCTGCATGGTTTGGGCATGAATATGTGCAGGGACAATTTTGCAGGTGCACAAGTATAAGCTTGGATGTCTGGTAAGAAGCCCTTAGAAAACTTGCCTCCAGTGTCTTCTAGCTGATTTTTTTCATGTGAGCTTTGTCAAAGCATCATACTCCGTTTTGCCCCTTCCAAAACTCTATGTGTACTCAGTAAGGTAAGACTTCTATCAGTCTTTCAAGTCAATATTTGAGAGATAAGGTGGGTGAGGTAATATCTTGTATTGGACAAAGAAAGCCAATATTTGTATAATAGTCAATGCAAAAGCTATTTTCCTTCTCTTGCCTTCCCTGTTTTCTTCTGGATGCAGAGACTGATCAGTGCAGGGAAGGGTCTGGAGAAAGCAAGGCCATCATGGGCCTGTCACCTTCCACAATGGCCATCAATGCTGACAGACTACAGGGGAAGGAGAAAGGGCTGATGTAACAAGCATGCTACCTCTATACGCCAGGCAGTTTAGGAAGGCACTACAGTGCCTGGAACTTCCCTTGGGGCAGTGCTGCTCTTGTGGCCTAGTGGCACAGTCTGGTCTTACATAATAGCTCTGCTCAAGCTAGCACACCAATAGCAGCGTGGATGTTGCGGCATGGGCAGTGGCCCAGGCTAGCCACCTGATCTCGGACCCAGGGTGTTGGGCAGGCTTGGGCGGCAAGCCTGAGTTGCTGCCTCTGCTGCAACATCCCTGTTGCTATTTTTAGCGCATTAGCTCGAGAGGAGCTAGTGCAAGTTTGTCTACCCAGGCTGGGAGGCATGTTCCCAGCTGCAGTGGAGATGCTACCATAATAAATAATTAATAATGACTATGACATTTTTGCTACATCACTGTCTGGATATTTTGTAAATGGGATTTATTAGCTAAATTATAACCTGTGCTGATCTTCTTTCATATATATCACATTAGCCACACATAACAAGCAAGAACGGAATTGGCAAGTATGTTGCACAAATAGAGTCAGATGACCCACTACTGATCAGTCATAATGAAAAGCTTGTCCACTTGAACACTGAGAATCTCAGACATTGGCTTGGCTGAGGAGCACAGCCTGCAAAACCATTTGCAAAACCTTTTAGACCTTTTGTTTTTTTTCCTCGGTATCCTACAACACTCATAAATACTGAAAGATTATAAAAGAAGAGAGCCCTTGAGGCCATAGCAACTTCTCAGAAAGAAAATACACTTTAAGGGAATAACCCATCCAAAGAGAAAAGAAAATCCAGCCCCAATTAAGCAAAGCGTTTAAGCACGTTCATTTAAACATGTTCGTGTATCACACTGATTTCAACAGAACTTGAATGCTCTGATGAATCATGACCTCAATGAACTGCATTACTCAGAAAGGATTACAGATCAGTAAGCATCCTAGTGGTAGGGTGGGAATGGCCAGTAGGGATGGCAAGGAGGACATATTTTCATGGCTATGGTTTTCTGTCCCTACACATGCTGCATCTTGATTCATTTCTCCTGCTTTTAAACAAACTTTATTATTAATCATTGTTCTAATGCACAGGTCAAAGAAATGCAAGATTTTGACCTTCATAAGCCAACAATGGACAATTCAACAAGGACTTGGCGCTGAATAACCAAATGGCCAAACTTCCATTCCATGTGCTTTGAAAGCACCTCTTCTGGCTATTCCTTGCTCTGTGTGTGTGTGTGTGTGTGTGTGTGTGTGTGTGAGATTTTATAGGTCAAGTTCCTGCTGATAAGCAGATAATGCACAGCTTTAATGTGCTCTGACTCTAGACATGTTTCTAGTCTTGCCAGATTGTTTGGCTGATGAATGCAGACAAATACGTGCCAGTTCCTCAAACTTAAATCCTGACAATGCGGAATCATTACTGGTCGGACCTGATCCTCTCAGACATAATGGTGAGCCTCTGTTGGCTTTGACAGTATCTTCCTAATTGCCTCCTCTCTTGTTAAGAGCTTAAGGTTTATTCTTAACTCAGAGTTTTCATTAGAGAGTAATTTAGAGTTCTTTCTACATCAGCATTGTTAATTTATAAAGCTCTTCACGCCCTTTGTTCGGCATGTAAGTCCATAAATGGTTTACTCCATGGATACAAACATATCCCCTCCTTGATGCAACTCCTCCTATTCGAGGTAATTGAAGCTCCATAAGTGTATCAGAAGGAGGCTGCCCTCTGAGTCAATACCAGACCCCGGGGTTGGTCTCTTAAGATGGGGGCTCCTTGCTTTCCCCACATACACTTTCACCTGCAAGTCAGAACAGTATTGTTATTGAGCCGAACAATACTGTTTTATTTCCATATGTAAAAAACAGATAAAAGACAGAACGCTTACCCAAGGCACTTGCTGCTCTTGGTACTAGCTGATTTTCAGAAAACGCTGAGCAGCCACCCTCTGAAAGTCAGGCACCTACCTGGTGTCTCTGGTGTTGGGCACTGAAAAATAGAGGCACCCAAAAATCACTAGCCATTCTTGGCCACTATTCTTATAGTTCACAATTCCCTCGGTTTCACCTAACCCCCTAACCAACAACAACCAGCAAAAAATAGACACGGAACGATGTCCCCCTCCCTTGCTTCTCACCGCTCAAAACCTTCATACGTTTCTCCCTTCTTGAAAAGCCAGAGAGACTAGATGGGCTATTTGGCAGGGCTCTCACAACGAATGCTTTGCTAGCATCCCCCATCCAGTGTCCCCTATACTGAGGAAGTTCCAGCTTGAGTAGACCCATTCACTACAATTCTGACAGGATGGTAAAGGGCGAGACAGTCTGTATGTCTACATTAGAGCTGGGAGGTATCAATTCCAGCTCAAGGAGCCATACCTGCACTAGCTCTGATTGAGCCAGCCTGCTAAAGACAGCAGTGTAGCTGAAGCAGCATGAGGGATGGGAAAGGCTCGCCATCCCGAGTACAGTCCTGTCTGAGACCATAAGTAGTTACTTGGGGTGGCTAGCACCGCTGGAGCTACACCGCTTCTTTTTAGCAGGCTAGCTCGATCAAGGCTAGTGCAGGTATGTCTCCTCAAGCTGGTATTTACACCTTCCAGCTCCAGTGTAGACGCTCTTAGAGAGGAGATACTTTCTACCTATAAGGATAGTTGAGCACTGGAACAAGTTACCTAGGAAGGTTGTGAAGTCCCCGACCTTGGAGGTTTTTGAGAACAGGTTAAACAAGCACCTGTCCAGGATAGTCTAGGTATACGTAATCCTGCCTCAGCATGGAGGAGAGGGGAGGACTAAATGAGCTCTCGCGCTCCCTTCCAGCCTTACATTGCTATGATCCCAAGCATATAAGTCAAAATTTACACCTTAATGTGTACCAATTTACATTTGAAACTGGTTCAATCAAAACAATCCAGGCACCAGTTTTTAAATCAGTTAGAATTCTGTGGGAAATTTCCCCAGATCACTGCTTTGCGTGTAATCAGTGAGTACTTTAGCTTGCTACTTTTTATTCTTGTTTGTCCTGTAAAGCCATTGTCTTTTCTACTGGGGGTGATGTGGAAAGAACTCAGTTTGACTCAGATTCTAGGCTATCTCCAGAGTGAGCAGATAAACCACTCCCTACCCATCATCTTTTTACTTGAAACCTGAGCACATTTGTCCTGAAATCATAGAATATCAGGGTTGGAAGGGACCTCAGGAGATCATCTAGTCCAACCTCCTGGTCAGAACCAATCCCCAGGCAGATTTTTGTCCCAAATCCCTAAATGACCCCCTCAAGGATTGAACTCACAACCCTGGGTTTAGCAGGCCAATGTTCAAACCACTGAGCTATCCCTCCCCAAATGCTGGAGAGGTGATGTAGTACATGGAACCTCACAACGCCACACGTAGAGTCACTTTTCAGAGACAAGCAACATTGTAAGATGGCCACTAGAGTGGGGTGAGATTTTTTATAAAACTTTTTTTCAATCAGAAAATGATTCAGCAAAGCTGAAATGTCACAGGAAATTACTGGTTTCAACAAATTTCTCAACAAATTTTTTTACAAAAACTTTGGAAGTTGTCCAAATGTTTCATGTTGACATTTTCAAAATTACTTTTCATTTAGAAATTTAGTAATTTTTGTTAAATGGTCAAAATCTAATGAAATGTTTCAAAGTTATCAAAAATGAAATGTCTCAATTGACCCAAACCATTTTTTTGTTTGTTTATAAGCTTTTGAGATTTTTGACCCAGTTCAGGATGGGATTTTTTTTTTAATCTAGAAATGTTTACAAAATGAGAAACCTGTTTCCTACCCAGCTCTAATGGCCACTTTCTTCTGGATGCACTACCAGCCTGGCAAAAACAAAATACACTTCCTTACTTAAGGAAAGACCATGCCAGAAGCACGCAAATGTGCATATAATCAAATAGGTTTAAAAAAAACAGACAAAAAGAAGATGTGGGAAAGTATCTATCAAAAGCAATTAAAAACAAACAGACTGGATAACATCATAAAGGTACTAAAGGTAGAGTTCTCATGGGCTTTAAAATACAGGTGCAACATAGAACATAAATTCTTCAGCCAAAAAGACAAACTAGAGTCACGTGGAGTATGAGACTGAATAAAAGGAGCAGCCACAAGATGGCACTGTTCCATATGAAAACAGCTCACTTCAAAATGGTTTTGTTAGATTCAAATCCTCATTTTTCCATTGCCTTAAACCTTGTAGAGTCTTTTATAGCTATGCAAGTAGATGTAAAACATTACGTTACAGCTCTTCATGCACCGTGACAGTGGTGTAAATGATTAAACGAGGTGCATGGTCCTGGGGAAATCAGGCCATTAGTTTCTTAATCCATTAATCTATTGAGCCCCTGATCTCCCCTCATACTCATGCTTTATGAGACGGTTATTCAAAAGTAGCGGTTAAAATTCCAGGCAAAAAACTCTGATCATTATTCTCCATTTCCATGCACCTTGTATAGCCATTTACACCAATGCAACTTGAGTGTAATGCACTATCAAATCAGAAAACCACGGCCCTAATGGAGGCTAGGGGAGGCTAAGGCTCCCCAAACCTCATGCCACCGAGGTGGGAGTCAGTGGCAGATTTGGGGGCCACTTGAAAAATCTCCCCCACTATGGCTGCGGCGGGGGCACAGAGCTTTTCCGGTCTTGGGGCTGCAGTGGGGGAGGAAGAGGTGGAGTGAGGGCAGAACAGGGCCGGGGCTGTGGATGGAACAGGGGCGGGGGGAAGAGGTGGAACCATGAATGGGGCCACAGGTGGAATGGGGGAGGGACTCTGGGCTTGGAGCTCCAGCCAGGGCAGAGAGCTTCACTGCAGTCCCAGCTGAGCTCTCAGCCCCCTCCTCAGCCGGGGCCACAGGGGTGTGTGCTGGGAGCAGCGAGCTGGGGCAGGGACTCAGCTGGAAGAGGCAGGGCAGGGGGCTAGTATCCCCAAGGAGAAGCTTCTCCTGCCACCCATGGTTACACTCACTTTGCACACATTCTGCTTGGCATAAGTATCTATAGAAGGGGCAAAGCAACAGAGAATCAGGTTCTCTGCCTTCAAATTTTAGCTCATACAAACACGATGAGTTTGTGTGCAAATGGCAATTTTAATCCTAGACAAAGGCTATGTCTACACTAGAGTCCTTACAGTGGCACAGCTGTACCGATGCAGCTACGCTGCTGTAAGATTTCGTGTGTAGCTGCTCTGTGCCAATGGCAAAAAGCTCTCCTGGTGACATAATTAAACCACCCACAAAGAGCGGCAGCAGCTATGTGGGTGGGAAAAACTCTCTCACCGATTTAGTGCTAGGCACACTGCCACTTATGCTGGCGAAATTTACGTTGCTCAGCAGTGTGTATTTTTCACACCCAAGTGACATAATTTTGCTGACATAAGTGGCAGTGTAGCATGGCTTTAGATGCAGAATTGGGCAAATGTATATGCCATGATGAGGCCCCTTTGAGAACAATGTTACTTAGATGATAAGTTCTTTGGGCCAGATACTCTCATTTTGTTGTGTTTGTACAGTGCCTATCACAACGGGCTCTTACACACACATGACTAGGGCTCTTACACACTATGGTAATACTTATATGCTGTCTTTTGTCCAAAAGGATCTTAAAACATATGTAATGTTGCACTCTATATGATTTTATGAAAATATGCTAATAAGTTTGAATATAATGTAACTGAAATATGCTTCATGCAAAATGTCTCTTGTAAGGTATCATTACAAAGCTTATAATCTACTGAGTGTGGTCATCCTATTTGTATAAATGTAGCACTCTTGTATCTAAAACTAGAAATATGAAATATAACTCTGAGGATCTATTGTAATTATGCAAAGTGTGGGCTATTAATGGTGGTTTGGAATCTTGATGGCTCCCATCAACCAGGACAATTGACTGCAGATGGCTTGGTTTTACTTGTAAGTCTTCCTGTATATGTGTGTGCTGGCAAGTGGGTAATGAAGTCTTACAGTGACATGTGATCACGTCACTTGAACTGGAATCCATCTTTAACCTGGTGCTTTTCCATTTAGAAGGGAGGAGTGGGAACCCAGAGGGACAAAGAATTCCCGCCTTATGCAAAAGATAGATAAGTGGGTGAAAGAGAGCAAAGAGGGCGGCCATCATGAGAAATCCCCTAGCTACCACCTGAGCTGGAACAAGGGCTGTACCAGGGGAAAGAATTGTGCCCAGACTAGGAAGGAGTCCAGTCTGTGAAAGAAACTTATTAAAACATCTCTGTGGAAGAAAAACTCCGTTCTCAGGTTGGAAGCAACAAAACTGGAGACAGCTTTATCCCTGCTTCCACATCTCTGAGGGTGAGATTTTATCTGTATTTAGTTTTATTACTGTCTTAGGCTTAGATTTGTGCGTTTTATTTTATTTTGCTTGGTAATTCACTTTGTTCTGTCGGTTACTACTTAGAACCACTTAAATCCTACTTTCTGCATTTAATAAAAATCACTTTTTACTTATTAATTAACCCAACGTATGCATTAACACCTGGGGGGGGGCGCAAACAGTTGTGCATATCTCTCTCTCAGTGTATAGAGGGCGAACAATTGATGAGTTTACCCTGTATAAGCTTTATACAGGGTAAAACAGATTTATTTGGGGTTTACATGGTGACTGTTTAACAGCTGACAGCAACACTCCTCCTTCACTTCTGAACTGCTGCAACTACCATACCTAAGTTAAATAATACAAAATAATTGTAGGTAGGCAGAATGTAATGACCTATATAGTAGTTTGGCCAGGACACCATCTTATCAAAAGTGCCAAGGAGTCTGAAATGATGAATGGTCAGGACCTTGGGTTTACAGCTCACTTGAAGGATGCACCTCCAGAAGGGGTTACCTTACAACTATGCATGGGCTTTTGTTCAGTACTCATTCCACAGAAGAATGCCACCCACTGGTGGCAATTATTCCACTCCCTGCAGCACCTTTGATTTATCTTTGTAGGATCAGTAGGGTCTCTGAGCCAAGCACTGACCAGTTATCTTGATAGCTATCAAGATCCCAGCTGATGGTGATATTTCTACTTTGTCACGTTCTAGCCTTCTTTTTCTTTTACCATAAAAATATTCCAGCCCAGACCATCAGGATGGCTGCAGAGTACACAATACAGCTCGGGAGGAGGTAAAAGTGATCTAAGGGCTGCTCTAAGCTACAGTGGCTGCCAATAACCCCAATATTATAGCAGCCAAGGATCGGCAGGGCATAGACTGTGCCCCCTGTCTTGATGGCACTGGAGAGTCTCCCTTCACTGCAATGGTCCTCCTGTGACCAGCTACACCTACTTTCAGTCCAGCATGTGACAGCAGTGTGGTGCAAAGTGTACTGCACATTATGATCTGACCCTCCCACTTAAATGGCTGGTTCTGCTCTGGAAAACAAGCAAGTAGCAATGGTGCATTCTTGCTCAATAGAGTCACATTCAACTCTGCTCCCTTCTTTGACTAAGGTTCACATTCCACTCTAGTTGTAAGCAACAATCATTCACTTTGACTCTGCTGTAATCACTTCACTACCTTTATGGCTTAGTGTGAATCATAATTCACTTCAAATTGCACACAAATATCGCAGAGCAAAATCTGGCCCTAATGGAAGTTACTACTGGTTTTATTACTTGAGTTCACACTGCAGCACCGATTCAGCTCTGGGAGAGAGAACTGGATTGTATTTGGTTTGTGCATCATCAACAGCATAATCTTCTTCTATTGGTAACAATGCATTAGCCGGAAAGAATCCAGCGTGACTTCCAGATCCCTGGCTGAGTTTGCCAGGCTGTGGTGATTTGATCAGGAATCACAGAAGCACCAATGCCACCCATCTGCATCAACAGGTGGGGGAAATTGATGGGGTCAGTGGTGAAAGGGGGATAGTCCCAGTAGCAAGGGAGGGAGGTACTTGGCAAGGGACAATAGGTAACTCCTCTCATAAATCTCTGGCACTCACTGGCCAATGAGGAAGAGGGATGCTGATTGGCCAGCATTCCCCAACTCCCAGAATTTAGCCCAGTGCAGGGGCCATGTGGAACCTGCTCCTTTCCAGTGCAGTTAAGAGAATAAAATGAATGGTTCCCAGAAGCAAAAATCCTGGGAATTTGGTGATGGGCCTTGGGCTCACATGATAGGGTGAGACCTTGTGGCCTTTGCAGGCCGAGGTCAGATCTTGTGGCCCTCGTGGGCCGAGGTCCTCACCACGCTGCGCCCTCTATCCCTCACAGCAGGGAGGGTGCTAGGATTCAAAGAGAACTGAGGAGGAGGCGGCTGTGGAGGGCCTACCACATGCTATGGGTGGGTTATATGGCAAGGAGCCCTGTAACCCTCACATTGGAACACATTAAATGCTTGGTATAGGAGAGTGTGGGTGATCAGCGGGTAGTGCCCCTTCCTTGTGCAAAAAGTTGCGGCCTGCTAATTAATTCCATGCAAGTTTCTGTCCTCATTTTGTCGCCATGCCCATGTCAATTAACATGGAACTCACCATACCATTTTGACAGATTCACTCTTTAGAACTGTACTTTGAAAAGAAAAGGCTGTTCATGGCAGGCCACTTCTCTCCTTGTTCCTTTAGCCTCCATGGTTAAATAAATATGTTGGCTAATTATGACTAGCAATCAGACAGAAAAACACAGGGAAGGAATTACAGCGCAATTTTGCTAAGCAACGAGCTATTTTTTAGAAAAGTGCAAAAAAATAATTTTTTTTTTTACCTTCCTGCACAACAAAAGGTAAATAACATTCCCAAGTTAACCTTTGAAGGAATGAACCTAATAAGACAATGGAAGAATACAGTTTCTGTGCTCCTAGCCAAACATATATTCTGACACAATGGGGCCCTTTTAAATTAATACTTCCTGCATGTACAAAAACAGACTTTCTGAGCACCTTAGTTATATATTGAACAGGTTTCCACTCTGTGTTGCAGAAGCTTATTGGTTTGGAGACCTATATTGTTTAATTTCAAATGGGTCCGTTCTATTTACAGAAGGAAAGGAAATGCCCCTGTTTTTTCCCCCAGCAGGATACCTCAAGATTCTCTCTTCCACTACCTCTTCTTAGTCCCATCCATGCTGTACAGTGCACTTTGGCTTTGCAATCAGTTAAGTCAGACAGGCCCAGGACCAATTATCAGTTACTGAAGTTGTTATGAGGAAATTGTTTACATGGGGAAAACTCACCCTGGGCTTGTGAAGTGACCTAAACATAACGTTCTCCTCTCTGGGTGCTGGATGATTTACCTAGGCTGCAGTCACAGCTTCTATTTCATTGTAGATATACCCAGAGTGACTGGAAAGAAGTATTTATGTGACACTAGATTTTGGCTCTGAAAATGGATTCCCCACCCCCCCACTGAGGGGGACCGCAACCAATGGGAGCTGCAGGGGCGGCACCTGTGGGTGTGAGAGCAGCATGCGGGACCTCCCTGGCCCACCATGCGCCTAAGGACCTGGTGGCCACCTCCTGGGAGCTGCGGTAAGGAGCTCCCTACTGCACCCCAACCCCCTGCTCCAGCCCAGAGTCCCCTCCCACACTCAAACTCACTCCCAGATCCCGCACCCTGCAACCCCCCTCATACCCCAACTCCCTGCCCCAGCCCAGAGTGCCTCCTGCAACCCAAACCCCTCATCCCCATCCCCACCCCAGAACCCACACTCCCAGCTGGAGCCCTCAGCCCCCCTGCACCCCGACCCTGTGCCCCAGCCTGGAACCCTCTCCCACACTCTGAACCCTCATTTCTGGTCCCACCTGGAACCCGCATCCCCAGTCCAGAGCCCATACCCCCCCGCCACATCCCAAACCCCTGCCCCAGCCCAGAGCCCCCTCTCATATCCCAAACCCCTTGTCCCTGGCCTCACCCCAGAGCCTGCACCCCCAGCCAGAACCCTCACCCCCTCCCACACCCCAACCTCTTGCCCCAGCCGGGTGAAACTGAGTGAGGGTGGGGGTGTGCGAGCGATGGTGGGGGTGGAATGAGTGAGGGACGGGACCTTGGAAAAGGGGTGGGGCAGGGGTGTTCAGTTTTGTGCAGTTAGAAAGTTGGCAACCCTAATGGTATCCAACAGCTGAGATGGAAACATGAAAATGGCCCACTTAGCATGCAAATTTATTATCAGTCACTTGAGAAGCATTTTTGGAGAAGAGAATATTAAAATTCTACGTGTTCAGTCCTGCAAGGTGCTAAGCACCCTTGAGTGGGGCATGAGGCACTCTGCAGAACTGAGCCCTAAATGGACATAAAGAATGGCAAACATTCTAAAGCTGACTTACAGCAGTTCTGCCAAAGGAAGCACCTTACAGAGAGTGGTTAATTATGTAGTTAAAGGTAATAAACATCCCATTATATAATAAGTCCAGAGGCTTTAATCAAAGATCCTGACTGTAAAGTTAAGCAGCATCCACGGGATGCTGCTGGGGGAGGGGGCATGTCTGAGTAATTCTCTCCCCCTCCCCATCAAATTAGAATACATTTTAAAAATGTAGGCCAAGAATCGGCCCTAAAAGCATTGGCAGAGTATTTTACACCCTGATTCAAACATTTTCTGTTCCAAATCCTGTCACCACACCTATTTTTATATGTGCTCGGAGAGAAATAGCACTGAGCTTCAACTGGAAAGGTGCTGATATTGCAATGCTTAGGGTACATCTACCCTGCAAAAATACCCATGGTAGCGAGTCTCAGAGCCCAGGTCAACTGACTCGGGCTTGTGGGGCTCATGCTGCAAGGCTAAAAATAGCAGTGCAGACATTCCTAGTGGGGCTGGAGCTCAGGCTCTGAAACCCAGCGAGGGAGGCAGGTCTCAGAGCACAGGCTCCAGCCCCACTGGGAAGGTCCTGCAGTCTGAGGCCCACAAGCCTGAGACAGTAGACCTGGGCTCCGAGACTTGCTTCCGCGGGTTGTTTTTTTGCATGGTGGACATACCCTCAGTTTCAAAGCACCACTGTCCCCTATAGAGAATGGTAGATTCGCTGGTCTGCTTTTGCTGCTTTGCACACTCTGGCAATGCCAAGCAGCTGCAAACCCATCTTAACTGGTTGGTTGGCATTGCTGGAGCCACTCAGAGAGGCTGCTGAATGACACAGAATTTAACTTAATGAGTGTTTTTCCTTTGACTTCAAAGGAAGCAGAATCCAGCTTCTAATAAGGATCAATTATTTTTTATTGTGGAAGAACCTAGAGGTCTTAACCAAGCTGAGGTCTCATCGTGCTGGGCACTGTACAAACATATAGTAAATTACAGTCTCAGCTCCAATTCTGCCAAGACTTCTGCATGTGCTGAACTTTACACACACTGTGTCGACTACTATATGCTGGGCTTGCATATTATAGATCTATATATTGGTGTAAATCACACACACATATAAAAATCAGTATATATTAAGCATGTAGTAGTTATCCAGCCTAAATTGGCCTATGCTTTTTATAAAACCTTGCTCATTTATGCTAAGTATCCCATAACCCCTTTCATTCAGCAAAAGCTTACTTCAGTTAAGTAGATAGGAAAACTTGTCAGGATGAGGACACACAAGTATTTTACCATAGCAACAGGTAGGGAGTTATTCTCACAGGCCAGTACTGGAACATCCTAGGAAAAGGACAAGATATATGATTGTTCTACCCTGGTACAAACCTAGGCGGTACCTGCACAGGTCAGTACCTGGAATGCAAGTATCCAAAACAAAGCCAAGGAAAGGAACAGAACAACAAGTTAAGGAACTGGGACAACTGATGGGTTGGATTCTAGTGACACGTAAAGAGATGTGTAACTTGTAAAATCATTCTATAAATACTGCCAGCTGAAATATGTAACTTTGGGAGCACACCTGCTGTGAATGTAATATCACACAAGACAGCTTCCCAGAGGCTGGTATCATATTGAACCTTTTTCCTGTTCTATGCTATTATTGGCTTAGAGCAATAAACCTGACTGATATTGGTTATTTAGTCTCCTGAATAGATTTCATAACCCAGTGTGGTCAAACAATTGACTATACAACTTATCAACCATCCTACAGAAGTCAATGGAACTGCTTCCAGCACCCAAAGTTACGCACGTGCATGTCTTTGCTGCATCAGGCCTAAACAGATGAGGCATAAAGGATGGGTTAAACAAACAAATGGGTGGCCAGAGTGGGAGAGCAGGTAACAAGAATAATAGGCTGTTTTAGCATAGACTAGCTGCATGCCCAGTTTTAGCACAGACTACCTGCATGCCCTCCTGCCTACCTGTTAACTAATGACTAATCCCCTTTTCCATATTAATCTCCAACACAGAAATGCCACTGTCAATGCACAGCAGTTCCCTCTGCATTGTGTAAAAAAGGATAACAAACAAGACCTCAGTGCCCTCCCTTAACCAAAATCCAGTGGGGACAAAAATAGACCTGCCCTTTCCCTAGACATCAAAAACAAGCACAGCAGAACTTGTTTGCTTCATTGTGCAAAAAATAATCCAACTGCTCTCACATCTTGGCCTTTGCACACTTGAGTGAATCCTAACCAGGTGTACAGCACTTTAATGAAGCTGATCAAACCAGCCATCTGACTAGACCGGAATGAAACGTGACGAACATTTTTGTTTTAAAAATAAAAATGATTCTTGCACCCTTATTTCTCAATGTCTTTGTCAGAATCAGAACTAACATCACCTGCTGCTTCCTGCCCACTTTTTCTTGGCCACAGCTTATTATCTTGTATGTGTTTAACAAAGCAAAAGTCTAATTACTTCTTTTTGGCCAGCTCTCAGGGTCTCTACTCCATTTTTCTGCTCCTTGACCCCTCTAGTGCTTTTGATACTGTCGACTGTCCTCTCCTCTTAGACATCTTATTCCCAATGGGTTTTCACGCTACCATCCTCTCCTATCTCTGACTGTTGTTTCAGACTCTCTCTTTACGGGGCCTCCTTTGCTACTGTTGGTGGGAGGTACCCCTGGGCTCAGCTTGGCTCCCTGCTCTTCTCTCCTTACACCCTCTCTCTGGGCAATTTCATCTATTCCTATGGCTTCAGCTGTCACCAATATGCTGATGATTCACAAATCCACCTCTCCAACCCTGTCCTGGCACCTCCCATCCAGTCCAACAGTGACCTTCTGACAGCTCCTTGATGTCTTGTCATCAGCTTAACCGGAACATGGCTGAAACTACACTCCTTACTTTCCACCTTCTCCGACACTGTTGACAACACCACTTTGCTCCCTGTTACTCACCACCCATAATGTGGGGGTGAGTTTTAATTTCTTCCTCTTCCTTGCTTCATACATCCAGGCCATTTGCAAATTTTGATGATGCTTTTTCCAAGATCTCCAAGATCTCTTCTTTGCTTTCCATCTCCATAGCTAAATCCCCCCATTATATCCCACCTTCACTACTGCATGGCTACCCAAACATGCACATCGCCCACTCACCCCTAGGGGTGTCATCTTTCTAATGGCTGGTGACCCAAAGCCCCACCCCCTGCTCTTCCCCATGGTCCTGCCTCCTGCTCCACCTCTTCCTCCCAGGTAAAGAAAACCAGACATCAGGGCTTGTCAAATGGCACCCGGACACACAAGCTGAAACCCAGACTATCTGGGTGAAAACCGGATGGGTAGCAATCCTCCTTCCCCTCCCCCCACACCAATAAGTCCAAAGGAATGCTATAGGAAAACCATTATGTTCCGATTTGTAAATAAATCCCACATTTAGTTTGGGGGAGGGGAGAGAAGACAGTGTGAGGCGTAAGTGGGGGAGGGGGTGATCTGTGAAGGGGAATTTTCAGGGAGAAGAAGAAATCAAAGGAATGGGTTCCCCCACACCATAAGTAACTTCAGTAACAGCTCCCCAGATATCAAAGCCAGCCTTGTTTGTGCCCCAAAGAACAAGAATGGCAAAAGAGACGTGCACACTGTGACTCCCGTTGACTTCAGTGGGACTCATGTGAATAACTGCTCACTAATGTGAATAGGATGGTCCCAGTCTAGACTGTACGCTCTTCAGGACAGGGCCCTGTCTCCTATCTCCTGCAAAGCACTTAGCACTATATAATAAATAATACTGCATTTATTGCTGGTGGCATTTCTGTTTGTTATAGAATTATCCCCAGGCCATCCAAACACTAAACCAGTAAGGCCGCCTGAACCAAGCCTCAAAAGCACAGACAGTTGCATATTGGATACAATTATTTAACAGGACAGCAGGAGAGACAAATTTCCTTTCCTTCCTCAGCCTTTACCACTCAAATAAGGTTGGAACATGAGGGCTAGGGGATTAATCTGTGCATGGGCTGAGTTAGCTCAGTCTCCTACACTCATAATTAAATTCAGCCTGGGTTTGCATCAGCATAATGCCACAGCAGCAGTAAATCCACTAGGGGAGAAGGCTGTGGTGATAAAAAGCCTCTCTCCTCACTTGGGGTGACCAAGATAGTGGGCAGAGCTAGCCAGGGAGTTGACATAGGTAGGGCCGCTGGGGATGCACTGGTTCAGTACATCTATTTGCCAGCCCCTGACCGGGTGTGTGTGTCTTAGGCAGAGGCCAGACTTAAAGCTCTCCTTTCTGCAAGTGGAAAACTCTGAGGCAGGGACACTGGGTATAATCTCCTGCCCTCCATTAGGATGAATCCGTCCTAGGATGTCTGAGGCAAGGAGGGCAGACAGAAGTGTCATTTACTGCTCCATGTGCCAGCATTCTCCTTGAGAGGAGATGGCCTTCTTAGGGCCAGGTTATCAAACTACCAGTGACATAGTTCATATAGTTTCCTTCTGTTGTTCAGCCTCCTTTTGTCTTTCCATTGCTGTGACCATTCCTGCAGCCTTACACCGTCTCCATTCCTGGCACCTGCTGCCACAAGCATAAAGAACAGTCTTCTAGCACAGTGGTTCTCAAACTGCGTATTGCAACCCAGTACTGGGTTAAAAAAACTGCCAATAACCAGTACTGGGTTGCAGAATGGAAGGCACTGGGTCGCTGTGACTCTGGTCAGCACCGCTGACCGGGCCGTTAAAAGTCCCATCGCCGGTGCTGCCTGGCTAAGGCAGGCTAGTCCCTACCTGTTCCGACATCCTGCTGTGCCCCGGAAGTGGCCAGCAGCAAGTTCGGCTCCTAGGTGGGGGGGGCGCCCATTGGGGCCAATGGGAGCGGTGGGGCGTGCTTATGGGCGAGAGCCATGTGGAACCACTTGCGCCCCTCTGCCTAGAAACTGGACCTGCTGCTGGCTGCTTCCGGGGCGCAGCACAGTCCGTGGTGCCAGGACAGGCAGGAAGCCTGCCTTAGCACCCCCGCTGCGCCACTAACCAGGAGTCGCTTGAGGCAAGCCCATGCCCCAATCCCCTACCCCAGCCCTGAGTGCCCCCCCAAACCCACAGCCCCCTCTGCACCCCAAACCTCTCATCCCTGGCTCCACGCCAGAGCCTGAACTCCCAGCCCAGAGCCCTGACCCCCCTGCACCCAACCCCCCTGCCCCAGCCCAGAGCCTCCTTCATGCCCTGAACCCCTCATTCCCAGCCCCAGCCCGCAGCCCTCACCCCAACCCTCTGCCCCAGCCCTGAGCCCCTCCCACACCCCAAACCCCTCATCCCCAGCTCCGCTGGGTCGCGGGCATCAATTTTCTTCAACTGGGTCGCCTGAAAAAAAAGTTTGAAAACCACTGTTCTAGCAGGCTTCAGCCTTCACTAAGTGGCACCAATTTCTGCTGCCTCAAGCTAACAGGTGCTAATATCCTCACCTGATCCTTCACTCCTTACTCCCTGATTGGAACAAAAATTAGTTACCATGAAAAGTAACAAATCACCTTCCCCTTGCTGAGGCTACGTAGATATAGACTGGTATTTTTTCCATTTAGATGAGAAGAAAACTGACCACAACAATCTAATAAGCTAGGGCCATCTTGAAACAATAAAACAATTCCAGTTTATGTTTCCTGTTTTCAGTGCTGTCATTGTTACATAAACACTCTGGGCAGTGCAATAAAAAAAAACAACACACCACATACATAGGTGGATAAAACCGAGCCACAGTAAAACAAATAGCAGTGAATGGAACACTAGGATCTTTAACTCTGATCCTCCTGCCGCTGGATAGAACCAGTGGCAAATACAGTATTCTCCATTTAACTCTGGTTTTAACTCGTGTGCAGGTTATTTGCTTATCTTTCAAAGTGAGGCACCAAGCCAGACTTACAACCATTCTTGGCCCAGCTGTGTGCTCCTTTTTGCACAACTCAAAGAAGTCCAGACAAAACATTGCTCTAGCTTTGTTTTCAGTTCCCAGCATGGACTTTAGCAACGTTTGTTTTCTCCTTGAGATTTAATCATCCAACAGGATGTGTGTTTTCGTCTGAAAATAAGACATTGTCACTAAAGAGGTTTTTCAGATGCATGTTGTAGGAGGCGGACTGCGACTCAGCAGAACTATTAGTTTCTGACCACTTATAGGATGTGGATTCTTTCCCAGTTTCATGTAAAGCTGCTTTTCTTTAACCCACACTATACAGGAGCTCAGTACTCAGCCCCAAAACTGAATACACTCTGCACTGGCAGGAGATCAACTAGATAACCTACCGAGTCCCATTTCTGATTTCTATGAGACTTTGATTCTATGAAGATAGCAGAACAGCAATAGGTGGCAATTTATCACCTCATCTGCACCTGGGAACTTCTCTTTGACAGTATGATACATGGGTTAAAATTAAATAGGCTAAACTCTCTGCACCCAAACACACCCAAACTTTGGGGAAGTTCAGCTCCAGATCCAAAGTTTGCAGTTTGGGTCTATGCTGTAGACGGCAACAGAACTGTAACGTCCTTGCTCTTTATTTACAGCACCTCTACCTTTCTAACTCCAGGAGTCACTTTAATTGCAGTGTAAGCACACCCTCTGAAAACAGAGGCTCACGGCTGGCCCGTGCCAGTTGGCTTCAGTTCGCTGGGCTGTTTAATTGTGGTGTAGACATTCTGGCTTAGACTGCAGCCCAAGCTCTGAGACTCTCCCACGTCACAGGGTACTAGAGCCGGGCTCCAGACTAAGCCCGAACATCTGCGCCACAATTAAACAGCCCTATTGCCAGAGTCTGCTGGCATGGGCCAGCAGTGGGTTTTTAATTGCAGTCTAGACATACCCAGAGTTTCTGAAGCCTGGTACAGAGGTGATAAACACATGGAAGTTTTACATTTGTTCTCTTTCATTTTCCTTATTCTAAAATAAATAGCAAAAACTTCAGCTTTAAGTGGCTTGTGTGTACAGAAACAAGTTCCAGAGCTACGTTAAACATAGCGATTTAAGGACTGATTTGCACAGCTTATCAGTCATCAACATCTATTTCTTTCTGAGCCAACACTTGCTTTCCTGGCATCGGGATTTCAATCTAGCCCAGTCATTCTCTTCTTACTGATGGTTAGGGCTGTGAAATCTTGCTCCCAGCGTCACAGGGTTAAAAAACTGCCAATAACTAACTGGCAGTTACAGTTTAACTTCTTGCCACCTACAGTTACACAAACAAAACCCCAGCAGCTATGGACAGCGTTTCAGAAATTGTGGATTTTGTTTAGATTTTATGCAGCCAGCTTAGCCAGCACCTTCCAGGAAAAAAAGGCTTGACTTCTGCCAAGCAAGTCCTGTTCTTGCTTCATTAACTTCTAAAACATGTTTTTAACTGCTGTGCAGTTTGAGAAATCATATTTTTCTCAAACCTGCAGCATTTTAAAATACCCTTCTGGTAAACTGTTTGGTCAGCCAGTTCATTGGAATAATCATTGCAGATTCAGCATAGGACTGATATTCATAAACAGAAGCCTGGATTCAGTAGCCTTTTCAAGCTGCGTTCAATTGGAGGCTCTTATGCATCTGTGCTAGACTACTAAGCATCAGTGAAGAACAATTATCATTGCTCAGCACATAGGTTAAGTATAGAATAATATTAGTGAGTTTCCTTTACTGCACATCTCTCCTGCATCTACAGGAAGTAAAGCTAATAATTGGCAAGACATGTAGGTATTTGTAATTCGCTTGCCGTAAAAAGCACTATGCAGCCAACAACATCTTCTTGTGGACTGCCTTGACCCTGACTTTTAGGAAAGCTGTTGGCCAGATGCCTAGACTCATGTGCACCCACATGGCTCAGAAGCCAAACAAATTGAGAGAGTTGCATTTTCCCAGCTGCATTATGAACTCACTGAATGTCTGGCCAAAACAATAAAAATGACCCAGGCAAGCCAGCAGAGGAAAGGGAGTTGCTTCAGCTGAACTTTGTTTTTTATTTTCATTAAGAATCAAGAAACACCTCTAAGTAAAAATGTAGGAAACAAATTTCCAAGGGTTAGGGGCATATTCTCTCCCAGATGAACACACCTAACTCCCATGCTTAGTGACAGGAATGGTGTGCAGTTAGCTGAAATATACCCTCTGGATACAAAAGCCCAAATAAATTGGCTTTGTACTAAGAACTCTGTAGAATGCAGGGGAGGATGTAATCCTCAACCAGGCCATGGGCAGCCCTTCCACTGCACCGATGAGCTGTAACCCATTGGTAGGGTCCCTAGATACTGGATTCATATGTGAAAAAAACCAGTGGTCTCGCCCTCATCTGTCCCCAATGCTTCCCTCTATGCCAGTATCGTGGGAGCCAATGTGAAGTTGTTTCCTCTGTGTGTAGGGTACCATAAGGGTATCATGGCATGGAGGGCCATGTGTGAGCCTTCTAGTTATGTGTATTTGTCACCCATGTGGTATAGCACAACTGGAATCTGCAATTTAGAGATAAAGGGTGAAATTCTCGCGCCATGGGATGTGAAGGAGCTTCAATATAAATGAGAATAGGCTCAGTCTTTAACTTCAGAGAGGCAAAATGATCAAACGACCTGAGCACGGAACTGGGAGCCAGGAACTGCTGAGCTCTGATCCATGGTTGTGTCATTGACTCCCTGTAACCTTGGGCAAGTCACTTAACTCTCTGTGCCTCAGTTCCCCCAAAGTGGGGATCACTGACAGAGGCTACCACGGGGTTGTGTTTTGCCACCCACAAAGCCATTATCCTCACCTCATCTAGATTCCACCTGAGGGCTGACTTCTAGCAAGAGACAAGTTCATCAGCTTATCCATTTCCTGTGTCTCTCTCTGGAGTGATCTGCTCAGAGGCATGGAGAGAAGGGCCACTGGAACGGAAACAACAAAAGAATCAGCGTGGGAGAAAAAGAAGTAGGCAGGATCCTGAAGGGAGGGTTGTTTGTGTGTTATCTTCAAAACCCCCACAGATGAATAACTTCCACCACAGCTATAATTTAGCAAGACATGTGCCAGTCACGGCCCTGATAACTGTGATTGGGTGTTACAACGCCAACATCCTTCTTTGTCTGAAAGCTCTTCAGAGCAGGGGCTGCATCTGCCTCTGGGTTTGGAACACACAGCATACCGTGGGCACTACCACAATCCGGATAAATAATAACTGAAGCCAGCATCTCTGCTGAGCCTGATGGCCACTCTCTCTATGGCAGGTGCTGCCCACTTTGTGCCCCTGGTTGAGTGGGCACTTTATGCAACCCCTCTTGGGTGCAGATTTTCCACCACTAGGTACCTTGCTCCCTGATTTCCACTGGCGGAAAATCTGGCCTTTAACATTAAAGGCTCTTTTACTCTTTGAGTTGCTGTACAAAAACCTATATTTGCCCTGGTTATTTTGCAGCATTGCTCGTGTCTGAGTTCTGAAATGAAAGGAAGAGGTTCAGACCTGCTTCTTTGTGCAGAGTTCTGTCCCCAGTGCCCTTTGCAAGTGAGAGTGGAGGACAGCTGGGAGACAAGAATCTCATACTGCCAACTGGCAAGGGGTGGCAGAAATCTCACAAGTCTGGTGTGTACATTCTAGTTCACCACAGAATGTCATGTGAGTCTCAAATGACAGACAGTCATTAATAGCATTGTGAAATGTATGTAGAGGGTGTAAGGAATTACATATATATACACACTGAAAAGATGTTCTTAAAGTCTGTATCAAGGTATTACTCACCAGCAAAGGTGAAAACCAGGTTTTCCTCCAGACTGGACGGAAGAAATGTATACCTCTGTTGGTTGTAAATTAAGCACTGTAAGCTAACAATGGATGCCTGGTTCCATCATAACAAAGAGATGTGAAGTCAACAGAGAAGGAGCGCACAAAACAAAACCAAAACACAATTCCCAAGGAAGTTATCCTGTCTAGGATATTTCTAGAAGGCACAGAATACACCTTGATAGGAAGTAAATGGACAGAGTATTTATATTCATGAAACAGCATCTCAGCCAACCTCGGTTGAAAACACTGAAGAAGACTGTGGGCGAGATAAACTTCTTTAGGTAGAAAGTGTATTTTGATTTTGTTTTATATGTAGCCACTCGTTTCCACTGTGCTTACTCTCTACCTCCTGAATGTCTAGTCTTTAATAATAAATGTATTATCTAAGTGCTGTTGCTGAGCTGAATCCTACAAGCTGGTGTGCACACAGTTCCTTTGGGAACAGCAGCTCCGTATTTCTGGGAATGCTCAGGGAATAAGGGGCTGGACACTACAGGGAATGCTTAGGGAGACACGGGGCTGGTGAGTGACATTCATTGACCTAGAAAGAGGGAGCAAGGCCTGTGAGGCAGGGCTTGTGCTGCCATAGGCTGGTTGTTTTAGGAAGCTGAGTCACAGTAGGCACAGACAAGACTCCTTCATGCTAAGGGCAAGTAATAGCAAGGTGCTTCCCAACCCTGGATACCCCTGGGGAGCATCACAACAGCTGCCTCTGCACCTGTTTTTCTGTGGAATGTGCTCTCTCATCAAAATGAGACACCCACGTTGAAAGCCTGTTGGACTCTAGCTGCTTTCATGGCAGTGACAGACACTCCGCAATGCTATTACAGTCGAACCCATTTATGTCGACCTCGGTTAACTTGCCAATCCTATTAACTCGAGGTTTTAGAAGTGGAACCGCCAAACTCCCTCTTTATCTTATGGGCTTCTCATCTGTTATGTCGATTTGCCCAACCCTAATATCTCGAGCCCGGCTCCCCGCGTCCCCAGCCACCCGCTCCCTGGCTCTCCAGCCGCGCGGTTCCCCAGCCGCCCGCTCCCCGCGTCCCCAGCCGCCCGCCCACCCCCGCATACCCGGTCCCTGCCCGTCCCCGCCCGCCCGGCCCCGCATACCCGGTCCCTGCCCGTCCCTGCCAGCCCGTCCCCGCATACCTGGTCCCCGCTTTGCCTGCCGCCTGCCCGCCCGGCTCCCCGCTTTGCCGCCCGCCCCTCCGCCGCCCGCCCGCCCGGCCCCGCATACCCGGTCCCTGCCCGTCCCCGCCCGTCCCCGCCCCACATACCTGGTC
Source organism: Mauremys mutica (assembly GCF_020497125.1). Classification (NCBI taxonomy): domain Eukaryota; kingdom Metazoa; phylum Chordata; order Testudines; family Geoemydidae; genus Mauremys; species Mauremys mutica. Next base: position 19,481,165 of record NC_059079.1, read on the forward strand.
CCGGCTTCTCCTGCCGCCCGCCCGCCGGCTCCGCTTCCCCGCCCGCCGGTCCCCGCTTCCCCGCCCCCGCATACCCGGTCCCTGCCTGTCCCCCCCCGCCCGGCCCGCAGACCGGCTCCCTGCCCGTCCCCGCCCGCCCCCGCCCCCCCTACCCGGTCCCGGCTACTCCTGCCGCCCGCCCGCTGGCTCCGCTTCCCCGCCCGCCGGTCCCCGCTTCCCCGCCCCGCATACCCGGTCCCTGCCCGTCCCCGCCCCACATACCTGGTCCCGGCTTCTCCTGCCGCCCGCCCGCCGGCTCCGCTTCCCCGCCCGCCGGTCCCCGCTTCCCCGCCCCCGCATACCTGGTCCCTGCCTGTCCCCGCCCGCCCGCCCGGCCCGCATACCTGGTCCCTGCCCGTCCCCGCCCGTCCCCGCCCCACATACCTGGTCCCGGCTTCTCCTGCCGCCCGCCCGCCGGCTCCGGTTCGGAGCCGTCCGGTGCCCGCTTCCCCGCCCCGCATACCCGGTCCCTGCCCGTCCCCGCCCGTCCCCGCCCCACATACCTGGTCCCGGCTTCTCCTGCCGCCCGCCCGCCGGCTCCGCTTCCCCGCCCGCCCGTCCCCGCTTCCCGCCCCCGCATACCCGGTCCCTGCCTGTCCCCGCCCCCCAGCCCGGCCCGCATACCAGGTCCCTGCCCGTCCCGCCCGTCCACGCCCCACATACCTGGTCCCGTCTTCTCCTGCCGCCCGCCCGCCGGCTCCGCTTCCCCGCCCGCCGGTCCCCGCTTCCCCGCCCCGCATACCCGGTCCCTGCCTGTCCCCGCCCGCCCGCCCGGCCCGCATACCTGGTCCCTGCCCGTCCCCGCCCCACATACCTGGTCCCGGCTTCGCCTGCCGCCCGCCCGCCGGCTCCGCTTCCCCGCCCGTCCGTCCGTCCGTCCGCCCGGCTCCGCTTTGCCGGATCCAGCCACGTGCAGGCAGCGCGGTAAGGGGGCAGGGAGGGGGTGGGGGGGTGGATAGGGGTTTATCTCGATCATTGGTTATCTCGATGGCTTTTGGCAAACCCCTAGGCCGTCGAGATAACAGGGTTTAACTGTATATGCAGATTGCACCAGAGAACAGAAGGGAAGGCTGTAGAATTATTTCTGAACTTGGGGACATAGTGTCAGAGGGCAGTTCAGTGACTAACACTGTAAATATTCTCTTGAGAAGGGCAGATCCTGAGCCCCAGCTCTCACACAGCACGGGTGCTCCAGTTACCAGGCCTCTCTCACACTGCCACTTTACAGCGCTGAAACTTGCTGCACTCAGAGAGGTGTTTTTTCACACCCCTGAGTGAGAAAGTTGCAGCACTGTAAAGTGCCAGTGTAGACAAGGCCTTCTAGTGAATGTAGCACTTGTGAAAGGTGCTGGATGGATATCCCTGGAGAGGAAAGTCTTCTCCAAACTCATACAACAAAGGCAGAGTCAAGAGTAGCACATTGGCAATGTGTGTGTCACCCACCCTTTACTGGCTGGTCCGCTAGAGGACAACAGCTTACCATTACTAGCTAATGGAGTTGCTCCTTCAGCTCAAGCAGCATCTGTAGCAGGATTTTGGGTGTTTTTTATGAGTTTTGTGTAGATGCCCATGCAGTGTTGTTATATCAGCAACACTGCTATTTACTTCACTACTGATTCTTAGGCCTCGTCTACACTACCTGCCAGATCGGCGGGTAGTAATCGATCTATCGGGGATCGATTTATCGCATCTCGTCTAGATGCGATAAATCGATCCCCGAATTGATGCCCATTCTCCACCTCGGCAGGAGGACTAAGCAGAGTTGAAGGGGGAGCTGCAGCAGTCGACTTGCCGCCGTGAGGACAGCCAGGTAAGTCAAACTAAGATACTTTGACTTCAGCTATGCGAACAGTGTAGCTGAAGTTGCATAGCTTAGATCGATTCCCCCCCAGTGTAGACCAGCCCTTGGTGTGTTAATTCAGGAAGGTCACAGGAACTTGCGCTACGTGGAAAATGAAATAACTGAGAGGATTGTAAGGGGTCTGTGCAATCTGCTGGCTAGTGTTCACTTTTCAATGTGAATCACCAGAGTGGTTCTCTCGCAGATTTAATGGGAAATTAAAATTACAATCCAGAGTCTGAGACAAACCTGAAAGTTTTGCTATGTTTGCCTGCCAGAGAGCCTGCTAACTGGTGCAGACAACATACTTCTGTACATTGTTGACCAAGGAACCAAATCCAGGGCCTTTACATAGCAACAACATGACAGAGGGGAAAGCTCAGTGAAGCAGACTAAAGATTCTAATAAAGTCAACAACAGCAGGCAGCTGGTGACAGATTTCCACAGCAGGAAGGAGGTAATGCAAATGACAGTAGGGTAGAGAAGAGATCGGACCCTAAGATGGAAACTGGGCCAAATGAGCACGTCAGCAAGGGACTGAATAAATGTGGAGCAGCCGGAATGCAGGCAGCCTCTGTGTCCTCTTGTGTAAGAAGAAAAGAAATGCTGCTTTTAAAAAAAATTAAATAAATACCGGTAAAGGACATTCAACTCTGGAATAAATGTATAGTTACTTTTCACTGAGTAAAGAACTAAAAGTTACCTTTCCCCTCAGCCCCCAGTTTCAGATCAGACATTCATATACAAAAAATAAAAGGACTTTTCTAGTGTTAAAAACTTCTCTCAATAACTGGATGTGTCTCTCTCTACCCTCCAGATGGGTGGATAATGAAGAGTTTCCTCTTTTTTCTGTGAGCAAATTGTCATGACTTTCCTCAAATTTATTTGCTGTTTGAGATTTACTGAATGCTCTCAAACAATTTTTCCTTCATAGAGTGCTTGCTGTGAGTGCTCAATGTTTAAGCATCTGATTGAGCACATAGGTCCAAGTGCATCCCTCCTACCCCCTGACTGGAAGAGCTTCACTTTAAGGGCTGGATTGTGATGTTAAGCACAGTTCTGAGCAAGGGATGTGGTGTATGGAGCTACTCATGGGGGCAGCATAGAGGGGAATTGTTGCTCAAGGCTCAAGTCCATCCTGCTCTGCATCTCCCTTGTGCAGGTGTGTGTATTGGGGTAGGGACAGGTGGGGTAGACATTTGCTGCTGGCCTATAACAGCAAGTTACAACACCTCATGTGCTGGCTCAGCTACACTGGCCAAGCCCACCTGGTCTGAGAGAAGTCAGTGAGCACATACTCCCTGTTTACCACTGCATGCCTGCAGCCAACCCCCATATAGCCAGCACACAGCGGTAAGGAGGGTTCTTACTCTCCTGCACAGGTGTGTAGTCCAGCTTGCAATCTAGCCCTTAGAATCAGTGTGAATGCTCCCAATTACAAGTTCAAAATATGCTTCCTGTGACTATTCTGGAAATCACTTAAGATCTGTTGCCTCTTACCAGTAACTACCATTGCTAGAGTAATCAGAGAAAGTGATTTCAGAAGAGGCACAATCAAAGCGACTGTGTTTAAAAAGGCAAACAAATAATCCCTCAAACTTTTGCAGTATTTTCCCTGCTCTAATATATGCAGGGCACAGGATACATTTAACCCAGCAGGATTCGGCCCTTCTCCCTCACAGATATTTATGCTGTGATGCACCTACTTCATTTAGCATTGTATTTTTCTGGTTCTAAAACTAAACAACAAGCCATTGTGACCTCAATTCAGGAAAGCACCTAAGCACGTGTTTAAGTGCTTTGCTGAATAAGAGCTTCTCTTGGGTACTTCTAGAAACATAGAATGATACAGGATTCAAAACACAGTTAGCATATAGCAATGCATAAATTCTTAACATTGTTCTTATTCTTTGCTTCAGCTCATTTCCAATTAGAAAATTCATGAACAAGTAGATCCTGGGAGCAAAGTCAGACACTGTATCTGTAACGTGGGCTCCAGCCAGTTAACTGCACTAGTTAACACATTTAGTGCATGGGCCACATAATTTGTATGTGGTGGAGCTGTCTGAATCACTGAAAATAAAGTTAGCCTCCTCCTGCATAATAGATTCAAACAATTTCAAAAACAGCTGGGCAGGCTTGCTTAGTTGTTCCACCAAACCCTAATTTGTTAACTATGAGGAAGCAAGTTGACTCTGCTTGATTTATTCTTGTTTATTTGACACAAGCACAGCTCAAATTCCCACTTACAGGATTTGATTTTTGGCCTCATTCCCAAAAAGCCCAAGAGAGGTGAATTGTGTTCTTACATGCAGGGTGTGGGGTAATATTTTAGCTTGACCGGTGGAGAATTATCTGCTCCTAAATCAGGAGGGATTTCTCTCTCTCTTTTTTTTTAAGTCTGTTACATTTCTTAATTATAATTTGTGTCCATTTCTCTGTTAGTATTGCTAATGCACCCCCACCATAGTCTGTGTGCTTTTGTCCACAATCGAAGGGTTTCTGAAAAATACGACAGATATATAGCTGTATCTCTGGGTGAAGAGCATCATTTTGCAAGTATAAACAAGAGAGCAAAATATACAATACACATTTTGCAAAATGTGTTATTTGGTATTTTACTGGAATAAATTCTAATTAAAGGTCAGTAACTTTGCTGTCAGACTGACCCAATCTCATATTAGGAGTTATACATGTATAGGGTCACTATCTCAGATGTCACAATAGTGCCTGCGACCACTGTATTTAAACACTACACTCTGCAACTGAGGGGACTCTTAAGCAAATAATTACAATTAAACCCAGATCCATCTTTTAAAAAAAAAATCCTAAAGTTAGATGTTTGAATGGGGGATTTTTGTTCAGGCTTGTAAAAGGGCATATCTACCCTCTAGCACCCCCTACTGGCTCTGAGGAGACCAACTTCAGTTTCCCCTTCTCTCAGGGCTCCTTAATAAATTCCATACAGGCCCTCTCATAGCTACCACACCCCAGGCCTGGGGCTGGTTTAATAGCATAAGTTAAAAACAATCCTGAAGTCCTAAAATAAAGTCCATGACCACAACACAAGAGTTCATACCTAGCTCTAGCATTTTCAGCCAGTCCTAGAGCTCTTCTTTCCAAGTCTGCTCCTCACTAAGCAACCATTTCCTGCCCCTCCTCACTGGGCCTCAGCCTTCTTCATCTCTTTCTCACTGTCTGAGAGAGGTCAGCAGGCAAACCCCCTCTACTGCTCTTGTGGTTACCACTCAGGATCTCCTTGCTGCCCTGCAGCTCTGCCACAGCTTCCCTTGCAGCACCCTCCCTTGAGAGAGACCAGCATATAGACATCTTCTCTTTGCTAGTATCTCCCCCTTACAAGGCCCAGGTGCCTGCCCAGCTGGACAGTGTGCAATCTGTCACAGATGCACTGGACCCTTCTCTGTCTTAAATGGGCCTGACAAGGCTTAGCTGATGAGGATTGAAAATCTCTCCTCGCTGAGTCAAAAGCTGAATCTGGTTATGGTCAGCAGAGATTGAAAGCCTTAGCTGCCAGCTATGGTGAGCTACGTGAAATGAGTTGGTGGTTTCAGTCTGGTTCCTAGTGGCTGTAATAACATGCAGGTTTTGAAGCCAGAGATTGAAAGGGCAAGTAGAATGAATCACCATAGAGACAGCATGGCCTAGGCCGGGGGTTCTCAACCTTTTTCCTTCTGAATGCCCCCCAAACATATTATAAAAACTCCATGGCCCACATGTGCCACAACTGTTTTTTCTGTGTATAAAAGTCAGAGCCGGTGTTAGGGGGTAGCAAACAGGGCAACTGCCTGGGGCCCCACACAACAGGGGGCCCCCATGAAGCTACATTGGTCAGGCTTTGACTTCAACCCCAGGTGGCAGGGCTCAGGGCCTCAGGCTTTAGACTCATGCAGTGGGGCTTCGGCTTTCTACTCTGGGCCCCAGTGAGTCTAACACCGGCCCTGCTTAGCGGCCTCCCCAGAGGGCCCCAGACCCCTGGTTGAGAACCACTGGCCTAGGCCCTAGCATCTGAGCATTGTGATAGGGCCAGGAATTCGGCAGTTCTAATACTAGCTCTCACATGTGCCCTGTGTCACCTACAAGCTCAACATTCACAGAATTTACTCATTTACTGAAACTTTTCTATGCATCAATATAGTCAAAACTTGCTGATCTGAAGACTGAACCCTGGTTAAATAAAACAAAAACTGGAAGCTGAAGCTAGACAAATTCAGACTACAAATAAGGTATACATTTGTAATGGTGGGGGTCAGGCCCAGATTTAGGGGAAGGTGACCAACTGACATCCTGGGCTTGGGTGGGGGGGTGAACCAGCTTGAGGTGATGTTTTTTGTTGTTAGTGACAAAAGGCAAAATAGAATATTTGAAATAAAATGTTTCAGGTATTCTGTATGTGGATTTATTTTTCACTAACCTCCTAGAATGTTCTGGACCTTTGTAGAATCTCATGGAACCTTCCAGACTTTCTGAGAACTGCATTTTCCTCAAACTTCTTAGACTGTTGTCTGTCATGCCCTCACAGGTATATAAAGGGAAGAGCATCACCAGTCAGTCTTATATGACAGGGATAAATCATGTGTGCAAATCGTGCATCAAAGTCGTTAAATGGGCTACAAATACAAAAAAAAAGGTATTCAAAAGTTTAACAAATGGGAGGGGTGCCAAAGATGCACCTCACCTGGGGTGCCATTTGATCTAGGGCCAGCCCTGGTGGGGGTAATTAACCAGTGGAATAAATTATCTAGGTACATGGTGGATTCTCCGTCACTTGAAGTCTTTAAATCAAGACTGGATATCTTTCCAAAAGATGTGCAATAGCTCAAACTGAAATGATGGGCTTGATACATAAACTACTGGGTGGGTTGTATGGTCTGTGTTATGCAGGAAGTCAGACTGTGACGCTAAAACTCTGTTATCTTAAGATATGGTGTAAAAGTGGAGGATGGCATGGGGATGGGATGGGGATCTCCATGACACAGGTGATCAGAAAGAGAGAACCTCCATGCGTCTGGGCATGCATGACTAACCCTTGTCACTATATGGACATAGTCAGCTGAAAACCACTTGGCTGGCTGAAAACTTTTCATGTACTAGTATTACTGGTAACATCTATAGGAGGGGTGGCCAAACTTACTGACCCTCCAAGCCACATATGATCATCTTCAGTTCGAGAAGCTGGGGTGCACCTGCCGGAGCTCAGTGCTTGAGCCCCGTGGGAGGCATCTGATGGGGCTCAGGGCTTCAGCCTCACTCCTGCTGAAGCCCCTATCCCTGGCAGGCACACCCTGCGGTGCTGAAGCCTTAGACCCCTCTCCCCGCTGGGCAGAAGCCCCTACCCCATCACCCTGCAGCAAGGCAGAGGTCCCAAGCTCCCCCCCCCGCCCCCACACCAGTCTGGTAGGTGGAGAATGGGGAAGAGGCTCGTGGAGCTGCACTTTAACAGTAAAAGAGCTGCATGTGGCTCAGGAGCCGCAGTTTGGCCACCCCTGCTCTATAGTTTCCAATAACAGAGAGATTAAAGGGGGAAATGTCTCTGTATTTTCAGTTTGTTTACATTATGCATTTGACAGTACATTGTGTATAGGAGTTTCCCCATTCCGTTCCCGTTTTCCCCTGTTCTTTGTATGGGTCTTTCACACAGCAATAAAGGAGAAAAAACATAAACAAAGATAAGAAAGTGAGATTGTGAAACCAGAAACTTTGGCAGGGGGACTCAGGGACTGGAGTAATTCCTGAAACTGCTCTGAATCTCCTCTTTAAACTCACTAGATTTCAAGCTGATGACGATGTCCCTTCAAATTCTCTGGGCCAAATTCAGAGGTGAGTCAAAAGGCTAGACTTCATACAGAGTTATAGCAGTTTAACCAAAGGTGTGGTTTTAAACCGATTTAATCAAAAAACTGTGCAAATACTCTAATTTTGGTTTAAACCAGGTTTATTTCAGTTAAACCGAAACAAGAGTGTGCAAGCAGCCTTTTGCAATGACATAACGAATCTGGATTTAGGCTTTGTTAACACTATGAGCTAGGGTGTTCCTAGCTCTCACTGAGCTAATGCAAGTATCAATAGCAGGTTAGCTGGGGTAGCGTTGGTAACGGCAGCAGAGGCATGGCAGATCTGTGCCCAGTATAAACCTGCCTGAAATCGGTGGGTTTGTGCTCAGCACGGCTGAGCTGCGCTTTCGTTGCCAATGCCTGTGCAACCGCTCTACACTGCTGAGCTAGCAGGGGTCTGTGTACAGGAGCAGGGGAATCACACCTCTAGCTTGTAGTGTAAACATTGCCCTAGTTAGCAACTTTCACCTAGAGATAAGACCTAAGCTGATGTAACTTACATCTTCTTCTGGACCCACCGTATCATGTGAGTTATACCAGCTTAGGCCTTGTCTACACTGCAGAGTTTTGTTGGCAGAAGGCAGCTTCTGGCAGGAAACCAGTGGAGTGCAGTACACACTGCAATATCATTTGTGGTGACAAAACTCTTCAGTTTTGGCAACAAAATAAAACTGCCTCGACGAGAGACATAGGGCTTTTTGCACAAAAGTTTTGTGAACAAAGTGCCAGTGTAGACGCTGCCGTTCCTTATGTCAACATAACTGGTCTCCCCCATATCCCACAATGCCCGCTGTGCTCACTTTTTTGAACTCAGCTGCTCTGCAGGCATGCACCCTCCTCTTTCAAAGCTCCAGGAAGCTTTGACATTCCTCAGCACAGAGAGCTCACAGAGCTGCTCAGGATGCCGCTCCCGGTAGCTGAGAAGGTTGTGGGCGAACTGGAGACAATCACAGACCCACAGGCAGGCAGGTAGAGCAGGCTGCTGCTGATGCAGAGTGGAGGGAAGAAGAGACTGCTGTGCAGAGCCGGGGGCTGATGTAGGGGGTGTCCTTCTCCCCATAGGCGCCAGCTTCTAAATTTACCCGGCTCCCACTCCAACCCTTCCCCCAAGGCCCCACCCCAACCCTGCCTCTTCCCACCCCCACTTGGCCCCATCTCTTCCTGCCCCCTTCCCCAAGCACACCCCATCCCTGCTCCCCCCTCCCTCCCAGCGCCTCCTGCACGCCAGGGAACAGCTGTTCTGCGGTGTGAAGGAGGCACTGGGAGGGAGGGGGAGGAGTTGATGGGCAGGGGCCACCAGCAGGTGGGAGTGAGGGGAACTTGGTTGCAGGTGGGTGCTAAGCACCTGCTAATTTGCCCATGCTGCTCCCCGCCCCCCAAAGATTGGTTGTTCAGGTTGCTATCTGAAAAAGAGACAGCACACTAACACACTCACTCTTCCCCAACACCCCCCCCCCTGTTTCTGTCTCTCCCCCCAACACATACACAAACACCCTTTCACACACACTCCCTCTTCTCCTCCCCCACATACACTGCAGTTGAAAAGCAGCTGGCAATCTAGTAGGATGCCTATGGATAGATGGGATTGAGCAACCTCCATCATGTGACTCTGTACCTGCTCCATGAGGCATTGCAAACCCTTCCCTAAGCACCCTGCGACCAGTTGCACAGTGGGATAGCTACCGCAGTGTACTGCTTTCTGTGTCGATGCCAGAGCTGCTAGTGTGGATCCGCTCTGAGGATAATGTGGACATGCAATAGTGGTTTAATTTAAACGCTTTAATTAAAGCACCATAACTTTTGTCGACAAAACTCTGCAGTGTAGCCAAGGTCCTAGATTCTGTTAGGCTGAGAGGGCCAAATTCACAGCAAATGAGTGTGAATCTAAGGGAGAATTAGTAGGTCTCATTTACAAGCATGAAGGGACTAGAAAAAGGCAAAAAGTTACCCCAGCTCAGAGCTGCCTCTCAATCTGTCTCTGTGTGTCTCAGTTTCTCATCCATACAACAGGGATGTTAATACTGACTTACCCACCTGACATGGGTGTTATGAGGATTAATTTATTCATGCTTGGCAAAGGGCTAATTATTGCTATTAGATTTTCAATGGAGTGGTCCTTCCAGGTCAGTTCTGAGTCACATTGGTGGGGCAGAGTGAGGAAGTTTGCATTCCTGCTCGCCGTGCAGTACGTGCACCTCTGGGTACACATAAGACTCGTGACTCCAGTGTAGTCCTTTCCTGGGAATTAAATTAACTGAAAACAGAAGAGCCCTCACTTGGCTACTAAAGGAGCATTAACATCAGCAGTGAGTCGAATGCAGAGCCATGAAACACTGCAAACCCGCCCTCATCCTGGCAGACTTCAGCAAATCATCACCTGAAGACTTGGCCTGTGCACCAGGGTGCACAGAGGAGCTCCTCTACAAGGGGCATGTGTGGAGAAATACTTGAGCAGATGCATCTCAGGCTAATTGCAGTTTCTTGACAGAGCTATCAGGGAGACCCATAAAGAGGGAATTACAAGCATCAACCTGGCAAATTATGAAAGTAGGGATTAAAGCTCAGAGTTTGTGTGAGAGAGAAACGCCTTCAGCACTTTTTGGCAGGTGATGAAAGGCAGATTTAGTGACAGCTGCCAGATGAGAATCAAGGGCCAACTGAGTCCATATGGATCTCTAGCTTGTTGGCAAGCTCTGAATCTTCTAATGTATCGTGGTGGGAGTAATGGGGGAGCCTGACTCAGACAGCACTTCAGGACAGTCAGGATCACACCAGCTTTATCTGACTTTAGCAAGAACCAATTTTGAAACACTCCATCCTGACCAGCTGATGTTAACACAGCACTGAGCCTACCCTTCCCCCATTCCCTTAGCCACTTTTACAAGATAAATCTATAGGCAGGTCACAAAGCAGAGGAATCCCAGAATAACTGAGCCAGCTGAAAGACATTTAAAGGGAAATTGATTAAATCAGGTAATGACAGTACCTCATAGGCCCTCCATGCGTTCACAGGGGTGAAAGAACCCAACGATCTAGTGCATCAAGTGCATCATTTTCTGTTCTGTGGGAAATCCTGACATTTCAAGATTGGTCCAAATCAGAATAAAACAACTAAAATTTCAAATTTCCTGCACAATGGCATTTCAGACAAATTTTGTTTCTGAAATATCAAAATGACCTTATCTAAACATTTCCTTTTGATGGGGTCAAAGCACTTCACTTTGAGTTAGAATAGCCTAAAATAGAAAAATCGAAAGAATAAAGTAAAAACAAAACTCTTTGATCTTATCAAAATAAAATGGTTTGCCATTATCAAAGCAAAACATTCTGATAATTTTTCATCAAAAGTTTCCGTTAACTCAATATGTTGCTGTAAAATGTTTTGATTTTGTGGAATCAGCATTTTCTGAAATGTTCCACTGGAAAATTTTCAACCAGCTCTAGTCATCCCTAATAATACAAAGAATATAAAGAATGACAAGATGAAATCACTTATTTGCTGTGGCAGTATTAACAGCCCCGTATCAGTCTGTCTTTATGCTATGTCTACTTCTAAAACTAAGTGGGAATTTTCATACGAGCAAAGGTAGATGGGATGCATTGCTACGCCTTTCCCTAAAACCTTGCTCATAAATCAGCAGGTCTGAAAGGATCTTAGTCGATATAAGAGAGGATAAGGGAGAGAGGTCTTTTCAGCAAAACAAATAGTGCATCTAACTACACAAAGAGATGCCACACTCTTCAAGGGGAAATGAATTATCCTGGCCAATATTTGACCCAGGATTAAAAATAATTGAGTAAGCAACGAGGCTGATCATGGTCCATTTGACAGAGGGCAAGGGTGCATCTGGTTTACCACTTTAAGTAAATCTGTTTTGGAAATCAACTCGAAAGTTACCCCAAGTTCTAGCCAGCAACCTCAGCATGAGAGGGGACCCTGATTCTGAAAATGCCAGGGTAGGGCTATAGTGGAGAAGGATGAATCTGTGTCATTGTCAGAGCTTTTTTGAGCTTATCAGAAAAAGGAGAATGGAGGGGAATTGCCCTGTGCATGAAAATCCTGAGAAAAGACACGTTTTTACAGCACTGCACAGGGTTTCTAATGTCCTGGCTTCAGGGGGTTACTGACACCCAGAAGAGAGAAACCGGCGTTTTGTTTTGCAGTTGACTTTAAGACAGATTTGGCTCTACAAGCAGTCACAGATGGACTTGCACTGACAGTTTGTCTGCAAAGTTTAAACCTGATCTCAATCTCGTGCAATGAAGTCTGAGATTTTAGTTGCTAGGGCTATGTAAAGATATAGTAAATTAACTGAACTTAATTCAGATCATCATCAAACAATGGTTCCACCTGTTTTGCTGTTGTCTTACCATCTGCCATCCCTCTACCTGCTGCAAAATAAGCTTTTCCCTTTCCCCATATGTGATACATATTGTTCAGTCACGTCATGTCACATCTGATACACTAAGTGCCACCTTAGAAGTGAGACAAGGACAATACAATATGCAGGCTGAGCTAAACTAGTGAAATGTGCCCACAACTTGCCCATGTCAGAAGCAATTAAAGATCCACAAATGTTGTATTTAATTACCCTTTTATATTGTGCTATGGCTGATAGTAAGAGCTGAGTATGAAACTAACAGATGCTCAAATAAATGATTCTCTGTACAGCATACAGCATAAACCTTTACCTCATTTCGCTGCATGCTTCAAGCTATGATTTTAGAGGGTTTCAGACATGCATTACACTAGATTGACTTAATGTTCTGAAATCCAAGTTGCCATTTATAGCAAGCAAAACGCAAATCTGAAAACAAACAACAAACCATATTAAACCACATTGCCAAGAAGTCTTTAATAGATTGTTCAGGGCCAGATCCTTAGCTGACGTCTGTTGAAGCTGTTTTATACCAGCGGAGGATCTGACCCTCCAGCTCTGTGTTTCTGTAGATAATGTACAATGAATGCAGGTCTTCTGGAAAAGGGAGGCTTGCTTCTTGGGGCAGCAGCTGAGAAAGCATGATCTCTGACATAGTTCTGATTATAATAAACCCTCCCCTGTAGGTCTTACAGGGTGAATGGGAACATATGGCAGCAAAAGTTCAAAGAGAAGCACTGGGCTGACTTCTGTCCTTACAGGTCAACTGTAGAATCTGAAAGCACAATCTACCACGTTACAAAAAGCCAGTACAGTTTACCAAATGCAGGAGTAAAGCCTAATAGCTAGCCAGAGACTAGCCTGATAGAAGTAGTCTGTGTTAGCTAAAGGTGGTGGATTATCTTCTCCAGCAGTCTAAGTTATAAAGTTTTCATAGAAGGTAAGCAACTAGAAGATAATAAGGTAATAAGTAACAATCAACATGATTTGTCAAGAACAAATCATGTCAAACCAACCAAATATCCTTCTTTGACAGCGTAACAAGACTTGTGCATAGGGGAAGAAGCAGTAAATGTGATATATCTTGACTTTAGTAAGGGTTTTGATACTGTCTCACATGACCTTCTCCTCAGCAAATTAGGAAAATAAAGTCTAGACAAACCTACTATAAGGTGAGTGCACAACTGGTTAGAAAACGGAAGGATAGTTATAAATGGTTCACAGTCAAGCCGGAAGGGCATAACAAGGGGGGTCCTGCAAGGATCTGTCCTGGGTCTGATTCTATTCAATATCTTTATAAATCATTTGGATAATGGAATAGAGTGTACACATATAAAGTTTTCAGATGATACCAAGCTGGGAGGGGTTGCAAGCACTTCAGAGGACAAAATGATCTTTACAACCTGAAGAAATGGTTTGAAATAAATAGGATGAAATACAATATGGACAAATGCAAAGTACTCCACTTAGAAAGGAAAAATCAAGTCCACAAATACAAAATGGGAAATGACTGCCTAGAAAGGAGAACTGCAGAAAAGTATCTGGGGGCTATATTGGATCACAAACTAAATATGAGTCAACAAGGTAATACTGTTGCAAAAAAACCCAAACATCATTCTAGGATGTATTAGTACATCTGTTATAAGCAAGACACAAGAAGTAATTTTACTGCCCTACGCAGCACTGATAAGACCTCAGCAGAAGTATTGTGTCCAGTTCCGGGCACCACACTTCAGGAAAGATGTGAACAAATTGGAGAAAGTCCAGAGGAGAGCAGCAAACCAGATTAAAGCTCTAAAAAACATAACCTACAAAGAAAGATTGAAAAAACTGAGTTTGTTAGTCTGGAGAAGAGAAGGCAGAGGGGGGACCTGATAACACTCTTCAAGTATGTGAAAGGTTATTAATAAAGACAGGGGGGATAAATTGTTCTCCTTAACAACTGATGACAGGACATGAAGCAATGGGCTTAAACTGCAGCAAGGGAGATTTAGGTTAAACATTAGGAAAAACTTCCTAACTCTAAGGATAGTTAATCACTGGAACAAATTTCCTAGGGTGGTTGTAGAATCTCCATCAATGAAAGTTTTTAAGAAAAGGTTAGACAACTAGATAATATTTAGTCCCGCCTCAGTGCGGTGAAAAAAACCCTATCGAGGTCCCTTCCAGTTCTACACCGCTATGATAGGCAAGTATCAGATAAAAAGGTGATATATAAACTAAGCTTCCAAACATGGACTAGTTAAAATAGATAAAAGGGTTGCTCTAGCATAGAGGGTGGTGGGAAGTCTCCTCACCTCCAACTGCCCAGACCACCATCTCCTTTCCATCAGAGCAAGAATTTCAATGGAAAATAATCACATGATTCTTCTACATCTCAGTAATCACCAGCAAAATGAATCCCAGCCCTTCCTGTAGGGAAATAAGTGGCAAAGGCGGTGGCAACCTATTAAAGATACAAGTATAATTCAAAGGTAAATCCAGCACCTTCCTCAAAGCCACGGGGGAAAAAACAAAACCCCAACAGGTTAGCTACGGTAGAGAGTGAAATGCAAACTTGAGCCCCAGTTCTCTGTCCAAGCTGAGCAATATTCCGTGCAGAACAAGAGGGGGAAGAGACATAGCTGGTTTTAAGCCACTTATGAATGGGGAAGTCTGAGATTGTATGCAGCCTTTTGTGTAGCTGTTCATTTGTATTTTATAGGAGTACTTCTTAGTAAGTCCAAAGGCAAAGTATACATGTAAATATTTGGTGTAATATTGCAGAACAGAAAGGGACAGTGGATTTTGGTGTGGTATTGTTATACATAACTATGTGTATAGCTATTGAGTTTAACTATTGTATATTCAGAGGTATTCAGTGCAGCAGGGTTATACACAGGTAGGGTAGGTCTGAGATTGTTATACCCAGATACATGGCTGGTTTGTGCAGCATTATGTTCAGGCTGAATTTATTCAGTGATTGATATTTTTTGAGAGATAGTACAGTGGAACTTTAGCCCTGAGGCACTGCCACTTGTTTCCTATGTGTTAGCTCTTCAAACAAGTTACAGACTGTCTGATTTAAGAAGAGATCTATTCCCTTTCCTCTTTTCATATTTCGGTTAGCTATGTTGTAATTTTCCTATGAGTCACAGTCTTTGCTGCTTCAGTTAATAACTTTTGTTGCTTTTTTATAGGTTTGGGGTGTATCTCCGGGAATGTAGCAGTGTAAGGTCAGTGGAGCTGCACTGATTTACACCAGCTGACGACTGGGCTGTGATTTTTTTTATTAATCTCTCTGGTTTGTCAAAGGTTTTATAAAGTCTGATCAAAGTGGCTGGATTTGGGGGCAGTGCTAGAAAATGTGTGTGTGGCAACTAAAGATGCCACCCAGGGCTTAAAGAGACAAGACACTGAACAAAATGGAAAGCTTCCCACAGTATTTTTTAGAAAAGTTATTTTGTTAATATTGCAGCGATTGCAAATAACTACCTGGCTTTTGGAGAGAAGCATAGCCTGAAGGGCCAAGCCTCAAGTTTGAAGTAACTAGATTCCCTAGAATGAAATGTTCACCTCCCATCAGTTCTAACATAGATCAGTTTGGTTCCATGCAGCTTGTTGTGCGGGGTCATTCAGGTCAGGTCTGACAGTGTGTATCCACCTGTGAGAATTACTATTTATTTGGGCTTATTTAAACCATACATTTAAAAAGTGCTCTGGTGCTAGGAGGAGGGCCCAACCCTAAAAACTTCTGGAATGTGCTGAGCAGCCTCAAATCCCACTGAGGTAGGGTGACCATCCGTCCCGCTTTTAATGGGACAGTCCCGTATTTAAGCCCTGTTGCAGGTGTCCCGCCTTTTTTTAATAAATGGGCAAATTCTCACATATTTTCTGCTCCCCGTGCTGGTCAGTCAGTGGTCAGTCGGCGCAGCCCAGGCCGTGTCTTGTTTGTGGCTGGCGAGCGAGTGTGGGAAGGCGGTGGCTCGTCAGTGAGAGCTCGTGGTGGCCTCAGGCCGGGTGGAGAGGTGGGAAGATGACACATCAGATAGGACGAGAGGCAGCCCCGTGTGTGAGGGGGTGGGGGTGGGTGTTACCCCTCGCCATGTGAAACCTTAAGCAAGGGTTCTCAATTGGGGTCTGAAAGTGCTTTTAGGGGGGTCACTGGGCACCAATGCTGAAACCCAGAGCCTGAGCCCCAGCGCCTCCCATGGGGCTGCAACCCTGATCCCCAGCGCCCACCGTGGGGCTGAAGCCGAAGCCACGGGGGGGTGGGGGGTTAAAACCCTGATTCCCAGTGCCTGCTGCAGGGCTGAAGCCAGAGCCGGGAGGGGGCGGAAGCAGGGGGGGGAACCGAAGCCCTGATTCCTAGTGCCCGCCATGAGGCTGAAGGCAGGAGCCGTGGGGCTGAATCTTGGATCCCTGGTGTTCTCCATGGGGCTGAAGCCCCCTGGGCCCATGGGCAGAGTTGGGGGGCATCGGGAATGTTGCCATCCCAAATGGCAGCTCCACACCCCCCACACCTCCTTCTCTCTCTTCCCTCTGGCCAGTTCAGAGGTGGGAAACTGGAGCTGGGCAGTGCAGGGCAACTGCTCCTCTGGCTGGTGTTCCCACCTCTCCTGCTGGCTGCTCCTCAGTTCCCAGCCCCCTTTTCTCATGCAGCGGGTAAGTGCCGTAGGGGTGGGGCTGGCAGAACCCTCAGGGAACAGGGACTGCTCCCTGCTCCCTGAGCTACCTCCTGCCTGCACACAGCCCCTAGCTACCCCCTCACTTCACCCTGATCTACCCCCTCTGCGCATGCAGTCCCCAGCTACCCCGCTCCCTGCACCCTGAGCTACCCCTTCCACGCACACAGCCCCCAGCTACCCCCCTCCCTGCTCCCTGAGCTACCTCCTGCCCACACACAGCCCCTAGCTACCCCCTCACTTCACCCTGAGCTACCCCCTCCGCACACACAGCCCCCAGCTACCCCGCTCCCTGCACCCTGAGCTACCCCGTCCCCGCACACAGCCCCCAGATACCCCCCTCCCTGATCCCTGAGCTACCTCCTGCCCGCACACAGCCCCTAGCTACCCCCTCACTTCACCCTGAGCTACCCCCTCCGCACACACAGCCCCCAGCTACCCCGCTCCCTGCACCCTGAGCTACCCCTTCCACACACACAGCCCCCAGATACCCCCCTCCCTGCTCCCTGAGCTACCTCCTGCCCGCACACAGCCCCTAGCTACCCCCCTCCCTGCGCTACCTCCTGCCCACACACAGCCCCTAGCTACCCCCTCACTTCACCCTCATCTACCCCCTCTGCGCATGCAGCCCCCAGCTACCCCGCTCCCTGCACCCTGAGCTACCCCTTCCACGCACACAGCCCCCAGCTACCCCCCTCCCTGATCCCTGAGCTACCTCCTGCCCGCACACAGCCCCTAGCTACCCCCTCACTTCACCCTGAGCTACCCCTTCCACGCACACAGCCCCCAGCTACCCCGCTCCCTGCACCCTGAGCTACCCCTTCCACACACACAGCCCCCAGATACCCCCCTCCCTGCTCCCTGAGCTACCTCCTGCCCGCACACAGCCCCTAGCTACCCCCTCACTTCACCCTGAGCTACCCCCTCCGCACACACAGCCCCCAGATACCCCCCTCCCTGCACCCTGAGCTACCCCTTCCGTTCACACAGCCCCCAGTTACCCCCTTCCCTGCACCCTGAGCTGTTTTCAAACTTTTTGAGCTGAGCTCCCCACCCCCTGCCCACCTTTGAGTTATAATTTTTGGTTGTCCCTCCCTCCCGTCACAACCAAGAAAGGCTGGGTGGCCTCCTGAGGTGCAGGGACGTCTCCAGACACCAGCACGTGCTTGGGGCGGCACCTTGGGACTCTGGAGTTTTTATAGCATGTTGGGGGGGCTACTGCATAGTTCGGATTGATTGCTGTTGAATACGAGCAATTTTACAAGGTGTCCCATATTCAGCATAGGGAAATATGGTTACCCTACATTGAAGCCAATGGGAGCTGAGGTGTGGCTCTCAGCACTTCACAGTTATCAGTGGTACCTTATCAGCAAGGGGCAGATATAAAGTGTAGCCAGGGTGTCCTTTGTAGAGATAGTGTTGTTATTTTAAGACTCTGTGCCATATGTAGGGACCCTGTGCTCTTCAGAGCCCAACAGATCCAAATTTATGTGCATCAGGGAGTAAAGTATTCTGAATCCAATAACTGTCTAAGACAGAGAGCATGTTCTCTAGGAGAAACATCTCAGGCGACCACCAGCCCCAAGACTCTCTGTCTAACCATCTGATTTACCACACAGTTTAGTACAGGAAGCTTCCTCCAGTTAAAACCTTTGGTGAAAAGATCACACCAGGCACATGCACGACTTACAGAACATGCAGGGCAGAGTTTAGCGGAAGATGACACAATTAATACATGTATCATTAAAAACCATGTTATAACAACGAGGAGTCCAGTGGCACCTTAAAGACTAACAGATTTATTTGGGCATAAACTTTCCTGGGTAAAAAAACCCCCACTTCTTCAGATGGGGTTTTTTACCCATGAAAGCTTATGCCCAAATAAATCTGTTAGTCTTTACGGTGCCACTGGACTCGTTTTTGTGGCTACAGACTAACATGGCTATCCCTCTGATACATGCTATAATAAAAGTTATAGACATGAGAAACATGTAGGTGCCTAAAAATAAACCCAAATGTTCCACAAAGTCACGGACAAAAGCTCCTATATTCTTTGGAGGACGATGTATGGAGAGGACATTAACCCCAGCGTTTAAATGCCTAATAAGGCCAGATGCTCAGAAAGCCATCAAGGCTGTGGGATAGGCTGCATTGTGTAATCAGGATATACAGTACTGGCTGCACACACGCCCCTTGCACCTTCTTCTACTCACTCTTGGTACTTTATTAGTATAAGTAATTTGAATTGCTGCACAATTAAAATGATAAAATAAGCAGAGGGGATATTTCTTTACCAGCTTCTTGGAGAAAAACAGACATAAACCTATTAAGTTGTGGCTGCATCTTTCGCTTCGGAGTTGCCAGCATTTTGTATTGTATTGGAAGTCCTGCAATATTTTGTACTTTGTTCTTAAAGCCCCAGCTGTTGGAGTCAGATTATGAGCCGAGTATCTCAACTTTCATTAAAAAAAGCAAAATAAGTCTCTCCCCCCCCCCCCCAGTTGTGAAGAATAACTTGAAATATGTGACTTGAGTGTACTCTAAAGGCCTAGAAACAAGATGGCAAATTAAAGAGGAGTGCAATTTTATTTTATTTTTTAAAATTCATTATTTTTAAGCTAGTGTTATGGTTTGGAGGGGGGGGCTGACTTGTGATTTTTGAGTGCTCTGGGTTGGCCCTATGGCACTTAAGAAAGTCTGATACAGAAGGAAAAATGATATCATTGGGCCAAATGCTTCTCTCAGTTATCTGAGTAGAAACCAGAGTGACATCCTCAATCCTGGTACTAAGCACATTCCAAACTAACTCAGCCTAAAACATTCCCAGTTATGCAGCGAAATGCAGCGCCCAATGCCCTCATTTTAAGCACCAACTCACCTCCGTGCCACCCATAGTTTCTATCTCACTTTTATCACAGTGAATTATTGACATAATGCTGATTCATGAAACGGATATGATAGAAAACTTTGTACCTATGCTAAATCAGAGGCACCTGAATGTAACGTCACTGAGAGCTGTACTGGCAATTGGCCAAGGGGCTAGACCTGGCTTGCATGTACATTTATCCCCAGTAGACGATTGAATGTGGGCCTTAAAATTATATGAGAATCATTTCTTTTTTCAGGGGCTGCTCACTGTGTGGCACGAAGCCTAAAGTGTGATTTCAGTCAACGAGCTCTCACTGCTCCCCTCTCAAGGAAAGTACAAGTTCAGGCCTTTCACACTTCTAATGGTGATATGACTTCACATTTTTCAAGATTTTTTTAAAACAGATCCAGCCCTGACCCCAGCTGATTGCCAACACAGATGTCACTGACTTTACCTTTGGGCACCTTCTTGCTTTAGCCAATAACAGCAACCCCCCCCCACACACCCCCGAACCTCTCCCCACTGACCCCTATGCCCAGCACCACCTGCCAAGAGACCCCTCCACTGAGTGGGGACAGGAGCGGAGTCCTGGGCAGGGGTCCAGGCAGCAGGGACCCCGGACCCTGCCGTGCAGAGCTGTGCGGCAGCCCTGACCTGCTGGACCCCGCCGCATGGGGCTGGGTGGCAGGGCAGCCAGGCAGCAGCCCAGACCCCGACCCCACAGGGCCGGCCAGCATCCCCGATGCCGACTCCAGACTCCAGCCCCGCAGGGCTGGCCAACAGCTTCAGACCTGGACCCTCAGGGGCTGTGTGGTGACCCCGGACCTCTGCTGTGTGGGGCTGGGCAGCAGCTCTGGACCCCAGACTCCCGCTGTGCAGGGCCTAGGGTGACCAGATGTTCCAATTTTATAGGGACAGTCCCGATTTTTGGGTCTTTTTCTTATATAGACTCCTATTACCCTCCACCCCCATCCTGATTTTTCACACTTGCTGTTTGGTCACCCTAGCGGGGCCTGCCGGTAGCCCCAGACCATGCTATGCGGCCTGTAGCACACAGCTGGACCACAGCTGTGCAATAATTGGACTGCATGCAGCCCAATGGGTTGAGAACCGCTGGCCTAGAGACAAAGCTTTCTGTCATTTCTACTGCATGAGTCAGCATAATCTTACGTCATTAACTTACTGTAATAAATGTGAGATAACAGATTTGGGTGGTACAGAAGTGAATTGGTCTCTAAACTGAGGAAGAGTTGTGAAATGCATTTCAGTGCATGAGTGGGAATACTTAGAGTGATTTGGTCTAATACGCACTTACACTTACTTATTTCCAGTCTATTGTTTTTCCTCCAGTTACCATCCCTTAACTAGGGAGATCAGATTTTTGAAGTGGAAAACCAGGGCAGTTGCCATGGTAGGTTGTGGGTGGAGAGACCAGTGCTCTGCCTGGACATTAAGAGGCACCTCCCCTCCAGAGCTAGCCATGTGCCCCACCTCCAGAAGAGAAACCAGGACTGTTACCTAAAGGATGAAGTGGGAGAAAACAGTCCTTACATCCCAGTGCTCCCTTTAGTCAGGGCTTCCACAGTCTCAGCCCCACCTCTTGCAGGCTTTGCTCCCTTTTTAATTTAGTCCAACCTTATTTCCTTATTGCTGTTCTGAGTTTCTGTCACCCTAAGTTCTTGGTGCTTTATCTTCTCTCTCTGTTCTCTGCTTCCTGTGCTTTCCCTCTTCCTTCAACCAGCATTACTTACACAGCTTTCCTCTTCTCTTGTACCAAGCTTCTTCTCAGTTTCCCACTTATCCTTCTCCAAGGTCTCTTTCCTTGCTCGTTCTCTTCCCACTTCTATCAGAGGGTGGTGAAAAGAGAGGGGAGACATCTTGACAGGGGAATGGGGTATCTGAAAGCAAAAAAGGAGCTGTTGGAAGGGAGAGGGGGAGGGGCAGAAATCAGAAGAGAAGTAGCTGGAGAAGGTTGGAGGCCAGAAATGGAGGCCCTAGGGTAGAGAGAGGGAATCTAAAAGTATGCCTGGAGTTCAACAATAGATGGGCTGGGCATGAGATGTGCAGGGAAGTGACCTACAGTGGAGACAGGAGACAGAAATGGAGCTGCTGTGTACCAGGCAGGAAATGATGTCAGAGTGCACAGCTGAGAAATGGCCCTCAGGAGCTCCAGAGCAGCACACAAGGCCAATGAGGCAGCCATGTCTTCCAGTACTCACTCAGAGAAACTGAGACTAACCCAACCAGCAGGGGAAGACAGGTCCCCTAAACTGGAAAATTCCCCGTAACCCAGCTCCCCCTGACTGTAACCATAATGCTGGCTAGCAAAAGGTTGGATCTGCCAGATCACCATGCTGGCCCTGACCCAGAAAAGCACATGCTTAAACATTAAGTGCTTTTGTGGATTAGTGCCAGCGCATACAGCACCTTGCAGCATTGAGCCCTCAGCGGGTATTTGTGGGCATAGACAATTTTTGGCTTACTAAGCCTATGGAGTCCTGATTTTTAGGAGTCAAGGGCCACATCCTGAGCTTGTGTAAATCCACATAGTTACTTTGACTTAAATGGAGCTATGCCAATTTATATCAGCTGAGAATCTAGCCCCTACTTTCTAGTTACAGCTGCTTCACAATCACTGTCTTATGCTACAAGTGACTGGTGACCTCTCTTCTGATGTTAATGAACACTTACAGTGGCATTCTTCAAACATATGTTAAAAATGGGTATGCCTTAATAATAGGGTGACCAGATGTCCCGATTTTATAGGAACAGTCCTGATATTTGGGTCTTTTTCTTGTATAAGCTCCTATTACTCCCCACCCCCTGTCCCAATTTTTCACATTTGCTGTCTGGTCACCTTACGTTATAATCACACTCCCAGTAATAGTGTTTTGTGTTTTCTAAGCACCTTCCATCTGATGTTCTCATACAGCTTTCACCAGCATTAATGAACCAAGTCTCACAACATCCCTTGGAGGTGTTCGGATGGGGAAACTGAGGCACTGGGAACCCCCAGCTCCCATTGCAAGCCAACAGCTACAGGGAAGTCAAGGGGAGCTGGGGGTACTTAGCACCTCTCCAAATGGAGCCATATGCATGCCAAAGTCATGCAGCAGCCAAGATGGATACAGAAACCAGGTCCCTCCCCTGCCCATGGCCTGTGACATCTGGGTGGCAGGTCACACACCCCACTACTGAAACGCTTCTCCCTTGTACAGCCGGGCAGCACCTCGCAGCACAATGCCGGAGTTCACTGAACAGCAGCTGGAAGCGACAACGTGCTGCACGCGAGCAGCTCCACTTGGCTTTTCTAACCTGCTTACTAACAACTACTATTGTCCTGGCGCTTTGCGAGCACTAAGCCCTGGCAACAGCTTTGCCCGGCAGCCCCCTCCCCCACACAAAGGGGGGGGGGGGGAAATGTGCACCGACCAGAAAAACAGCTGAAGCAGCCCGCAGAGGCTGCAGCGATGATCGACAGCGCCCTGCCACCGCAGACCCCGCCTCCCAACCCATTTGCCCCGCCAATCGGCAGCCGCGGAGCCCGCTGTCGTCCCGCGCCCGGCTTCCCAGCCCCCAGCCTTCCACCGGCGGGGCCCGGGCAAAAGGGGCGAGCGGGCCGCGAAACCACATTTGCATGGCCCAATGGGGCGGCCGCATGCAAATGAGGAAGGAGACGGTTGGCTGGATGTGGGCAGGATAACCCCGGCCGAGGCCGCCTTTGTCCCTCAGAGGCTGCGGCGCTGCTGGCGGGTGTAGCCGGCGCGGCGGGGGCAGGGGCTGCAGCTGGGGGGGCGCGAGTTCGTGTGAGGGTCGGGCTGGGCACGCTCCGGCGCCCCCCGCGGCTGCACGATGACGCTGGAGGAGCTGGCTGGAGAGCAGCAGGCGATGGGCAGGTACCGCGGGGCGGGGGGCTGCTCGCGGCGGGGTGGCCGCGCTGCCTGTCACGATCGCAGCGCCGGGGGGACGCGGGGATGCCGGAGGGGGGCGGGCGGGCGCCGCGCGGACTCTGCCCGGGGCTGGCTGACGGGAGCCGCGGCTTGTTCTTGCTGCTCTCAGGATGGAGGCGCCGGGGAGCGCGCTGGAGGAAGTTCTCAGCAAAGCCCTGACTCAGAGGAGCGTCACCGTCGGGGTCTACGAGGCTGCCAAGCTGCTCAACGTGTAAGTGAGGGGGCCGGGGGCCCCCGCCTGCCTTCTGCTGTTGTCTGGTAATCCCCCCCCCCCGGGCACAGCCGGCTGCCAGTCCGTGCGCCGTGCTGGGGGGGGGGGCGGCTAACCGCCTCACACGCCTGGTGTGCGGGGAGCACACCTGTGTGTGCGCGTGTGCAGCCGGGCCGGGCCGGGGGTGTGTGAGCACATCTGTATGTCTGTGTGTGTGTACGTGTGCAGCCGGGCCGGGGGGGAGCACATCTGTGCGTGCGTGTGTGTGTGTGCGCGCAGCCGGGCCGGGGGGGAGCACACGTCTGTGTGTGTGCGTGTGCAGCCGGGCCGGGCCCGGGGGGAAAGCACACCTGTGTGTGCGTGTGCAGCCGGGCCGGGCCCGGGGGGAAAGCACACCTGTGCGTGTGTGTGCGTGTGCAGCCGGGCCGGGCCCGGGGGGGGAGCACACCTGTGCGTGTGTGTGCGTGTGCAGCCGGGCTGGGGGGGGAGCACACCTGTGTGTGTGTGTGTGTGAGCAGCAGCGCCCGGGGGAGAGGCGAGCACACATGTGGGTGTGTGTGTGTGTGTGCAGCTGGGCGGGGGGGGGGGGAGGGGAGCACACCTGTGTGCGTGTGCAGCCGGGCCGGGGGGGGGGGGGAGGGGAGCACACCTGTGTGTGCGTGTGCAGCCGGGCCGGGGGGGGGGGGGGGAGCACACCTGTGTGTGCGTGTGCAGCCGGGCCGGGGGGGGGAGGGGAGCACACCTGTGTGTGCGTGTGCAGCCGGGCCGGGGGGGGGAGGGGAGCACACCTGTGTGTGCGTGTGCAGCCGGGCCGGGGGGGGGAGGGGAGCACACCTGTGTGTGCGTGTGCAGCCGGGCCGGGGGGGGGGAGGGGAGCACACCTGTGTGTGCGTGTGCAGCCGGGCCGGGGGGGGGGAGGGGAGCACACCTGTGTGTGCGTGTGCAGCGGAGCTGGGGCCGAGGGAGGAAGTACATCTGTGTGTGTGTGTGTGTGTGTGGAGCGGGGCCAGAAGTACCTCCTGTGTGCATGTACAACACTGGGGGAAGTACACCTGTGTGCATGTAAAGCCAGTAAATAGGGATGCATCTGTATTGACTACATGTATGTACTGTGTGTACACAGGTCTCACCTTGTGAACATGTGTGTGCATTTGGTTGCTTGTGGCTCAGACACATACCATCAGCCTGCATAATAGCTTTTGCATGTGTATAAGCTGTGACATTGTCTGTTTCATCCGTGTGTAAGCTGTGACTAATCAGGTTGTATTGTTTCATCCTTCAGGGATCCGGATAATGTGGTGCTTTGTTTGCTAGCGGCAGATGATG